>NW_016107351.1:6436634-6439409 GCF_001604975.1 Cebus imitator | reverse complement strand
AGCTACTCAGGAGGCTGAGGCAGGAGAATTGCCTGAACCCAGGAGGCAGAGGTTGCGGTGAGCCGAGATCGTGCCATTGCACTCCAGCCTGGGTAACAAGAGCGAAACTCTGTCTCAAAAAAAAAAAAAAGCTAGGAGAGGTGGCTTATGCCTGTAATAATCCTACTGCTTTGGGAGGCTGCAGTGGGGGGATCACTTGAGGTGAGGAGTTCAAGACCAGCCTGGGCAACACAGATTTCATCACTACTAAAAATAATAAAAATTAGCTGGCCGGGCACAGTGGCTCACACCTATAATCCCAGCACTTTGGGAGGCCAAGGCAGGTGGATCACAAGGTCAACAATTTGAGAACAGCCTGGCCAACATGGTGAAACCCCATCTCTACTAAAAATACAAAAAATCAGCTGGGTATGGTGGTGCATGCCTGTCATCCCAGCTACTCAGGAGGCTAAGGCAGGAGAACTGCTTGAACCTAGGAGGCAGAGGTTGCAGTGAGCTGAGATCACGTCAGTGCACTCTAGCCTGGGGGACAGAGCGAGACGATGTCTCAAAAAAAAAATTAGCTGGGTGTGGTGGGGTGAGTCTGTAGTCCCAGCTACTTGGGAGGTTGAGGCAGGAGGATTGCTTGAGCTTGGAAGGTTGAGGCTGCAGTGAGCCATGGTCACGCCACTGCATTCCAGCATGAGCAACAAAGCAAGACTCTGTCTCAAAAAGAAAAAAAAGGGAAGATTTGATAAATCACGAGTTCTCTGCTGCTGTCTGCTTTGGCTGATCACTCAAGCAGCAATGGCAAACTGGGAGAAAAAGCAAGAGGCCGTGCCTCCGCTTCTGCAGAAGATGCCGGGTGACTTTTCCAAGGGCTGTCCCTGCACTGCTGGGACTACAACTCCGCAGTCAAGGATGCACAGCAGGAGTCACTGCTTTCCCCCAAGACCACCATGAGGAGAAGAGCAAGGAGGGAACGTTCTGGCATTCTCAAAGGAAAACATTTCCAAGATATAAAATGGATTCAATTTTTATTAAATAATGTAAGGGGTTTTCTTGGCACCATTCACATTCTCTTGCCTTTCTGAGTAAAACAAGTGCGTTCATCTGCATCGGTAGCAGAGACAAAGCTACTGGAGCAAACGTTAAGTGAACGGGTTCCCATGCCGAAGGCGTCCTCATTCTCAGGCTGTCAGGCCTCCCCTCGTCCGCAGGACTGGACAGGCCACCCTCCCCAGGCCCTGCCCTCGCCGCGTGTCCTTCCACACAGACAACAGCCTTGCTTGGTCACCTGGAGGAGCTGCGCTCTTTGCTGACACAGTCATCCTGTGAGGTGGTGTCCCCGTTTCCCACCATGCTGCATGTCCTCCTCTTCTTTCTGCGGTGCACTGCCCCATCACCCTCGGATCCAGACTCGCACTGGACACGGGAGGAGAGAAAACAAGCAGTTAGCCTGGACGCAACCCACCTCCTCATTAAACAAACCTCTGCCTTGGGAGACAGCACAGATATTGGTCACTTTCTCCCAGATGCAAAGCAGTCACTATGACAGCTCCACAGTGCAGCCTTCACAGCCACCTCCTTGCATGTTCCTGGCTCCCTAAGAATTTCAAACTTCCCTCAGATGCAAGCGTCCCTCCACTGTTCTCATAATGGGGCAGTTACTTGTTTGAGTAAGCTACCCACTGCTGGGCCGGGTGCATTGGCTCTCACACCTGTAATGCCAGCACTTTGGGAGGCCGAGGCGGGCAGATCACCTGAGTTTGGGAGTTGGAGACCAGCCTGGCCAACATGGAGAAACCCTGTCTCTACTAAAAACACAAAATTAGCCAGATGTCGTGGTGCATGCCTGTAGTCCCAGCTACTCGGAAGGATGAGGCAGGAGAACAGAAGCTGAGATCGTGCCATTGCACTCCAGCCTGGGGAACAAGAGCAAGACTTCATCTCAAAAAAAAAAAAAAAAAAAAAACTGAGAGATACCTGCTGTAAAAATATTTTAGTCAACATTCTGAAACTGCATTATGAGATTTCACTTTACCAACAGAGCCTGATGCATGAAAGGAAGTTGGTACAGCACTGAACATTCCCAGAGCCCCTTCCTGCCCAACGAGAAAAGACTAAATCAGCAGACTGGGTGAAAAGACAGTTTTTTTTTTTTGAGACAAAGTCGCACTCTGCTGCCCAAGCTGGAGTGCAGTGGTGCAATCTCGCTGCAGCCTTTGCCTTCTGGGTTCAAGAGATTGTTGTGTCTCAGCCTCCTGAGTAGCTGGGATTAGAGGTGTGACCACCATGCCTGGCTAATTTTTGTAATTTTAGTAGAGATGGGATTTCGTCATTTGGCCAGGCTGGTTTGAACTCCCGACCTCAAGTAATCTACTGGCTTTGGCCTCCCAAAGTGTTGGGATGACAGGCGTGAGCCACCACACCAGGCTGGGATGGAAATTTCATCTGTTAAAGGTGCAGGGCCCTCTCAGCCAGTATTAATGTCAGCTTCAAGTTTAAGGTCACTGGATTTGCAGAATTTCTAGGCTTACAATTTACCATCCATGGGTGAAAGTCTTCAAAAGGATGAGTTTGAATCCTGACACTGCTGCTTGATCTTGAGCCATTTACCTCACTAAATCCCCAAATACTTGATGCCTCTTGAGGCTATTTTAACAATTCAAGCACATGTGCAAAGCTGTAACGTGGGCAAGATACCCTACTCAGCAGGAATGGTGACAAGTGTAACCCTTAGAACAAGGTGGAAAAACTTTTTTTTTTTTTTTTTTTTTTTTAAAGAGACAGGGT
>NW_016107351.1:6433664-6436338 GCF_001604975.1 Cebus imitator | reverse complement strand
GCCTCGGCCTCCCAAAGTGCTGGGATTACAGGCTTGAGCCACCGCGCCCGGCCTGGTGGAAAAACTTTCACATACTTCTCTCCCTCTGGATAGGAGGAGGAAGAGTCACACCTGGTGTAGCTGAGTGACATGAGCCCTGGAGGCTCCATAAGCCACCCAGCAAGCAAGGCCTCACCTCTGAGTCGGAGTCTGATGAACTGGAGCTGGAGGAGCTGGAAGAGTCGCTGGAGCTGTCGGAGGCTATCCCCGTGGACTCCTGAAGGTCAACTGAGTCTGCCAGGACTGCCAACTCGGGGTGCTCTTGCTTCAAGATCCTGAGAGGCAAGAAGTGTTGTTCTCAGTGTACTGACAGAGAACAATACCCACTCACAAGGACTCACACTGAGAGCTGAGACCTGTTATCTCTCAGAAACACCTGGAAATACCAGGTGTGTCAGTTCAGAAAGGCTACTGTATAATGGTGAGGACAAAACCCCAGGCTGGGAACAAGAGAAGCCCAATACGGTGCAAGGAAAACTGCATACTAACTACACACAATTTACTACCACCTGCACAAATGAGCCAGCCATGCCACCAACACACAAGGCACAATTTTCCTTAAGTTAGTCTTAGTTTTATTCCCTGGGGAGAAATGGTTCCTCTTCCTAGTTTTATTTCCTGAACCTTTCCCAGCTGATTTTTAAAAAACCTTTCCTTTCCACAGCACAGCACATAACGATTGGAATTGGGTTGGTTAGATTCTATTTCTAAGAGTAGAAACAATTAGGTTTGTAGGAAATACGAGGTGTCAAATAACAGAGATGCCCCCCCTCACTTGGATCGTAAAACAGAACTGGACTTCAGAGCAGCAGCCCTCCCCTTCAGGAACCTCATCTGGCAGCCACTGTAACCGGTGGCAAAAGACCTGTTGTATGGTAAGGCCTGCAGTGTGACCAAATCACAGCACGCAGTGGCCCACGGGGTGGGGTAAGTGGGCTCAGATGCCCAAGAGTCCAGGGAGAACAGAAGCCACCACCCTTACTGGCCCTCTCAGCAGGGAGGCTGAGCATGGAACAAGCCAGAATCCCTCTCTTACCCCGAGAGCTGGTCCCTCCAGGTCAGGGTTGGGACACAGTGGCACGGGGTGGCTGTGGGTGGCGTGCACTGCCGCTGCCCGTGCTGTATCTGTTCTGTGGATAAACAGAGGAGCTAAGTCTCCAGGGCAGTCACCTCGCTCACAAGAACTGAAGGGATTAAGTTCAAATGGGAATAATGCTTCTGGGTAAGAAAAAGAAACAACCCAAATAAAACCCAAATAAAGTAATTTATTTAGCTAGCACTAGCTTTGAAAAAAACAAAAAACAAAATGAAACGAGAAACAATCCCAACGATGATCATGTTTGACTGAGTGGCTTGGATTCAACATGCAGAGTCTCACCCTGCCACCTTGAGGCCGGCAAATACCCTGAGGACTCGCCCTGACCTTGGTCCCTCTTTCCTCTACCCAGAAGATTGGCAGCCCCCGCTTGCCCCAGGCCTGTCTACGATCGGCACACGGCATTGCAGCCGTTTCATCTCTGGGGTAAAAATTGAAACCAGGCAGAAAGAAGAAAAAATGACTCTCACCTATACCACTTCCTTGACAGCTTTGGTCTCCCTCTTACCGTCTTGTGCCATACCACAGGGAAGTTGGTGCTGCTGGCAAAATTTTGGGTGATGGCGATAGTAGTGTCGAGATTGAGGACAACATGCCACCAGCCTCCTGAAATCCAACAAATAAACAGCTAAACAAGGTTTCATCCTATACCCAAGTACTGTGTCACACACACCAGAAACTGGGAACCCTATCCCTAAGGGAGAGCCTACAGAGACATGATACAGGGTAGTAAACATTCCTTCTGACTCAGGGATTGCAAACAGCTTGTCTGTGTCAATAAAGTTTTATCAGATCACAGCCATGCACATCTATTGACGTATTGTCTAGGGCCGCTTTCCTGCTACATGGGCAGAGTTGAGTAGTTGTGACAACCTGGCTTATAGTGCCTAAAATATTTACTCTCTGGCCCTTTACAGAAAAAGTCTGTTTACTCCTGTTAATCCAAAGCTGTGATCAAAAGTGGAAAAGCATAAAGTTCTTCAGCGTCTAGGAAGAGGACACCCACTTTAAATACTCTCTTCCATTCACTTACCAATGTGCAGTTGTCTGGTGTGGGATTTCCTGACTCAACCCAGACAGTGCCATACTGCATCAAAAACCCAATTTAGGCTGGGCTTGGTGGCTTACACCTATAATCCTAGCACTTTGGGAGGCTGAGGCGGGAGGCTTGCTTGAACCCAGGAGGCCACCCTGAGCAACACAGTGAGATCTCCAACTCAATTTACAGAATTGAACCCTGACCAGGCGCAGGAAGCTGACAGTAATATTGGGTGGCTCACGCCTGTAATCCTAGCACTTTGGGAGGCTGAGGCGGGTGGACTGCCTGAGGTCAGGAGTTTGAGACCAGCCTGGGCAACACAGTGAAACCCCAATATCTACTAAAATACAAAAATTAGCCGGGCGTGGTGTTGTGTGCCTGTCATCCCAGCTATTGGAGAGTTTGAGACAGAAGAATTTTGTGAACTCAGGAGCTGGAGGTTGCAGTCAGCTGAGATCACCCATTGCACTCCAGCCTGGGTGACAGAGTGAGACTCGTCT
>NW_016107351.1:6431949-6433228 GCF_001604975.1 Cebus imitator | reverse complement strand
AAAAAAAAAAAAAAGATTAAACCCCTATTTATATAAACATAAACAAGCTGGTACACATATGCAAAGACAGTAAGTAACTACTACGATAAAGAAAAGTTGCATCTTTACATATGGTGGTTTTTTTGTTTTTGAGATGGAGTTCTGCTTTGTCACCCAGGCTGGAGTGCAGTGGCATGATCTCAGCTCACTGCAACCTCCGCCTCCCAGGTTCAGGTAATTCTCCCACCTCAGCCTCCCGAGTAGCTGGGATTACAGGCGCCTGCCATCACACCTGGCTATTTTTTGTATTATTAGTAGAGACAGGGTTTCACCATGTTGGCCAGGCTGGTCTTGAACTCCTGACCTCAAGTGATCCACTCAACTAGGCCTCCCAAAGTGCTGATTACAGGCGTGAGCCACGGCGCCCGGTCTACATACAGTTTATCAAGAGTTTTATAGCTGTATGAAATGTGAACGAGAGCTCCCAAAATACTTCAGACCATAGCTACATGTTACTGTGAGAGGTGGGTACCAGTTCATTTACCAGGCAGCATGCACAAGATTTTTTAGGACTCACTTTCTAACAGTTCTGCGTCAAAATGACAAAACATTGAAATCAAAAGAATGTACTTTCTTCCAGTTCATTTATACCTGGCACAAAGACAGTCTCTCCTGGTTTTTGTAAGATTTCCAGGGGTTTGAATTCAGGTGGCCAGGTTGGAAGCTGTGTCCGGGGATAAATAACATTAAACCAGGTAATAGCTTCATCTTGCTGGTTCCCTCCTTCTTCTCGGGTCACCTTGATGAGTTCCCTGGGAGTGCTAGTAGGAAACAGACACCAGCGCTTGTGGCCCTGAACTAAGGCATTCCAGGCACTGGTTCCCAGGGGGTCGATGTGGATCCCAGTCCCAGAGCGTGGTGGCCCCATCACAAACCACCTACAGAATGAAGATATCCAAGACGTAAAGTGTCATTTAGTTACACACATACCATACAAAACAGTAAGTTTGGCCAGGCGTGGTGGGTCATGCCTGTAATCCCAGCACTCTGGGAGGCTGGAGGCAGGAAGATCACCTGAGGTTGGGAGTTTGAGACCAGCCTGACCAACATGGAGAAACCTGGTCTCTACTAAAAATACAAAATTAGCTGGGCGTGGTGGCACATGCCTGTAATTGCAGCTACTCAGGAGGCTGAAGCAGGAGAATCACTTGAACCTGGGAGGCGGAGGTTGTGGTGAGCCAAGATTGTACAATTGCACTCCAACCTGGGCAACAAGAACAAAACTCCATTCTCAAAAAAA
>NW_016107351.1:6427958-6431004 GCF_001604975.1 Cebus imitator | reverse complement strand
AAAGAAAGAAAAAACACTGATGTGGTTTATTGCTGGACTTTATAAGACTTTATTAAAACTTCCCTTAGAGATCAGTGATTCAACTTTAGTTGCACATTCAAGTCACCTGGGGAGCTTTCAGAAATTCTGATGCCCAGGCAAGCACCCCAATTAAATCACAGTCTCCACAGTAGGACCTCAGAAGCCCCCTAAGTAAGTTCAATGTGCAGCCAAGGGAGAACTCACCGTTTTGGAAAAACATTACCAACTGAACTCAGCGAACAAACGCTGTTGTCGATAAGGTTTTAACCACTTAGAGGCAGAATACTTTACCTGTAAGGGGGCCTGCGCTTCTCCCCAGCATACTGGAAAAGGTCATCAGTGAAAAACTTGGGCACCTTGTAGTCTTCCAAAAGTTTCCTTCTTTTAGGGTGTTCGCCATAGCTGCTGTCAAAGATGTAAAGGGGGCTGTCGTCTCGAGTGCTCTCCATGTACTCGATGTAGTACTTCATCTTCATCTTCACTGAGTAGCCATCATTATCCTCACCACACTTGAACTTCTGGTTCCGATATTTCCTTTTTAGGCGCTCCAGAGTCCACTTCTCCTGCGCAGACCAGCCCTCTTGGGCATTCAACAAAACCACGGGCTTGTAAGGTCTTTCATACCGCTCCACAAATTCTTCCACAGACAACTGTAAAGCGTCTGCTCTTTCCACGTTATCCTGAAGAAATTAGAAAAGACCTTTCCAGTTAAAAAATAAAATAAAAAAGAAGTCCAGTGGCAGATAAGGGTGTCCCCAAGGCCAATTAGTAATGGCAACCGAAGGAAGCTGACTCTCATCTGGCTCCTCCGGAACGGGGGAGGGCGCGTGCGTGAGACCACGTCGTTCCTAGAGCCACCGCATCAGAGGAGGGGACTTCGTATCTCCCACCCGCGAGCCTTGACAGCCAGGTCCCCTAGGGGCCCCGCCGCCCAAAGGAGTCGGGGATGACCGGCCTTCCAGTTGAGAGTGCCACAGGCGTGGGACTCCCGTCGTCGGCCGGGACGGACGGGCGGCCACAGCACGGGAGGAAAGAGGCCTGGCCCGGAATCCGGGCCTCCGGAACCCCAAACTCCGCGGGGTGCGGGTGAGCCTCTTCGAGCTCCCGGGTGCAGCGCTCGGGGCGAGGGCAGCCCAGCGCCCCGAGAAAAGTGCGCAGCGGCTGGCGGCGCTGATGCCCGGCCCGGCCACCCCGCTCGCCCCGCTCACCGCCACGGCCGCCGGGCTCAGCGAGAAGCTCTCGTAGTAGTTGTGCCGGGTCCAATCCACCGAGTCCTTGAGCTCCGGCCGCGCACTCCGCTTGGCCTCGCGGATGCGCTTCTTGCTCTTGTGGTTCATCCTGCGGGGTCACCAGCTGGTTCCGCTACGACCTCGGCGCAGCCCGCTTCCTGCCACTAACGCACCCCTCCCGGCCCGGGTGGCGGAGACGGAGGCAATCAAACGCCCTTCACTCCGGCCCGGCGCCTTTAAAGTCGCCTTCCAGAAAATTCACTCCCCAGCCACCTCCCGAGCCTCGGGTTGGGCAAGCGGCCGCCGTGTTCCCCGCCCCCGCGCCTCTCGCGGCCCGCCATTGGTTTCGGCGCCTCTGGGGCCCGCCCTCACACACGGGGAGGGCCTCCGCCATGTTGGGAA
Source organism: Cebus imitator (assembly GCF_001604975.1). Taxonomy (NCBI): domain Eukaryota; kingdom Metazoa; phylum Chordata; class Mammalia; order Primates; family Cebidae; genus Cebus; species Cebus imitator. The sequence continues at coordinate 6,429,352 of NW_016107351.1, read as the reverse complement.
GGTCTTTGACCACCTTGCCGTGCTGCCCCGCCCCTCCGGCGCGCTGTCGCAGCGCGCATCACTTCCGGCTGCGCCGTCCGCCCGTTGCCGGTCTTGCGCGTCTGTCTCTTTCCGTTAATTCCGCGGTTTCTTCGCTCGCAACACGGCCTTATTATTCCGGAGCTGGGCTTTCCGCTTCTTGCGGTCAGGTGCTAGAGCCACGTGGCCCGGAGCCTCCCTCTCGCGCAGCCTGGCAGCCCAGAGCCTTCCGCAGTTTCCCGCCGGCTCGGGGCCCACCGGCGACCCCCTGAGCGACCACGGTTTCCGAGGGCAGAGGGTCCGCTTTCGATTCTCGGAGGAGCCGGGCCCGGGATCCGAGGGGGCCGTGCTGGAGGTCCACGTTCCGCAGGTGTGTGCCGCAGCACCTGCCGGGAGGCGCCTGAGGACAGGAGCGGTTGTCGGCTGACTTGGCTGGGGTCCTGAGGGACGGGGGTGCGGACGCTCAACTGCGCAGCTTCCTGCTTTAGGTTGGCCCGCAGAGCAAAAACGTCGGATATGAACCCCTTCAGTGGATTAAATGTCTGTCAGTAAGAATTTTGGAGACCCTACCGTGAAGTGACTCTGGTCACTATGTTGGTCAGGCTGGTCTCGAACTATAAGCTTAAGTGATCCTCCCACCTCGGCCTTCCAAAATGCTAGGATCACAGGCGTGAGCCGCCGGGCCGGCTTTCCCCACATCGAATCTTTCCTGCCAGAAAAATGACTTTCTTGACCTCTAATGCTTTTCATCTTGTCCACGGGTTTCTTGATTCATCCTTATCGCACACTGTTTTGTGAGTTTTTGGACCAGGGCAGTGTTATTTAGTCCCCAAATAAAGTTTCTTGGGTTGGCACTGGCTTCTTCCTCTAAGCTCACAGCTGCCCGAAAACTCTCAATAATTATTACTTTTTTCTTGAAACACTTGTTTCGCTCTGGCGCCCGTGCTGGAGTGCTGTGTCGCGATCATAGCTCACTGTAACCTCCAACTCCCAGGTTCAGGTGAACTTCCCGCCTGCCCAAGTGCTGGGATTACAGTAGTGAGCCACCACGCCCTGCCTTGTCTCCGGTTTTTCAAAGCACTTTGACGGCAGCCTGTGAGGCGTGTCCCATGCTGAAGAAAAACCTTGAGAGAAGTTAAAGGGGTGGAGTGGGCTGGCGCGGTGGTTCACACCTGTAATCCCAGCACTTTGGGAGGCCGAGGCAAGCGGATCACGAGGTCGGGAGATCGAGACCATCCTGGCCAACATGATGAAACCCCGTCTCTACTAAAATACAAAAAAAAATTTAGTCTGTGGTGGTGGCGGTGGGTGCCTGTAGTCCCAGATACTCGGGAGGCTGGAGCAGGAGAATCGCCTGAACCTGGGAGGCGGAGGTT
>NW_016107351.1:6424791-6427294 GCF_001604975.1 Cebus imitator | reverse complement strand
AAAAATTAGGCATCGTGGTGTGTGCCTGTAGTCCCAGCTACTGGGGAGGCTGGGGTGGGAGAATTGCTTAAGCCGGAGTGGTGGAGACTGCTGTGAGCTGTGATCCGGCCACTGCACTCAGGCATGAGCAACGCAAGATCATGTCAAAAAAAAAAAAAGTGGAGTGGGTGCTATTTCTGATACAGACTCCAAATAGCTTCACTTTTTTTTTTTAATTTTTTTGACACAGAGGCTTGCTCTATTGCCCTGGCTGGAGTGCAGTGGTGGGCTCCCTGCAACCCCAACCTCCGGGGCATAAGTGATCCTCTCAGCCTTTTGAGTAGCTGAGACCACACCCAATTTGGCTTCATGTTTAAATACACTTGCGTTTCTTCCTAAATGTTGGGGGTGATGATTTGCCTTTTATATCCCCAAAGAGGAGAATAGAAGCCTCTGGTTTTTTTTTTTTTTTTTTTTTTTTTTTTTTTTTTTTTTTGAAGCAAAGTCTCCAGCCCAGGTTAGAGTGCAGTGGCATAATCTCGGCTCACTGCTACTTCCGCCTCCGCCTCCTGAGTCGCTGGCTAATATTTTGTATTTTTAGTAGAGTCAGGATCTCACCTTGTTGGCCAGGCTGGTCTCGAACTCCTGGCCTCAGGTGATCCGCCCGCCTCAGCCTCCCGAAGTGCTGGGATTACAGGTGTGAGCCACCGCACCCAGCCTAGAAGCCTCTTTTCTTTACACCCAAATCTGCACAACTCTGTCCTCTGGTCAAGGCAATTTTACCTGCTCATCCTGTACCCCTACACTTAGAACAGTGCCTAGCATATGTTAGCCATGTATGTTTTTAATGAATTGAATGATTACGTTTGGATCTCAGTTCCTTCACCTTTGATACTTTCACCTGTTCAGCTTCTTTTTCTAACACCCCACCAGGACACCCTTTGCTCCAGAGGACAGAAAGACGTGTTTTGCAGTTTAATTGCTACCTTTGAGTGCTTGCTTTGTGTCTGGCACTGTCCTAAGTTTTCATTGAATTTTCCTGAAAACCCTATTAAGACAGTATTTTGCAGCTGAGGAAATGGAAGCACTGATATGCTAAGTAACTTGTCTTGAGGTCACATAGCTAATAAATTACAAATCTAGAGATTGGACCCAGGCCAGCTGATTTTCTCGCTGAATACCATGCTCTTATGATTCTAGTCCTTTCCAAAGGCTTGTGTGCTGCCTGCCTGCCTAACTCAGGATTCAGCTGGACTCATACTTCTAGGGTGTCTTCCTAGGACCCCACTACTTCCTGTTAACACACCAAGTTATGTTTGTGCCTAAACCCCTCCAGTATCTTCACATTGCACTTAGAATACAATCTAAACTTCTGGGGCTGACAGGACCCCAAGGGTCTGGTCCCGGTCTTACTTCTGACCTCCACTTGCATGCACTGCACAACCATGCCTCCAGCTTCCATTCCTATCTACCCCCTTCCCCACTCCCCAGTTTGATTAGCCACTGAGGCCTTTCATTTATTCATTCAGGGCCTTTGCCTGAATCAAGAGCAGCCACCTGTGCTCACCCCCCATTGCTTGTTATGCTCTAACGTCACCCTGTTTAGCTTTGTAGCGTTGTCCCTGACTATAAAGATCCTGTTTGCTTACTCGTTGCCTGTCTCTACAGTATAATATGTGATCAGGGAGAGCTACATCCCCAGTCTAAGAATGGTCCCTCATACTCAGACGCTAGAAGTGCTTGTTGAATGAAGAGTGCCATCAAGAGTGCTTATCACGTTGCATTGTGGTTTTACATCCCCAAAGGCCGGGGACTGGTGAGCACGGCTGCTATTTTTGTAATGGATGCTAATGCCTGACAGAAATTGCTGTAGAAATGATTCCAACTTCCAGCAGATAAATTATTTATGACACACAAAAAAAATTCTTTTCAGATCCTGCATCTCCAGTATGGAATGTATGTTTGGCCCTGTGCTGTGGTCCTGGCCCAGTACCTTTGGTTTCACAGAAGATCTCTGCCAGGCAAGGCCATCTTAGAGGTACAAGTCCCTGTGGTTTCCAGAATTCTGGGTTATGTTCAAATATGTTAAGTTTACGTGTATATATGCTTGTTATTAGCTTTTGTTACATATTTTAAAATCAGGGTTAATTTAGCTAGTTTGTAAGGTCTGTGAGCTAAGAATGTTTTGTTTTTGTCTTAAGGTAGAGATTACCTTGGAACTTTTTTTAATTTATAAAGTGTTTTTTTAAATGAAGTAAAAGATTGTTTTTAAAAAACATGCTGGGTGTGGCCAGGCGCGGTGGCTCACGCCTGTAATCCCAGCACTTTGGGAGGCCGAGGCCGGTGGATCACGAGGTCAAGAGATCGAGACCATCCTGGTCAACTTGGTGAAACCCCGTCTCTACTAAAAACTACAAAAAATTAGCTGGGCATGGTGGTGTGTGCCTGTAATCCCAGCTACTCAGGAGGCTGAGGCAGGAGAATTGCCTGAACCCAGGAGGTGGAGGTTGCCGTGAGCCGAGAT
>NW_016107351.1:6407886-6422886 GCF_001604975.1 Cebus imitator | reverse complement strand
TTCTCCTCCTTGCCTCGCTACCTGGCTTTAGACTGCTGAAGGCTTGAAAAAAATCAATTTTATCACATAGACTTCTACACCTAAGTAGACAAACCAGCAGCTTAATATTAACCTCCCACTTTTTACTATACCACATAAATGAAGGGTAGGATTTGGCACACACTTCTGGCCTTAGTAGTAACTGTTGGGCACCCAGAATAATCTCTATGCCCATCCTTTAACTGGAAAAATGGGAAGCTTGTTTTTGTTACTACTAGGAAGGCATTCCTTAGTATTATTTCTTAGTGTCCACAAAGCATCTTGCCACTTTCAAAGCCCAACTGGAGAATCTTTACTAGAAAGCCATGTTGCAAACCTGCTAGGTTTTAGCTACATAAGAGCAATCAACTATAGATGTGCTAACAAGTGAAAATCACGCCCAAGTGCTGTGGCTCATGCCTGTAATCCCACCACTCTGGGAGACTGAAGTGGGCAGACCACTTGAGGTCAGGAGTTCAAGACCAGCCTAGCCAATATGGTAAAACTTCATCTCTACTAAAAATACAAAAACTAGTTGGGCATGGTGGCACACACCTGTAGTCCCAGCTGCTTGGGAGGCTGAGGCAGCACAATGGCTTGAACCCACAAGGCGGAGGTTGCAGTGAGCCGAGATGGAACCACTGCATTCCAGCCTGGGCGACTGAGCTAGAAAAAGGATGTAATGAAAAACTACTAAGATTCCCTGCATTTCTTTGCAGTTCCAAGTGTGTGAAATGCCATTTTTTATAACTTGTTACTAGATTGGAGCTGGAGTGAGCCTTCCAGGAATTTTGGCTGCAAAATGTGGTGCAGAAGTAATACTATCAGACAGCTCAGAACTGCCTCACTGTCTAGAAGTCTGTCGGCAAAGCTGCCAAATGAATAACCTGCCCCAGCTGCAAGTGGTAGGACTAACATGGGGTCATGTATCTTGGGATCTTCTGGCTCTACCACCACAAGATATTATCCTTGCATCTGATGTGTTCTTTGAACCGGAAGGTAAACTTTTTTTTGGCTCAATAGGACATCTGGCCAGTGACGCTATAGGGAAGTATTTATAAATCCTTTCTCCTCAGATTTTGAAGACATTTTAACTACAATATACTTTTTGATGCAGAAGAACCCCAAGGTCCAATTGTGGGCTACTTACCAAGTTAGAAGGTAAGTATGGATAACACTAGTTTACTTTTGAATGTAACTTAAGCCTTACTCTACCCTGCCCCATGCAATACATAATTTAAGAATAAAATATATCTGAAGCAAAACAGAAAAGGCATGATTTAAAAAAAACAATTTATTATAATTTTTTTAAGTGCTGACTGGTCACTTGAAGCTTTGCTCTACAAATGGGATATGAAATGTGTCCGTATTCCTCTGGAGTCTTTTGATGCAGACAAAGAAGATATAGCAGAATCTGCCCTTCCAGGAAGACATACAGTTGAAATGCTGGTCATTTCGTTTGCAAAGGACAGTCTCTGAATACCTAACAAGCTGTTCTGGGAGGGTATTAATACTGATGAGCAACCTGGCACACAGACTAGGTTCAGACCGCTTCAGCTTGAGAATGCAGTGGGTCTGAAGGTGGTCAAGTCTGTTGGCCTTAGATTTGTGTCACCTAGACAACACATTAACTCATATGAAACAAAAATTAAAATACTTATTAGAAGTACTTGGATTGTTCCTTAATCATTAAATAGGATATAAATTAGGTTGATAAAGGGGTATCACAATCGCAAGCAAAGTGCCACCTTGATTTCAGGTGTTCAACTAGCATTTCCACTTTAACTTAGGAAATGATAGGCACTAACATTCCACTTCCATACTATGCAGTCAGCAATAATCACAGAACAATTGCATAGGTCTTTCAAATAAATGGGGGAGAAAAAACCAAGACATATTCTGAGAAAAGCTAACACCAAGAAAATGTTTTAATTAAACTACAGAAACAATGGTTATAGTACAGAATATTCATAAGCAAAAAGATACACCATGTTGTACACCATGTTGTAAGTACTTACAAAGTTACAACCATTTTCTTAACATTTTCCATGTTAAGTTCATACATATAGATATGATCAGATTTACCATTTTTGGGGGGAGGAGAAAAAAAGGTGTATTTATCATCAGCTAGATGTGCTCACTGTATGCTCCGTTATTTATATGCAAGGCCCGGGTGACTGGAAGTGCAGTTGTCAGGCATTTTAATAAACTGGACAGCCATTTGTTTCTGCACGACAAGGCATCTTTACACAGGAGCAATCAGGAGAAAACAGGAAACAGCCAAGCACTCTGCAGTGCAACACGCCACCTTAACAGCTAACCAGCATTACTCAACTGCTACACAACTGCGCCTAGTGCACAAAAATACATAAGAGAAGAGATTAGAATTGTGTTTGATAAACAATTGTTTCAAAAAATCAAGTCTTTTCACCTGAAAAGTCTTTATACAAATTTGGGTTCAGATTACCATTTAGATCTGAAGGTAAATAGCATATACAAATTTACACCAACTTTTGTAGGTTTTTAATTTTAAGGAATGAAGGCAATGCTGAGTCAATCTCTTGACAGCTTTAGGCTGTGTGTAATGGCTGCACACGTTTCCTTAAAAGTCTGGAGGCCACAAATTAGGTTACCAATCTGTTCAATTTCAAACAAAAAAAGTCAGCACTATATAACAAAATGAAATTTTACCTCAAATATCCAAATCCAATAATGAAATCTGAAGTCGTTCACCTCACTAAATTACAAGAAATTTGAATAACAGCAACAAAATGGCACATAAAATGAAGTTTGCCAACTGAGGCAAAGCTTAAACAAGTAAAAAGTTAGACAAATGTTACAAAATAACCTTTTCAATAGCCAGTTGCTTGTTCCAAGGACTCTTCTTAGATGGACTGAGTATGTGGTCCTTTTCCCCCAAGTACTCCATTTATACTGCTTGCCGATACATCTAGGTTTGAAAAGAAAGAAGTTCAGCTTACCTTCCATTAAAGTGCACATGGTTTCAGTTTCAGGCATGTACTTACTAAGGCTCTGGTGAAACGAGTAGGGTACAGAAATGTTCCACCCAGCCATGTTTTTTAAAGGCCCAAGTAGGAAATTTCACAAAGGCTACCACCATGTACGAGTTTGAATTTACGTATTCCTGGCCAAATAACCAAGGTGAAGAATGGTAAGGGGGAGGGAAAAAAAAATAAAAAAAGAAAAAAAAAGGGGGGGGGGGCTGTATCCAAACAAAAACAACTCGAAATCAGAGAATTGGTCTATATTTTACTAAGATAAGTTGTTTCAAATGAAACATTTGGCAACTGAGAATAATACTTTATTATCTGAGCTACTTAGGGCCCTTTCCTTTTTAAAAAATAGGACCAAACAATTTGAGAGTTAAAGACACACTATCCTTTCCCCACCCAGTGCGATACCTGTAATCTTTCTTTGGGGTTCCAAAAGTTCACTGCTTCTTATTGCAATTCGTTTGCCACATCCATTAGAATATGAAGTCCCAGTCAGTACAACAATAGTTGAACTGAACGTTTTTCTCTAAGAGGATAGTGCATCTTTAACATTTAAAGACAAACCTGCTCCAATACACGCCCACAGAAACTGGTCCCTGGAGGATCAGCCAAATCAGTTAAAATCTGCAATACTGGCCAATATTCTTTTATCAAACAGGAGACCGCAGCTTTAAAGGGGGAAAATGCAGACGTTGGATAAAAACAGCAAGAAATAGTCATTTTCATTAATAGGTCTCAAACAGTTTACGAAACAGCCATTATTATCTAAGCTTCATACACATCCTTCCTGCAGACCCCTCTTCAGTATCACTCCCAAAGGTGAGTAACCTCAGAGCAGCACTCCTAACGTTAGGAGTCATTCTTACATTAACACGGCTCAAAAGACCTACCCTAAATCCCATTCATGAGTTAGGGTTGTGTCTCTGATTCCCAGTCATTACCTTTTTCTTAAGAGGACACCGCTCCTTCCTCTTCAGGAGACTTAGGGGGACTCTTCGATCGCGACCTGGATTTGGATTCCCTCTTGGACGCGGGGGGAGGACTCCTGGACCGAGATCGGGATCTGGACCGCGAGCGAGATCTGGAGACCGACGAGGACTTGGACTTGGACCTTCGCGCGGATCTAGACTTGGAGGTCGACCGAGAGCGGGAGCGAGTGCGGGACCGAGACTTCGAGCGGCTGTAGCGAGATCGGCTGCGGGACCTGGAACGGCTCCGACTCCGGGATCGGCTGCGCCGACGCCGCCTAGGGCTGCAGGCGGGACGAGCAGCACAGCGGGGTTAATTCCTGGCGGCGGGGCCGGCCCCGCCCGCGCGCTCCTGCCCAGGCCGCCATTATCTCGCCGCCAGACGCCATTTCCCCAGTCGCGAGGCGGGGTCCTGCGCCCCGCGCCGCCCACACCCGGGACGCCGCTGGGGCGCAGAGGGCGGAAGCGCGCGGGGCGGCCCGAGGGTCGCGGGGAGCCGCGTGCACCCCCCCCCCCGCCCCGCCCCGCCCGGGCCCGCCCCACGTGCTCCGCCGCGGATCTTTGTGAGGCGCCCCGGCGTCCCGCGCGCCGCGCCCCGGCCTCCCGCGCGCCCTGCCCCGCCTCCCGCGGTCCCCCAGCCCGGCTCACCTGCGGCTCCGGCGTCCGTAGCCACCGCCTCCGCATCTGCGGGGTGGCGGTCCCCGGCGGCTGTGGTGCGAGTCCGGGGGGCGGCCGTAGCGCGCCATCTGCACCCGCAGCTCGCGGCCGTCCAGCACGGCGCCGTCCATGGCATCCATGGCGTCCTCGGCGTCGCGCTTGTCATGGAAGCGGACGAAGGCGAAGCCGCGGGACTCCTTGGTGTAGCGGTCCCGCGGGATGTACACGTCGCCGACGCGCCCGTACTTCTCGAAGACGCGCCTCAGCGTGTCGGGCGAGGTGCGGTAGGTCAGGTTGTCCACCTTGAGGGAGGTCATACCCTCCACGTCGGGAGGGGGGCGGCCGTAGCTCATGGCTCTGAGAGGCGGCCCGGAGCCCCGCGAACTGGCGCCGGCTTCTGCGGCTCTGGGCGGTGCGACGCCGCGTCTCTCGTCTGGCTGTTGCCTTCCGCGTGGGGACGCCGGGGAAGGCCTTGAGGGCAAACAGCGCAGACAGCCCTTCCAGGCCAACGCACCTCAGCAACAACTGGGCGGGGGGCCGGACCCAGCGCCTTTTTATATTCCGCCTCACAAAATGGCGCCCGCGCCACCCGGAAACGAAATCCTCTGATTGGGCCGCCGCACTCCGTTTTGCAACGTCCCTGCCGCGTGCCCGACGCGCCTGCGCACAGCCCGGCGGGCGGGCCAAAAAGCGCGGAGTCACTGCTGGAGGGAGGGGGAGCGGAATTAGCGGGCAGTTGGAAAGCCCGCGAAACGCTGTTTCCGCCTGGGAGGCCGGACGACCGCGCTCGGGCAGGAGGAAGAGGAGGTGCTCCCCCTCTAGGGTCCGCCTTCTTTTCATTCCAATACGCCGAGTCCACGCAGCTTTTCTGCTCAGCCCCCAGCCCTCCGCCCTGCCTGTGTCAGAAGGGTGCTTCTGCCCCTATTTCCCTCTCCTTGTGACCCCGGCCTCCTCAGACTCCGCTGCGTCGTCTCTCGGCCCCGTCCAATAGTTCCCGATTGCTCTTCTCCACGGTCCGCTTCCTCACCCAGTTGCGCCAGAGCCAGCGAGCTCGGCCAGCTCTGCGTCCTGGCGGTGGGGAGTGTCTGCGGAGCACCTGCTCCTGGTGGGCCATCCGGGACTACGTTTCCCAGCGGGCCGAGCGGCCGGCGCCGCGGCTGCGGTCAGGTGACCGGGTCGCCTGACCGCGGTGAATCAGGCGGGGAGGGCGGGGCTGCGCGGGCTGGGCTCCTGTGGCTCCCTCTTGGCCCCTTAATCCCCTTCGCGGCCCCCTCAACCTGGAGCGGCTACATTCTTGGCGCTTCTCCGAGGGTTGTGCTCTTCCGTACTCAAATCGGATCTTCGGAATGTCCTAAATGCCGGTGGGGAGAACTTCGCCCTAAACCCGGGATTCTGATTCATGAACTGGAAGTTGACAGCTTGGCTGCTGGCTCCGGCATCTGCCTTCTCCGCTCACCACCTCATATCTTTCCCCAGGATTGTCAGTGGCTTCGCCCCGACAAGAGCTGACTGCCCTGGGCTGCTGCTGACCTCCGGCGGAGCTGAGCCAAAATGTCCCCGGAATCTAAAAAGCTTTTCAACATCATTATTTTAGGAGTTGCCTTTATGTTTATGTTCACTGCCTTTCAAACTTGTGGAAATGTGGCGGTGAGTTGGAACCTGTCCTTCCTTTGAAGTGCCCAGCATAATGCATTCCAGAAATGATAATAAACGTTAATTATATCTAGTGGCGCGCTTAAATTGCATCTTTTATTTTTCCCACCCAGGCTTCCTCATTTTTTATAATTAGGTTTGATTTTTTACGTCAGATATTCCTCCTACATGGGGGGGGGTGGTGGAGTTAAGCATTACCGTTTACCTGATTTGATTAGGGGTTTGCATGTTGACCTAGTTACTTTATTTCTTGTCTGTATGAAGCTGTTCCTTAGTACTTGGATGGTTAAGGGAGGAAACCCAAGGCGTAGTTACAGCTGCTTTTCCTCCCCCTCTCCCTGTCATTGGTTTGCCTTCTCCAATTCTGTTGTCTTTTTTCTTTTCTCATAATGGACTTCAGTATTAAATATAGAGCATTATGAACTTTTACTTTATTTGCATTTTGAGTACTTGGGAGTCACACTTCCCAAGGTGGGGGGAGGGAGACTGCAAAACGTTTTCGTTGATTGGTTTTATCTTCCACACAGCAAACTGTCATCAGGAGCTTAAATAGCACAGATTTTCACGGCAGTGGATATACCAGGTATCGTACTGCATGATTAGTTTTGCTTTATATTTAACAGTAGTTGCTTAAATCCCGTCAGAATCCCCAGCCATAGAATATTGTGACTGAATTAGTAGTGATTGCATTTTCTCTTCTCAGTACCTAGACTGGGAGAACATAATAGAATAAAGCTGATGAGTTGGTGTTTTCTGTGGAATTAGACACTAGATTTGAAATCCTCATTTTACAAAGTGTTCCATTGTTATCTTAGGCAAGTGTTGCCATGAGCCCAATTTCCTAGCACAGAAAATGCCTGTAAGGCACTTGTGCACGGCATTGAAGAAGCAGCCTACTATTGTTATGGGTAGAATTGCCCTGTCCTGAACAGAACATGTTGTGATTCTTGAAACATTTGGTCCTTCTGTTTTTGTAATTTCATGACGATTAATATGTTGGGAACTTTTAGATTTTTGGTGAAGTGTTTAGTCCCAATTTTACAGATGGGTAAAATGACCTGAGGCCAGGGGCAGTGGCTGGCGCCTGTAATCCCAGCACTTTGGGAGGCCAAGGCGGGTGGATCCCAAGATCGGGAGTTCCAGACTAGCATGGCCAATACGGTGAAATCCTGTCTCTGCTAAAAATACAAAAAAATTAGGTGTGATGGCGCATGCCTGTAATCCCAGCTACTCTGGAGGCTGAGGCAGGAGAATTGTTTGAACTCAGGAGGTGGAGGTTGCAGTAAGCTGAGATTGCGCCACTGCACTCCAGTGTGGGCAACAAAGCAAGACTCCATCTCAAAAAAAAAAAAAAAAAAGAAAAGACCTTCACAAGTCACTGGAGCCTTGTGATTGGAGCTGAGAATGTAATATGTATACGTATAGAAACACAAATAGGTTTTTCTTTTTTAAAGTTAGATTTTTTTAATTGACAAATGAAAATTGCGTGTATTTATTGTGTACAGCATGTTTTGAAATATATATCGTGGAATGTCTACACTAAGCTATAGAAACAGGTTTATTTCTCTAGAGTTAGAGATTGGATCATGACACCCCCATCCACCCCCACAAACCCATAACTCTTACTTGGTTCATTACCTATCCTAAGCCTTGTATATAGCATTTGAGGCACAGCTTTTTGTACTGCTTTGTCTTTATGTGTATTCTAAAGAATAAATACAAAAAGAAAAAGACCTTTGATATTTGAGAGATTCATAAAAGCCAAAGAATAATTTACTTTGGATTTATGAATAGTGCCTAGTAAATGAATTCAGTCAGGGCCCTTGAAATGGTTTTAGTCACACTTTGTACAAGACAATGTACTAGGGCTCGGTCAATAGTAACTGAGCAATGTTCAAGTGAGACCATTAGGTTGTGTTAAATAAATTCTGGCTTAAGCAAGTCGTAACTCTGCGCTTGTTATTTATAGCAGAGAAATGTCCTGGAGCTGCCAGGAGTTGTAGGCTAAGTTTGTAGAGGAGATTGGTGGACTAGGGCCTCTGGAGTCATGCAGTCCTGGCTTGACATTCACCAGCCACTCAGGCGGACTTTTGGCAAATTACTTAACCCCACTGTATTTCCTTTTCCTTTTCTCTAACATGAGGATAATGACAATATCTTCTTCCTAGAGCTGTTAGGATTAAAAGAGAAAGCATGTATAAGTACTTGGCGCAGTGCCTGTAGTTATGACTTAGCAGTCCATAAAAAACGTATTGCTGTAGACAAACTGATCTTAAGACACCGCTGATGGGACTTCAATGTTTTTTAGAAATGAAAACTTTTATATGGTGTTGAGTTTAGTGATATAATTATCATAAACTCTGACTAAAGAATATGACTGTTTATTGTAAAATCTATAAACACAAATGGATTTTAAAAAGTGATACAGCGGTCTGTCGGGGGGAAATAGGGGAGGGACAGTGGGGGATGGGGAGTTGGGGAGAAATAGCATGTGGAGAAATGCCAGATATAGGTGATGGGGAGGAAGGCAGCAAATCACACTGCCATGTGTGTACCTCTGCAAAATCTTGCATGTTCTTCACATGTACCCCAAAGCCTAAAATGCAATAAAAAAATAAATAAATTTTTTTAAAAAGTGACACAGCATACAAGGGCTTTGTTCTCTTTTTTTTTTTTTCATTTGTGTATTATGTGTGCAGCATGGCAATTATCTATGGAGTGTTCTCTGCCTCAAATTTGATTACACCGTCAGTGGTGGCCATTGTAGGACCTCAACTCTCTATGTTTGCCAGTGGTTTATTTTACAGGTGAGTAGTGTCATCTTTTACTTATTTAATTAGAACACTTTTCAGGATCTTTCAAGTAGATAGTAAATTTTTCACAATAATTTATAGGCTTGAGCTGAACAGAATATAGGTGGGATTTGAGGACTTCTGGCTCAGTACTTGTTGCTCAGGGATATCAGATGCTAATGTGATAGTATGTATGTGTATCTGCTTTTGTTTTACTGTTAATAAGAATAGTATCCAAAAGTCTCTTTCCATGAGGGTTGAAAAGAACATTCCATGAAATAATCTTACTTTCTGTCAGTAGACTGAAGATAAGTGGGGATTCAAAATCATGTCTGAAATAACTAAATGTTTCGCTGAGCTCTAGAACTGTAGTTCCATAATGTGCTAAGCTTTTGGCAAAGGACACTGCAAACCTGTAAAATGTCTTGATTTTACAAATTTGAAATGATAAATTACGGGCCAGGCTCAGTGGCTCACACCTGTAAATCCCAACACTTTGGGAGGCCGAGGTATCGCTTGAGTGGAGGATCGCTTGAGCCCAGGGGTTCGAGACCAGCCTGGGCAATATGGTGAAACCCTGTCTCTACCAAAAATAGAAAAAATTAGCCGGGTGTGGTGGCACATGCCTGTAGTCCCAGCTACTTTCGAGGCTGAGGTGGGAGGATGGCTTGAGCCTGGGAGGTGGAGGTTGCAGTGAGCTGTGATGGTGCCACTGCACTCCAGTCCAGGCAATGTAGAGACCCTGTTTCAAAAAAATTAATTGATTAAGAAATGAGAAAGTTGTGTCCCTGTTTTCAAAACTGGAGCGATCCTTTGCAGGTTGAGTTTTAAAAGAAGAGAATCTCAGAACTGATTCCTAGAAGGCATAATTGGCATTCTATTTCAGGTATCGTTTGACTATAATACCTTGACCTGTTATATTTTAGCATGTACATTGCCGTTTTTATCCAGCCTTTCCCATGGTCCTTCTACACAGCCTCTGTTTTCATTGGAATTGCAGCTGCTGGTAAGTGTTTTGATTTTTAACTTCTCTGTTTTCTTTTCTGGGGCCTAAAGGTATCATTTGTGTGTTTAGTATGTAACGCTAAGTGAATGTCTTTCCCTTGATAAACTTTTGGTTTGAATTTTAGTGCTCTGGACAGCACAAGGAAACTGCCTGACAATAAATTCCGATGAGCACACCATTGGGAGAAACAGTGGGATTTTCTGGGCGCTCCTGCAGTCTAGGTAATTATCTTTTTGAAGTCCAGTCTTTCCTTTGATTTTGTTTTTGTCATGCCATTTTTTAGGTCTTTGGTTGACAATTTGGATCTTCCATGTTACATTACTTAAGTTCTAGTTGAATGTGATATGATTCAAAATTTTATAGAATTACAACTGGGCATGGTGGCTCACTAGCTACCCAGGACTATTTATACCAATACTGAATATAGCATTAACATTTTCTTAAGAAGAAAGCAAAACCAGCCATTCTGCTCTTGACTGTTGGATTTCAGGAATCTTTCCTGAGGAATTACCCTCATGAATCATGCCTCAAATTTTGGCCTTGACAAGGCTTAACAAATGCAAATGTTGCATTTTAAGGGGTTGTATATTAAGAAACTCTAGTGTAAGTGGATGATTCTTTGTCTAGGAAAGTGTGCTAAAGAAAGTATTTGATTAGATGCAGATAACTAAATCATGGATTTTTAGAAATAGATTCTTTACAATTTAGCTTAAGCTTGTTTCCAGGGCGTCATTTCCAGAGTTGCAATAAATCACATGTTTCAAAGTGAGTCAAGTCTTCTCTGAAGGGTGCCTCTGAATCAGGTTACTGTCACATGGAAGGAGACTGAATTCCATCTGGGTCAGTTAAGTTTATCAGAGTCCAGATGAGTTGATACTTTTAAATGACCCAGCACAGGTAGATACTTTAAAAATGACGTCCTGCTGGGCACGGGGACTCACACTTGTAATCCCAGCACTTTGGGAGACCGAGGCATGTGGATCATGAACACAGGAGTTTGAGACCAGCCTGACTAACATGGTGAAACCCCGTCTCTACTAAAACTACAAATATTAGCCTGGTGTGGTGGTGGGCACCTGTAATCCCAGCTACTGGGGAGGCTGAGGCAGGAGAATCTCTTGAAACCAGAATACAGAGGTTGTAGTGAGCCAAGATCACGCCACTGCACTCCAGCCTGGGCGACAGAGGGAGACTCCGTCTCAAAAAGAAAAATTGTGTTTTTCTCTCTGTCTTGCAACAAATAATGGGAATAATTATTTTTTAAAAACCTTAAATATTAAAATAATTTCCCAACATCTTATCCTCCGTTTTCTTCCCCCAGCTTGTTCTTTGGAAATCTCTACATATATTTTGCCTGGCAAGGGAAAACTCAGATATCAGGTTTGTTTTATTTGCTTTGCTTTATTCAGATATGTTCAAAGCATAATAGGAGTTATACAGAAATACTCATTATTGCTTTATTCAAGCATTGTTCTCATGAACCCTGACACCTCAAGTTCTCTCAGACTTTAGCTTTTCATAAGCCTTTTCCTTGATTTATATTATTAAACTAGGTTATAGTTTATGCCTAAGCTGTAAGTGGCATCCAAAGTATAAGGGAAGGTTATGCTGTGCACCAGTATACAGGTGTACTGAGTATGAGTATACAGTTGTCAGAAGACTTGAATGCCCAGTTGTTTTGTCCGTACCCTTCTTTGATTAAAAGAAGGTGATTAAGCTCTTGTGCTATTTTTCTTTGGCTTATTCATGTTTCTCTAACTGAAAGACAAAGGTGAAGGTATCCTGTTTATCTCCTTGTCCTGAGTTTTGACTGATGGATTAAAGTGAAAATGTAACAAGAAAGTGTGTTGACAGTTATAAGCAACCCTTGTACTCTGACACTAATTCTGGAATTGTTTGGTTGATAATATCTAGTTTCTTCTTTTTTCTCCTTAGAGAGTGACCGAAGAACGGTATTTATTGCCCTAACAGTGATTAGCCTTGTGGGGACAGTTCTGTTCTTTCTCATTCGGAAACCAGATTCTGAAAATGTCCTAGGAGAAGATGAATCTTCTGATGATCAGGACATGGAAGTCAACGAGTAAGATGTTGGAAACATTCCATTTTATTTTAAAATAGATTTTGAGTAGATCTAGTGTAGAGACTACCAACCTATTTAGCCCTAACTGATAGCCAGTACTCTCTGTAGGTTACCACAGGCAAGAAAAGGAAGAAAATAAAGGAGGAACTGCAAGGGAGGAAGAAAAAAGGTTACCAGAGGAAGGGAGGTGGTAAAAAGGTGCACAGGGGATTTGAGTCTATTCCTGGCCTTGCCACTGCTATGTGTGTGTGACCCTGGACAGTGGCAGAAATCCCTATCACATCTCTAGGCCTCAGCTTTCTCACTCAATCTATATGTTTTCATGGGCAAGGAAATAGAAGGCAGTGTTGATTTTGGTTACTGTTTCTGTGATCCAGCTCTAAAGTTTTCCTGTTCTTGTGGTATGGGTGAGTGGCAGGGCTAGTGATGGTTGTCACAGATGAACGTTGGTTATAACTAGGCTGTTGCTTACAGCATCCAGCTCTTGAACTAACTTACATAGGTGGTATTCCCCAGAGTAGTCCAAATGGGAGAATGAGTATACCGCCCTGTGTTTTCTGAAAATTACCTAAGCACATTTCAGTTGCAGGTGACAATGTGTAAGCATGGCAGGTAAGCGATCTGCAGTATCATTCAGATTTGAGGAAGGAGAGAGGAGAAGTTAATCTCTGCCACACTTGTTTTGCTTTGTTTGTGAATTGATAAATTGTAGAGATTGCCTTACAGCATTTTATCTATTGTTAAAACTTTTGCATTGAGCATCTCATGCTGACTTTGCAATCCAGAAAGGGCCTAAAATTCTTCAGTCATAGGAGCTTTAGATGCCCAGGATTTGCAGTAAGTTTGTGTAAAGCAGAAATGAGGCAGTGCTTTGGTCTGGATATGCTGCCATGCCCCGCCTTCTTGCTCTTTAATGTGCTTCACAGATCCTGGGTTTTGTACAAATTGAAGTCTTGTGGCCGCCCTGCATTGAGCAAGTCTGTCGCTGCCACTTTTCCAACAACATGTGCCTTGTGGCTCTCTGTTCACACTTTGGTAATTCTCATAATACTTCAAACTTTTTCATTCTTATAATATCTGTCATGGTGATCTGTGATCACTAATCTTTGATTACTGATTACTGATTACAATTGTTTTGGGGCACCACAAACTGCATCCATATAAGGTGGTGAACTTAATTGATAAATGTTGTGTGTGTTCTGATGGTTCTACTGCAGGCCATTCCCCTATCTCTCACCCTCTCCTCCTGAGACAAAATATTAACATTAGGCCAATTAATGACCCTACAATGGCCTCTATGTGTTAAAGTGAAAGGACAAGATGCATGTCCCTCACTATTTATTTATTTATTTATTTATTTATTTAGAGATGGAGTCTTGCTCTGTCACCCAGGCTGGAGAGCAGTGGCCCAATCTCAGCTCACTGCAACCTCTGCCTCCCGGGTTCAAGCAATTCCCCTGCCTCAGCCTCTCAAGTAGCTGGGATTGCAGGCGCCTGCCACCACGCCCGGCTAATGACTAATCAAGAAATGACTAAGCTTAGCAAGGAAGACGTGTAGAAAGCCGAGATAGGCAAAACCTATGCCTCTTGTGCCAAACAGCCAAGTTGTGAATGCAAAGGAGAAGTTTTTGAAGGAAGTCAAAAGAGCTACTACTCCAGGGAACATATGAATGATAAGAAAGTGAAACAGCCTTATTGCTGATAGAGAAAGTTTTAGTGGTTTGGATAGAAGATAAACCAGCCACAACATTCTCTGAAGCCTAATCCACAGCAAGGTCCTCTCTTCAATTCTGTGAAGGCTGAGAGATGTGAGGAATCTTTAGAAGAAAAATTTGAAGCTAGCAGAAGCTGGTTTATGAGGATCAAGGGAAGAAACCATCTCCATGACATAAAAGTGCAAGGTGAAACAGCAAGTGCTGATGGAGAAGCTGCAGCAAGTTATCCAGAAGATCTGGCTATTATAATGGACAAAGGTAGCTGCACTAAACAACAGGTTTTCAATGTAGACCAAACAGTCTTACATTAGAAGATGCCATCTAGGAATTTTATAGTTAGAGAGAAGTTAATGCCTGGCTTCAAACCTTCAAAGAACAGGCCGACTCTTGTTAAGGGCTAATGCAGCTAATGACTTTAAGTTGAAGCCAATGCTTGTTTACCATTCCAGAAATCCTGTGGCCCTTAAGAATCATGCTAAAGCTACTCTGCCTGGTCTCTAGAAATGGAATGACAAAGCCTGGTTGGAAGCACATTTGTTTACAGCATTATTTATTGAAAAAAAGAGAGAGAGAGAGAGAGAGAGACAGAGTCTTACCCTGTTGCCCAGGCTGGAGTGTGTTGGTGTGATCTCAGCTCAGTGCAACCTCCACTTTCTGGGTTCAGGCTATTCTCCTGCCTCAACCTCCCAAGTAGCTCTGGGACTACAGATGTGCACCACCATGCGCAGCTAATTTTTGTGTTTTTAGTAGAGATAGGGTTTTACCATGTTAGGCAGACTGGTCTCAAACTCTTGACCTCAGGCAATCTGCCCACCTCAGCCTCCCAAAGTGCTGGGATTACAGGAGTGAGCTACCATGGCTGGCCTGGTTTAGTGAATATTTTAAGCCTACTGTTGAGACCTACTGCTCAGAAGAAAAGACTCTCAAAATATTACTGTTCATTTGACAGTGTACCTAGCCAGCCAACTGCTTTGTTGGAGGTGTACGAGGAGATGAATGTTGTTTTCATGCCTCCTAACACAACATTTGTTCTGTAGCTTTCAACTTTTTTTTTTTTTTTTTTTGGGTAAATTAATTTCAGTAATTGTGTTATATGT
>NW_016107351.1:6388990-6407856 GCF_001604975.1 Cebus imitator | reverse complement strand
TTTTTGAGATGAAGTTTTGCTCTGTCACCCAGGCTGGAATGCAGTGGTGTGATCTGGGCTCACTGCAACCTCTGCCTCCTGGGTTCAAGAGATTCTCTTGCCTCAGCCTCCTCAGTAGCTGGGATTACAGGTTTGTGCTCCCAAGCATGGCTAATTTCAACTTTCAAGTCTTATTATTTAAGAATATATTTCATAGGGAAAGCTGCCATAGATTATGATTCCTCAGGTCTAGGCAAAGTAAATTGTAAACCTTCTGAGAAGGATTCATCATTCTAGGTAGGCCCCAT
Organism: Cebus imitator; assembly: GCF_001604975.1. Taxonomy (NCBI): domain Eukaryota; kingdom Metazoa; phylum Chordata; class Mammalia; order Primates; family Cebidae; genus Cebus; species Cebus imitator. The sequence continues at coordinate 6,407,569 of NW_016107351.1, read as the reverse complement.
TAGGAACATCTGTGGCTGGGACCAGGCACAGTAGCTCACACCTGTAATTCTAACACTTTAGGAGGCCAAGGAAGGTGGATTATTTGAGCTCAGGAGTTTAAGACCAGCCCGGGCAACATGGTGAAACATTTTCTTTTAAAGCACAAACCAGTAGTTATTGGAGGAGGAATCTGTGAAGATGCATACCACAAATTCAACAAAAACGGTGCCCCATTCCATCAGCACATGTTTGGTGTTGGTCCTAGAGGACGAATGCCACCCATCCCTGTTTTCAAGAAACTGCCAGTTTGGGGAGGTGGATGAGGGGTTCTGTAACTTGAGCAGGCACACTTCTAGAAATACTGCTCAGCCTTTGTAGCATTCTCTCTTCCTGAATCATCTCCTAAATTTGGAGGTTCTGTGTCTTTGTTCTACAAATAGCACTGACTTGTGGCAGCCCTCTTCTATGCCTGAGAAATATAGGAGTGAACAAGACAGATAAGTCCCTATTCTTACGGAACTTAATTTTAGAAGGAGTGGTAGACAGTACACATGTAAGAAAATGGCACAGTGAATGTTAGGAAGACTGAAAGGGGGACAGTGGGGTGGAGAGTAGGGTGGCTCCCTGAGACCTGCCTAGTGAGACATGAAGGTCAGCGGGTGGCCTTGGCCAAAGCCAGGCAGTGGGAAGGGTGTGGTGTGTTCTGGACTCCAAGAAGGAAGTGGATGCAGTAGGCAGGGTCAGATTATGTAAGCCAAGGTAAGGAAGTTTGCATTCTCTTCTTAGTGTGATTAGAAGCTGTTGAGGGTATAAGTAGAATAATTTTTTTTTTTTGAATGAGGAAATACTTGGAGAAATGACGTCACTTGTCTAAAATCACATAACTAATTAGTGGCAAAGCCAGGCCTCTGACTTTAAAGCCCTTGTTTCAACCAGTAGATCATTGTGTGTCCCAGCCTTGTCACAAGGAGGGCATTCATGGTTCTGCAGAGTTTTATTGCATATGATTCTAGTATAATTAAAAACTTATTTCTCAAAAGGAATCATGAAAGGAAAAGTCTGCTTTATTAACATTGCAGATGAATAAAAGCATACGATATCAATAAGAAGTCTGCCGTCGTCAGGATTGTTGTAGCTTAGGCATGTTGTTGCTCAGTCCTCAGATAGCTGCAGTTGCTCCATATATCACATTATATAGCCCACTTCCGTTTCCCATTGCAGAGAAAATGAGGCATAGGATGTACAGTGATTTAATGTTAGGTACTTCCTTGACTTCATCAGTCTTGGTAGATGAATAAGAAAAATATGTTTTAAGCTTTGGAACATGATTTCAAGCATATATAGTGTTTCAGCAGTAGTCTTGGTAAGCTGGAAAAGTCAGGGATTTTTTTTTTTTTTTTTTTTTTTTTTTTTTTTTTTTTCCTGAGATGGAGTCTCGCTCAGGCAGGAGTGCAGTGGCCAAATGTCAAATCACTGCAACCCCCGCCTCCCAGATTCAAGCAATTCTCATGTCTCAGCCTCCTGAGTAGCTGGGATTACAGGGGTGTACCACCACACCCAGCTAATTTTTAAAATATTTTTAGTAGAGACGGGGTTTCACCGTGTTGGCCAGGCTGGTCTCGAACTCCTGATCTCAAGTAATCTGCCCTCAAGTGATCAGCCTGCCTCGGGCTCCCAAAGTGTTGGGATGCCCTGCCCAAGCCAGTGATGTGACCTGCCTTGTATGGATAAATGAATTTGCAGGTTGCGATGAAAACCCACCTCTCTTAGCAGGGCAGGAGATAGATATGAATCCTTACCTTGGAAATGTTCCTGAGGTAAATATTAGTATAGATTGAAAAATAACCTTCCCTTTTAAAACCTGAGATTTGATGCCACTGTTGGTATAAAAACATACAACATATATAAAAATCCTGTCACCGGCTGGGCGCGGTGGCTCAAGCCTGTAATCCCAGCACTTTGGGAGGCCGAGGCGGGTGGATCACGAGGTCAAGAGATCGAGACCATCCTGGTCAACATGGTGAAACCCCGTCTCTACTAAAAATACAAAAAATTAGCTGGGCATGGTGGCGCGTGCCTGTAATCCCAGCTACTCAGGAGGCTGAGGCAGGAGAATTGCCTGAACCCAGGAGGCAGAGGTTGCAGTGAGCCGAGATGGCGCCATTGCACTCCAGCCTGGGTAACATGAGTGAAACTCCGTCTCAAAAAAAAAAAAAAAATTCCTGTCACACATTGGTTACAGGATATCTAGTTCCCAAAAACACCTCATCAGAAAGCACATAGCAGTCATCACCCATCAGTGCTTGAATTTTGATGTGAAGCCAACTGAGAGTTCAGTACCTGCCAAAGTCTCTTGGTTCTCAATACCCAAACAGTCATAGCAGCAAGGACATGAATGAAAGCTAACTTCAAGAAAGCCTTCATGATCCACATCCAAAGCCACTGCCTCTCGGGATGCAGACAGTAACAACAAAAGTCTCTGATGAGTTTTAATGCCAAAGAGCTTTTTCATGTAAGGGTGGTGGAAAATCGAGTACTCACAGATTATTTCTAGTTTGTAGGTGACAGGATAGGTCGGGTGTGGTGGCTCATACCTGTAATCTCAGTACTTTGGGATGCTGAGGCAGGTGGGTCACTTGAGCTCAGGAGTTCAAGACCAGCCTGGGCAACATGGTGAGGCCCCTACTTCTACCAAAACTACAGAAAATTAGACAGGTGTGGTGGGATTACAGAATCCCAGCTACTCAGAAGGCTGAGGTGGGAGGATTGCTAGTGGGAGGATCGCTTGAGCCTATGAGGTGGGGATGGCAGTGAGCCTAGATCACATCACTGCACTCCAGCCTGGGAGACGGAAGAGACCCTATCTCAAAAAAAATAAAAAACAAAAGCAACAGGATAAAGGGTACTTCTGTACTGCCTGAAGTATTACTGAGAAAGATGTGCATAAACACGTACAATAAGTGTAATCTGACAGAATCGTCTTCCATAGTTAATAGAGAGGCTCCCAGGTGGGACTTTAAACACCTGGAGCGAGGGTGTGGCCATGAAGGGACACCTGAGGCAAGGAGCTTTCGGGTCACTGGAAATGTACTTCAGACGTGGGAAGACAGGGTTTTTACAGACTTAAATGAAAATGTGATCATATTTTTGTTCTGTTCTTTTTTTTTTTCAAAAGGAAAAATACTTTATTTTATTTTGTGTTTTCAGGTCTGCCCAGAACAATCTGACAAAGGCAGTAGATGCTTTTAGTAAGTATTTTCTGTATCTGAAATCCAAGAACTGTTCAGGAACAGCTTCAGCATTTGCCTTTCCCCTTTTCCCTGGTAACTTTGGATTGATGACACCCCAGGGTTTGCATTTTTTCAGGTATGCTGCTCTGAAATATATTGGTCTTCCTTATAGACATCTCTCTAACATGGGGGTTGTGAGGGATGGATGATGATATGACAGTCCACTCGCCCAGGTGTGTGAGGGAGGTGGGAAGAGGCTGCAGAGCAGTCAGGTTCTCCCTGGAGTTGAGAGTCTCCTGGGATTTTTGCAGGGTAATTAGGAGCAGATTGTGGCCGGGTGTGGTGGCACATGACTGTAATCCCAGCACTTTCTGAGGCCGAGCCAGGCGGATCAGCTGAGGTCAGGAGTTTGAGAACAGCCTGGCTAACATGACGAAACCCAAGTTTTCTACTAAAAGTACAAAAACTTAGCCGGGCGTGGTGGCGTGCATCTGTAGTCCCAGCTACTCAAGAGGCTGAGTCAGGAGAATCTCTTGAACTGAGATTGCACCACTACATGCCAGCATGGGTGACAGAGGGAGACTCCATCTCAAAAAAAAAAAAAAGCAGATTGCTTGCTACTCCTTGGAGCAAAGCAGTAGCCCCAGCGGCCTAAAAGGTAGTAAGAAAAATCATGTTCATACATTGAGAAGTCTACCTGGCCAAAGACTCTGCTGAATTCTTTATGGTTTTTTTTTTTCTTCCTGACAACTTCATAACATTCTTGTAGTATCTTTATGGTTTTTTGTTTTCTTTTGTGTTGGTTTGGTTTTTTTGAGATAGAGTCTGATGATCTGCCCACCTCGGCCTCCCAAAGTGCTGGGATTACAGGCGTGAGCCACCATACCCAGCCTATGTTTTTCACTCTGTGTAATTCTCACAATTCTATGAGTATTATATAATATACACCTATCATTGTCTCAGTTTTATAGAACAGAAAACTGAGGCTTAGAGAAATAATTTAGGGTCCAGGCATGGTGGCTCATGCCTGTAATCCCAGCACTTTGGGAGGCTGAGGTGGGTGGATCACTTGAGGTCAGGAGTTCGAGACCAGCATGGCCAACATGGCAAAACCCTGTCTCTACTAAAAATACAAAATTAGGCGTGGTGGTGCGCACCCGTGGTCCTAGCTACTCAGAAGACTGAGGCAGGAGAATCACTTGAACCCAGGAGGCAGAAGTTGCAGTGAAATCGTGCTACTGCACTCCAGCCTGGGAGACAGAGTGAGACTCTCTCTCAAAAAAAAAAAAAAGGAAATTAAGTAATTTACCCAAGGTCAACTGGTTAGTAGGTGGCTGAGTTGAGATTTGAGTCAGATTCTCACAATTTCCTTCAGAAACTTGCAGTGAGTCCCTTTTGCTTCTGTGTAAGGTTCTCTCAGCTTCTTTGTCTTCCCAGGAGAGAGAATCTGACTAGTACAGTTATTCTCCATAAGGGAGCAGCCTTTTGGGGCCATGTGTATTCATTAAGCCTATTTTAGGTTACAGGGCCTTTATGACATATGGCCCTTATGGCCCTAGAGTACCTACGATTAGTTTGTAGGTTGCCTCAGGCTGGAGCGCAAATTCTTGATCTAATCAGCCATGGCCTGACTCAGATGACACAAATCATGTCGGCTCTTGACCAGGAATGTCTGTAGCTTCTTGTTTTAGAAAGGGCCTATGGGCATGGGAGTCTGAGCCTTACACACGTAGTCTATTGTTTCAGGAATACATTCATTGTTTTATGTATATATGTATATATATACATAAAACAATATACTTGGTTGCAGTGAGCCAAGATCGCGCCATTGCACTCCAGCCTGGGCAACAGTTTCCCAGGCTGGAGTGCAATGGCTCGATCTTGGCTCACTGCAATCTCTGCCTCCTGGGTTCAAGTGATTCACCTGCTTCAGCCTCCCAAGTAGCTGGGAATACAGGCATGTACCACCACGCCCAGCTAATTTTTGCATTTTTTAGTAGAGACAGGGTTTCTTCATTTTGGGTAAGCTGGTCTTGGACTCCTGACCTCAAGTGATCCGCTTACCTCAGCCTCCCAGAGTGCTGGGATTATAGGCATGAGCCACCACGCCCGGCCTGGGAATACATTCATAATTGTAAGTTGAGCTACACATTATAATTAAAAGGGGTATACTCTGACTCCCTTAGAAAGATAGGAGGTTATCACTATCAAAAGTGTGGCTTTCATCTTTGCAGGCCTAGAAACTTGTCTGTCAGAATGCCCATTATTAGGCCAGGCACAGTGGTTCATGCCTATAATCCCGGCACTTTGGGGAGGCCGAGGTGGGAGGATCACTTGAGGTCTGGCATTCAAGAACAGCCTGACCAACATAGTGAAACCCCATCTCTACTGAAAATACAAAAATTAGCCAGGTGTGGTGGTGGGTGCCTGTAATCCCAGCTACTCGGAAGCTGAGGCAGGAGAATTGCTTGAGCCCAGGAGGTGGAGTTGCAGTGAGCCAAGATTGCACCCTCGAATTCCAGCCTGGGCGACAGAGCGAGACTCCATCTCAAAATAAATAAATAAATAAAATACCCATTATTGATCACAGAGGCCAGAGGGGAAAAGGACTCAAGCTAAACTCATAGAAATTGCAATCTAACCATTTATGATGGCACTTAACCTTTTTTAGTGAGCCCTTTCATAGATAATTCCTTCTTGTTGTCAGCAGACTAGAAAGCCACATTGGCTTACTTGGTGAGCTTGGAGTCATTAAAGCGAGGTAGGTGACCTGGCTTATGGGATGGTGCCGCCAGCCATGATGAGGCTTGGTGCAGCCTCCCTGCTCCATCATAGATCCCTCTCTGGCTGTCTGCTGATGTTAACCAGTTTCAGGACATCTCACCTAGATTGTTGGACAGTCTTTGCCTCAACTCTGGCTGTAAAAGAAGGCACTGACACATTTTGGGCCACATGCTTTGCATTACAGAGCTAGTCAGTTACATGGTAGGATTGATTTGTTATAGGATATTGGGCCATCAGGTTTGAATAGGGAGAAGGAAGGCAGCAGCCAAATAAGGTACGGTACATACAGTGCTTTAGGGAAAGTAGGCTCAGGCCAGTTCCTGGGCAATTGGGGTGCAACAGGAGGTTGTGAGGTGGCGAGGGGGCCAGAGGCACAGGGAGAGAGGGAGAATGAATGGCAAGGCTTCATGTGGCCTGTGTGTGGCCAGTGCTTCATTTCTTGATTAATCATGACATTCCTGTGGTCGGGGCTATGATGGATGTTGTACAGAGAAGATTCCTACATACTCTCTAGTATTGTTTTTTTAAGAGACGGGGTCTCGCTATGTTGCCCAGGCTGGAGTGCAGTGGCTATTCACAGGTGCGATCCCACTACTGATCAGCACCGAAGTTTTGACCTGCGCTATTTCTGACCTGGGCCAGTTCACCCTTCCTTAGGCAACCTGATGATTCCCTGCTCCCGGGAGGTCACCATGTTGATGCTGAACTTAGTGCGGACACCCAATCCGCATAGCGCACTACAGCCCAGAACTCCTGGGCTCAAGAGATCCTCACACCTCAGCCTCCCAAGTAGCTGGGACTATAGGCACGTGCCACTGTGCCCAGCTCCTACATACTATCTAAAAGCAGTTAATTCCTGAACTGAATTTATACTTTTAATGTGCTTCTCAAATATGTCCGTAAAGTTTTTAAACATTTATTTTTTGATTTTGAGGAAACAGTGCTAAAGTTCTTCTGCTAGGATCAATGTCTGAAAATATCCAAGAAAATGTTCTCAAAGGAGGCAAGAGACTTAACCTCATAAATACCAAAACCTATTATGGATTCATTTGCAAACACCAGAATAGCAAGACCAATGAAACAAAGTCTAGAATCAGGTGCATGCTCATATAGGAATATAGGCCATAAAACAAGTGAGTCTTAAGCAAGGCTAGATAGCTGACTGCTTAGAAAAATATAGAGATCCATACTTTATATTAAAACTTCTGATAGATTAAAGGTTAAATGTAAAAATGAAACTATAAAAGTAATTGAGGCCAGGTACAGTGGCTCATGCCTGTAATCCCAGCACTTTGGGAAGCCAAGATGGTGGGTGGATTGCTTGAGCCCAGGAGTTCAAGACCAGTCTGGGCAACATGGTGCATCTCTCTCTCTGCAAAAAGTACGAAAATGGCCAGGTGTTCAGGTGTGCACTTGCAGCCCCAGCTTCTTGGAAGGCTGAGGTGGAAGGATTGCTTGAGCTCTGGAGGTTGAGGCTGCAGTAAGTGGTGACGGTGCCACTGCACTCCAGCCTGGGCACAGAGTAAGACCAGGTCGCACAAAAAAAAAAAGTGATTGAAGAAATAAATGTAAAATTTCAGTTAACACAACCTAACAAACTTAAAATGGCAAGGAAAATCTGGGGAAAATATTTGCAATATGTGTGAGCATAAACACTCTGGTAGAAAGTAGGCATTTTACAAATATGGAAAAAATTGTTATAACTTAAGTATAATTGACCCTTGAACAATGTGGGGCATGGACACTCCAATCCACACCACCCATCCCCTACACACAGTTGAAAATCCACATATAATTTTTTACTCTCTCAAAACTTAACTAAGCTCACTGTTCACTGGAAACCTTACTGATAACATAAACAGTGACTAATGTATATTTTGGGCCAGGTGCAGTGGCTCACACCAATAGTCCCAGCACTTTGGGAGGCCAAAGATGGGAGGATCACTTGAGCTTAGGAGTTCGAGACCAGCCTCAGCAACATAGTGATGCCTTATCTCTACTAAAAATTAAAAGAAAAAATATTAACTGGGCCTGGTGGTGCATCCTAGCTGTTAATACTTGGAAGGCTGAGGCAGGAGGATCAGTTGAGCCTGGGAGACTGAGGCTGTAGTGAACTGTGATCACACCACTACATTCTAGCCTGGGTGACAGAGCAAGACCCTGTCTCAAAAAAACAAAACAAAAAACCTATATGTTTCTTTTTCTTTTTTTTTTTTTTTTTTGAGATGGACTCGCACTCTGTCATCCAGGCTGGAGTACAGTGGCACAACCTCAGTTTACTACAATCTCTGCCTCCTGGGTTCAGTTAATTTTCCTGCTTCAGTCTCCTGAGTAGCTGGGATTATAGGTGCCTGCCACCAAGCCTAGCTAATTTTTTTTGTATTTTTAGTAGAGATGGGGTTTTACCAGGCTGGTCTCAAACTCCCAACCTCAAGTAATCTGCCCACCTTGGCCTCCCAAAGTGCTGGGACTATAGGCGTGAGCCATGCATATTTTATATGCATATTATATACTGTAGATTTAGAATAAAGTAAGCTAGAGGAAAGAAAAAACTAAGAAAATCGTAAGGAGGCCAGGTGCGGTGGCTCATGCTTGTAATCCCAGCACTTTTTGGGAGGCTGAGGCGGGCAGATCACCTGAGGTCAGGAGTTCAAGACCAGCCTGGCCAACATGGTGAAACCCTGTCTCTACTAAAAATACAAAAATTAGCTGGGCGTGATGGTGGGTGCCTATAATCCCAGCTACTCAGGTGGCTGAGACAAGAGAATTGCTTGAACCAGGGTGTGGGGGCGGACTGCAGTGAGCCATGCTGCTTTACTCCAGCCTGGGCAAAAGAGAGAAACTCTGTCTCAAAAAAAAAAAAAAAGAAAAGAAAATCATAAGGAAGAGAAACTGTATTTACTCTTTGTTGAGTGGAAGTGGATCATCTGGATCTTCATCTTCATTGTCACATTGAGAAAGAAGAGGAGGGAGCGGTTGGTCTTGCCATCTAAGGGGTGGCAGAGGTATAAGAAAGTCAGCACAGAAGTGGACCCCTGAAGTTCAAACCCATGTTGTTAAAGGGTCAACTATGTAAGAAGTGCAAATTAGAAATAGTTTTTTCTTTTTCTTTTTTTTTTTTTTGAGGCAGAGTCTTGGGAGTTCTCTTATCACCCAGGCTGGAGTGCAGTGGTACAATCTCGGCTCACTGTAACCTCTGCCTCTTAGGTTCAAGGGATTCTCCTGCCTCAGCCTCCTGAGTAGCTGGGATTACAGGTGTATGCCACCATACCTGGCTAATTTTTGTATTTTTAGTAGAGATGGGGTTTCGTTATATTTGCCAGGCTGGTCTTGAACTCCTGACCTCAGATGATCCATCCGCCTTGGCCTTCCAAAGTGCTGGGATTACAGGCGTGAGCCACTGTGCTTGGCCAGAAACAGTTTCTGTCAGATTTCAAAAGCTAAACCATAATTCTCAATATTATGGGTGGGGGAGGCGGGCAAGGGCAGGTAATGACATGCGTAAGACCACATTGCTGGTATATACTTGTATTACTTTATAAAAAGTGATGTGTCGGCTGGGCGAGGTATCTCACACCTTGGGAGGCTGAGGTGGGCATATCACCTGAGATCAGGAGTTCAAGACCAGCCTGATCAATATGGTGAAACCCTGTCTCTACTAAAAATACAAAAATTAGTTGGATGTGGTGGCAGGTGCCTGTAGTCCCAGCTACTCGGGAGGCTGAGACAGAAGAATTGCTTGAACCAGGGAGGCGGAGGTTGCACTGAGCTGAGATCATGCCACTGCACTCCAGCCTGGGTGACAGCAAGACTCCATCTCAAAAAAATAAAATAAAATAAATAAATAAAAAGTGATGTGTCATTAGGTATCAAAAGCAATAAAAATGTTTATAACCTTTGCCCTAGTGGGATAACTAATAAGATTATCTAATAAGATTATCCTCAGGAAATAATTAAATATTGTGGCAAGATCTAGCTACTCAGATGTTTTTACTAGTGAGATACTAGAAATAATTTAAGTATTCAACTGTGAGATATTAGTACATCTATTTAATAGATTACCCAAGCCATAAAAATGATCTCTGTGAATATACAAAATATTTTACTATATATTATGTGAAAACAAACGATAGAGTATATGTAGAATTTGTGTTTGTGAAAAGTGCATGGGAAATGTCTGAAAGGAGATTCATTAAGGTGTTAGATTCTGGTTTTTTTTAATTGAGATACAATTCATATACCATCTGATTCACCCATTTAATCAATTTAAAGAATTCATTGCAAATTCAGTACAACTTATTACATTCACAGAGTTGTGTCACCATCACTATACTCAATTTTAGAGCATTTTCCCTATACACATTAGAGTCACTTCTCATTCCCGCCTCCTAATTCAACCTCCCTGAGGCACTCCCACTTTCTCCCCTTTCACCACGACTTGCAGCCATTCCTCTACTTTCTGTCTATAGATTTGCCTATTCCGGGCATTTTATGTAAATAGAATTGTACAACATGTGGTCTTTTGTGCCTGGTTTCTTAAAAGAAACATAATGGTTTCAAGGCTCGTTCATGTCACAGTATATTATAAAATTTGAGTTGTTCTATATTTTATGTATTATGAGTAATACCTAAAGTTCGTGTACAAGTTTTTGTGTGGATATGTTTTCAGATCTCTTAGATACACACCTAGGAATGGTGGAATTGCTGGGTCATGTGGGATCTCACTGCTTAGTCTGCAGGGGAACTGCCAGATTGCACCACTTTACATTCCTACTAGCAGGAGAGGAGAGCGCCAGTGTTTCCACGTGCTTGTACTTATTTTCTGGTAGTGGTTTTTTTTTTTTTTTGGTTATAGCCATCCTAGTGGGTGTGAAATGGTGTCTCATTGTGGTATATTTATATATACTTTTGTTTGTTTGTTTTCCTGATCTCAAGTGATCCACCTGTATTGGCCTCCTAAAATGTTAGGATTACAGGTGTGAGTCACCGTGTCCAGCCCTAGTTACATGCTTTGCCTATTGTTAAATTTTAAATTTGATTCTGTTTTTATTAATGAGTTGTCAGAATTTATTGTATATTCTAGATAAAAGTTCCATATATATGATTTACAAATATTTTCTCCCATTGTGTTTCAGCAAGGACTCTAGGAAAACAAACAAGTGTTTTCACCTGTTCTATAGATTGACTTTTCATTTTCTATCTTTTTTTTTTTTGGAGATGGAGTCTCGCTCTGTCACCCAGGCTGGAGTACAGTGCCATGAACTTGGCTCACTGCAGCCTTCACCTCCCGGGTTCAAACAGTTCTGCCGCAGCCTCCCAAGTAGCTGGGACTACAGGCACATGTCGCCACACCTGGCTGAGTTTTTCTATTTTAGTTTTGGTTTCACCATATTGCCCAGGCTAGTCTTGAACTCCTGAGCTCAGGCCATCCACCCACCTCAGCCTCCCAAAGTGCTAGGATTACACAGGCATGAGCCACCGCACCTGGCCCGACTTTTCAATTTCTTGATGGTATCTTCTGAAGCACAAAACTTAAGAAAGGAATTCCCCAACTTCATCGAGGTATAACTGACAAAATAGGCATGTATTTATGATGTACAATGTGTTTTTGTTTTTTTTTGTTTTTTTTTTTAGACAGAATCTTGCTCTGTCACCCAGGCTGGAGTGCAGTGGCACAATCTCAGCTCACTGCAACCTCGCCTCCTGGGTTCAAGTGATTCTGGTGCCCCAGCCTTCTGAGTAGCTGGGATTACAGGATTTACTGCCACGCCAAGCTAATTTTTTTTGTACTTTTTTCTTTTAATTTTTATTTACACAGTGTCCAGGAAATTTTGTGTGTGTGTGTGTGTTTTCAGTAGAGATGGGATTTTACCGTGTTGGCCAGGCTAGTCTTGAACTCCGGCCCTCAAGCAATAAGCCTGCCTCCCCAAGTTCTGGGACTTACAGGCGTGAGCCCCGGTGCCCAGCCACATGTTTTGATATATGTATATATTGTGAAATGATGGCCACACTCAAGCTAGTTAAGATATTCATCACCTTACATAGTTATTTTTGTGTGTGTGTGTAATGAGAACATTTAAGATCTACTTTCCAACCAAATTTCAAGTATACAATAGAGTGTTATTAACTATCAATACCAACTTGTACATTAGATTCCCAGAACTCACTCATCCTGCCTAACAGAAACTTTGTACTCCCTAACCAGCATCTCTCTGTTTCCCCACTCCCCAGCCCCGGCAGCCACTATGCTACTCTCTGCTTCTATGAGTTTGACTTTTTAATATTCCATATATAAGTAAGATCATGTAGTATTTGTCTTTCTGTGTCTGGCTTATTTCACTTAGTGTAATGCCCTCCAGGTTCATCCATGTTGTCCCAAACGGCAGGATTTTCTTTTATAAGGCTGAATAATATACCATTGTATATTTCACATTTTCTTTATTCATCCGTTGAAGGACACTTATGTTTCCATGTCTTTGCTATATGATTAATACACACACACATAGTAGTGCTGTAATGGACGTGGGAGTGCAGCTGTTTCCTTGGATATATGCCTAGAAGTGGACTTGGCTGGATCATAACATATTTTTAGTTTTTTGAGGACGCTCCATATTGTTCTACATATTTGCTGTACCAATTTACATTCTCACCAATAACGTACAAGGGTTGTCTTTTCTCCACATCCTCACCAACACTTGTTATCTTTTGTCTTTGTGACATTAGCCATCCTAACAGGTGTGAGGGGATATCTTACTGTGGCTTTGATAAAGTTTTTCATTTTGATGTTGTCAATTTATTTGGTTTTTCTTTTATTGTGTGTGCTTTTGATGTCCTGAGATTTTGCCTCACCCGAGCTCCTGAAAATTTACTCCTATATTTTCTTCTAAGAGTTTTTTTTTAATTTATTTAGTTTTAGCTCTTACATTTAGGTCTGTGATTCATTTTGAGTGAATTTTTGCATATGGTTTGAGATAGGAGTCCAGCTTTATTCTTTTGCATGTCAATATCCTGTTGTTGTAGTGCCAGTTCCAGAAAAGTGTTTTTTCCACATTGAATCGTGTTGTCACTCTAAAGTCAGTTGACTGTAAATATAAATGTTTATCTCTAGGTAGATGGATATATCCCTATGCCATTACCATGCTGTGTTGATTACTGTCTGTTTTGAAATCAGAAAGTGTGAATCCACCAATTTTGTTACTTCTCAAGATTATTTTGGCTATTGTGGGTCCCTTGAATTTCCATATAATTTTTCTTTTTTCTTTTTTTGAGACAGGGCCTTGATCTGTCACCCAAGGTGGAGTGCAGTGGCATGGTCACAGCTCACTATAGCCTCAGCCTCCTGGGCTCAAGTGATCTTCCCATCTCAGCCTCCCAAGTAGCTGAGACTACAGGTGTGCACCACCATGCCTGACTAATTTTTGTAGTTTTTTGTAGAGACTCGATTTTGCCATGTCGCCCAAGTTGGTCTTGAACTCCTGAGCTCAAGCAATTCTGCCAACTCAGCCTCCCAAATTGTTGGGATTGTAGGCATGAGCCACCAGGCCTGGCCATGAATTTTAGGATCAATGTATTTCTGCAAACAGATTGATGGGTTTTTTAAAATAGACTTTATTTTTTTAGAGCATTTTTATGTTCATAGCAAAACTGAGCAGAAAGTATAGCGCTCTCATATAGTCCCTACACCACACATACAGAGCTTCCCGCTGTTATTCATGTTCCCCACCAGAGCACATTTGTTATAATGAGCCTACACTGACATGTCATTATGACCTAAAGACCATGGTTTACATTAGGATTCACTCTTGGTGTGGTACATTTAATGGGTTTGTACAAATATATAATGACATTCTTATGTCATTATAGTATCATACTAGATAATCTTTTAGAGTTTCTTTTTGTTGGCTAAATGTTCTGATTATTCTAAAATGAACATGTGGCCGGGCATAGTGGCTCATGCCTATAATCCTAGCACTTCGGGAGGCTGAGGTGGGTGAATCACCTGAGGTCAGGAGTTCAGGACCAGCCTGGCCAACATGGTGAAACCCCATCTCTACTAAAAGTACAAAAAAATTAGCCAGGCATGGTGGTACGTGACTATAATCCCAGCTACTTGGGAGACTTAGGCAAGAGAATTGCTTGAACCCGAGAGGCAAAGGCTGCAGTGAGCTAAGATCGTGCCACTGTACTCCAGCCTGGGTGACAGAGTGAGACTCCTCTGTCTCAAAAAATAAATAAATAAAATGAACATGGTTTGCTAGTGGAATTTTTTGAAAATAAAAGTATTGTTTTAAACCTTGTATTGGTCATATATTTTTTCCTGGAAATACTTGAAAATGATTGGTAAAAATGCCTTATTATATTTATTCTTAGTATATTTCAGTGAAATTAGAGAAAAACATCCTTTCTTACATATGGAGAGATTTAGGACAGTGTTTGTGACTTATGTATGTTTTGTGACCAGCAAATAAATCACAATTAAAATCTGGATCCACTGTTAGTTTTGTATAATCGAATAGTGGTCCTTAAGTTATGGTTTCAGACAAGTCAGTTAAATTAAATGTGGAGTTTTTAGAAATGCATTATCCATTGCAGATTTCCACTAAATTAACAGTGTAAAAAGAAACTTTAAAGTGACTAGCAACAAATATGCACAACTCAAGTTTCAGTCCTCAGAGCTACAGAGTCAGAATCTTGGGAAGTGGCGCCCAGCTCCTATATGGCCAAAAAGCTGCCCTGTGGTTCTGATCTTGAGTCCAGTCTTAAAGCTGCTCCATTATAATTCTTTAGGGAAGTCAGAGCTTTGCTGATGTTTGACTTCCTGAAGAGCCTAATGTTTAATCATGCCTTTTGAAGTACTTTGTTGTTTTGTTTGATTCTATTTTTTTTCCTCCTATTCATGTTTTTGTCACAAGAGCTGGAAAATGTGCTGAGGAAAATGTGACCATAGAATTTATTTAAGCACTTGAAATAAGCATTTTATTTATAGGGCAAATTTAGTTCATGCCTTAAGCATTTTAATCTGAAACTTCTATTCCAAAGTGTTCCTTTACTGGCATTATTGGCAAGGGATGTTTTGGTTGAAGGAATGTTTTATTAACTAAAATCTAGTTAAGTCCTCTTAAATTTTTTTCTTTACAGAAAAGTCTTTTAAGTTATGTGTCACCAAGGAGATGCTCCTTCTTAGTATTACAACTGCTTATACAGGTAATGGAATTACTGTTCTTGTTTTCTCTTGCTGCATAATGACAATAAAGGGGTTGAAAACAATAGCCACGTTATTATTTCTCACAATTCTGTGCATTGACTGGGCTCAGTGGATGGTTCTTCTGATGGAATTACTTGGGGTCTCTTGTGGCTGCTGTTAGAGGGTGGCTGGGGCTAGAACTTCCAAGATAGTTTTCTTCATGTGCCACCTTCACTGGGGTCAGATGAAAGGCTGAGTATCTCTCTCTTCCTGTAGTCTCAGAGCTTCTCTTCATCTGCACAACCCCCTCCATAAGATCTCCTGTGACCCAGCAGGATAGCTACACAGCTTAGTTAATGGGCTGATGGCTCCAAAAAAGGCAACAGGAAAGACTACCAGACTTGAGTCCAGTAAAAAAGCTCAGACTTCAGTCCAGCCCAGCATCACTTCTGCTGCATTCTGTTGGTGACGGCAAATCACAGGGTCACCCCAAATTCAATGTGGGAGGATTCTGCACAAGGTTTAGAAAAACCACAACACGTGGCTCATTGGGACCAGTGGTTTTAGGGCAACACAGAGCACTGCAGAAAATAACCATGAAGAGATCTGTAACTTTAATGGTTCATGCCTGTAATCCCAGCACTTTGGGAGGCTGAGGTGGGTGAATTGCTTGAGCCCAAGAGTTCAAGACCAGCCTGGGCAACATGGTGAAACCCCGTCTCTACTAAAAATACATGAAATTACCTGAGCGTGGTGGTGCATGCCTGTAGCCCCAGCCATTTGGGAGGCTAAGGTGGGAGGGTCATCTGAGCTCAGGAAGTCAAGGTTGGAATGAGCTGAGATAGCACCACTGCACTCCAGCCTAGGCAACGGGAATGAGACCTTTGTCTCAAGAAAAAGAAAGAAATCATTTCTAATGAAATAGAAGCACAACATAATGTGGTATAACGTGGAGTACCCTTAGGTCAAGAATGATGAGGTAATTTGTTTTCTTTTTAAAAATGCTGTAATTTGCTGATTAATCTTTTGCCTTTATGTACCCTACATAGGTATGACATATTTTTAGGTGAAATAGAATAAACATTAAACATCTTTAAAATTCATAGTTAAGGTTTTGTAGCATTAGGGAATCAAGGTCCCCTACTGATTTACTCTAATTTTTTAATCTTAGGAATTTTCTTTACCTAGAAAAAGGGGTTTAATTAAAACATGGTGGGGCTTTTAAGCCACATTGGATAGTATGTATTGGCTTTCCATTATAATAAGAACATAATCCAATAGGGGCCGGGCACAGTGGTTCACGCCTGTAATCCCAGGACTTTGGGAGACCAAGGTAGGCAGATAACCTGAGATCAGGAGATGGAGACCAGCCTGGCCAACATGGCAAAACCCCATCTCTACTAAAAATACAAAAATTAGCCAGGTGTGGTGGTGCACTCCTGTAATCCCAGCTACTTGGGAGGCTGAGGCAGAGAGAATTGCTTGAACCCAGGAGACGGAGGTTGCAGTGAGCCGAGATCATGCCGCTGCACACCAGCCTGGATGACATAGCGGGACTCCCTCTCAAAAAAAAAAAAAAAAGAAAGAAAGAAAGAAATGTTCCCATTTCCTTGGAAAGCTGCTAACAAGCTAATGAGCATATTAGTCTTCACTCTTATAAAGTTATGTTAATTATCACCTCTGCCCATCTCTGCCTGCATGGAGAGTGACAGGTTTTAGCATAAGGATATCTGTTCATTTGTGTTGTATACTTTTATCTGAAATATATGGCAGATGCTGTCTTGTGGTATCTTAATTTTAGCTGCTATAATAAATTTCCATAGACTGTGGCTCAAACAATAGACATGTATTTTTCATGGTTCTGGAGGCTGGGAAGTCCAAGTGCAAGATGTCGCCACGTGCAGCTTCTGGTGTGGCTGTTCCTGGTTGTAGACAGCTGCCTTCTTGCAGTTTCTTCCCACGGCAGAGAGTGGACAGGAAGCAAGCTCTCTGCTGTGTCTTTTTATACGGGCACCAATCACATTGTGAGGGTTCCACCCTCATGACCTGATTGCTTCCCAAAGGTCCCATCTCCAAATACCATCATGTTTTGGTGAATTTGAGTTTCAACATGTGAATTTAGGGGGACACAAACATTTAATCCATAACATGAAGCTAATTCCATTTCATCGGTTACATCACATCAGATTATGCTCTGCTTAGGGATTAATATTTCAGTCTCTGTGGGTTGTTTTATGTGTGTTTACTACTCAAGCATTCATTCATTTGTCAGATACTACTAGATGGGAAGATAAAAGTGAATGTATAAATTACATGGTTTTTTTTTTTTTTTTTTTTTAACTAAAGGTCTGGAGTTAACTTTCTTTTCTGGTGTATATGGAACCTGTATTGGTGCTATAAACAAATTTGGAGCAGAAGAGAAAAGCCTTATTGGACTTTCTGGCATTTTCATCGGCATTGGAGAAATTTTAGGTTGGTTTTAAAAAAAGCATTTGCATTAAAAACACCAGTTCATTATAGTTAAAACAGAAATTTTAAGTGTACTTCACCTCTTTGTCCTTGAATTTCTGTTTTTTTTTTTTTTAATTGTATTTTAGATTTTGGGGTACATGTGAAGAACATGCAAGTTTGTTGTTGTTTTTGTTTTTTGGAGACGGAGTCTCGCTCTGTTGCCCAGGCTGGAGTGCAGTGGCTTGATTTTGGCTCACTGCAACCACCACTTCCTAGATTCAAGCGATTCTCCTGCCTCAGCCTTTCAAGTAGCTGAGACTACAGGCGCATACCACCACGCCCAGCTAGTATTTCGTATTTTCAGTAGAGACAGCGTTTCACCATGGTAGCCAGGATGGTCTCAATCTCCTGACCTCGTGATCTGCCTACCTCGGCCTTCCAAAGTGCTGGGATTATAGGCGTGAGCCACTGCACCTGGCCCAATTTGATTTTTCTACTTACTTGTACCCAAACATGTATGTTTTTATTTTTGTATTATTACTATGCTAGTATAACTAAATTATAAAACATTTGCAAAATAATTCACAGATGGAAACCCTGCATAAGAAAACATGGTGTCTCTCTACTTTTCCTCTTAAAATACTTAGAATGTCTTGAAATTCTTGACTCTCTTTCTTTGGTTCCCTGACACCAACTGGGTGTCCAACAGCTCAGTCCTGTTCTAGCACTTAGCTATCCAGCATTAGTGTCAGATTTCACAAGTTTAAGGGTTCAGTCCTACAGACAGACAGTCGTGGGTCCATAGGCCTCTCAGGCACTTCTCACTGACTTGGACAAAAATTTGGAGATTCCCTGCCGGGCGCGGTGGCTCAAGCCTGTAATCCCAGCACTTTGGGAGGCCGAGGCGGGTGGATCACGAGGTCAAGAGATCGAGACCATCCTGGTCAACA
>NW_016107351.1:6384333-6388877 GCF_001604975.1 Cebus imitator | reverse complement strand
GGAAACTCCGTCTCAAAAAAAAAAAAAAAAAAAAAAAAAAAAAAATTTTGGAGAGTCCCACAGCCCCTTCCCTCTTCAGGTTTGAAAATTTGCTAGAACAACTCACAGAACTCAGGAAAGTGCTCTCCTGACTATTAGAGTTTATTATAGAGGATACAGATGAGCAGTCAAATGAGGAGGTACAACAGGTGGAGTCTGAAAAGGTCTCTTAAGTGCAGGAGCCTCTGTCCCCATGGATTTGGGGTTCACCACTCCAGAAGCTCCCCAGACCCTGTTTAGGGGGTTTTATGGAGATCTGTTACACAGGCATGATTGATTAAATCATCGGCCACATGGCTGGGCACAGTGGCTCATTCACTTTGGGAGGGTGAGGTGGGAGGATCACTTGAGCCCAGGAGTTTGAGACCAGCCTGGACAACATAGGGAGACCCTGTCTCTAACCACAACAACAAAAAGCAATCGTTGGCCATTGGTGATTGATTTAATCTCCAGCCTCCCCTCCCTGAAGTGGGAGTGAAAGGGGCTTGGAAGTTCCAGCCCTCAAGGCTGGGATTACAGGTATGAGCCATCACACTCGGCCCACTTTTTAAAGATAGATATACAATTTATTTTCTCTTTTGAAAAATAGAGACAGGGTCGTGTTATGTTGCTGAGGCTGGTTTGGAACTCCTGGCCTCAAGCAGTTCTCCCACTCCAGCCTCCCAAAGTGCTAGGATTACAGGCATGAGAAACTGCACCCAGCCATCCTTCACTTGTTGATGTATAGGTTTGCTGGTATAGATTTCTGGGGTAGAAATCACTTAAAAAGTGTAAAGGTTGGCCAGGCACGGTGGCTCATGCCTGTAATCCTAGCACTTTGGGAGGCCAAGGCGGGTGGATCACCAGGTCAAGAGATTGAGACCATCCTGGCCAACACGGCGAAACCCCATCTCTACTAAAAATACAAAAAATAGCTGGGCGTGGTGGCACACACCTCTAGTCCCAGCTACTTGGGAGGCTGAGGCAGGAGAATTGCTTGAACCCAGGAGGTTGAGGTTGCAGTGAGCTGAGATCGAGCCACTATACTCCAGCCAGGCAACAGAGCAAAACTCTGTCTCAAAAAAAAAAAAATTGTAAAGGTCAGCCCCATGGTCTTCTTCCTTTCAGTTACAAAGTTCTTTCCTTCCTGCTGTTGAGGATTCACCTCTCAGCTCTTGAGACATTCTGAGCTGTTCTGACTGCTGAGCCTTCCTAGGCCTCTCTAACTCCTCTTCAGAGCTCACACATAATTCTCAAAATCTATAATGACTGCCTTTCGGTGTGGTATCTTGGCTTGTTAGGCTATGATTACAACAAAAACTTGGTAGTAATGATAAGTTGTGTTTTTATTTTATTTCTGTTACAAGCTACGGTCAAAGGGGATAGCTTGGGGGATACAGTAAGTCACAGAGAAGAAATGCAAGAATGTTCCTGGATAGAAATGCAAGTAGTTTTAATCCCTTACTTTTTGTTATAATAATTGATGTTTGGTCATCATTGTCATTGTCTGCAAGTGCTGAGGTGTTGGATTTTTTGAAGGAATTTGACAAGTGAGAATGTTTATTCCTTGCCTCCTTGGTGATAACTCAGGACTGGGTATTTAATGTTTTGGCAAATTAGTGACGTTTCTGCCATCTTGACTGATAGGTGGAAGCCTCTTCGGCCTGCTGAGCAAGAACAATCGTTTTGGTAGAAATCCGGTTGTGCTGCTGGGCATCCTGGTGCACTTTATAGCTTTTTATCTAATATTTCTCAACATGCCTGGAGATGCCCCCATTGCTCCTGTTGAAGGAACTGACAGCAGTGCGTACATCAAATCCAGGTATGGTGGCTGTCATTTCTCTAGTCACTTGAGGATGGGTAGGAGGTCACGGATGGCTAGATATTGAAAGTGGAAGAGTTAATCCTCTTCAGAGAGTGTGGCGTCTCTCTAAGGTCATCTGTCAAGTGTTAATGGAGTCAGACTGAGTTAAATAGGAATCCTTAGAGAATCCTAAGTTATTTTTGTAATAGTTGGTTTTAACCTTTTCCCCCAGTAAATCTTTTTCTTGATCCTTGAAGGAGCACATAAGATCTGATTTGAACGTTTTATCTTTGCTGCTTTTTTTTTTTTTGAGACGGAGTTTTGCAATTGTTGCCCAGGCTGGCATGCAATGGCGCAATCTCAGCTCACTGCAACCTCTGCCTCCTGGGTTCAAGCGATTCGCCTGCCTCAGCCACCCAAGTAGCTGGGATTACAGGCATGTGCCACCATGCCCAGCTAATTTTTTGTATTTTTAGTAGAGACGGGGTTTCACCATGTTGGCCGGGATGGTCTCCATCTCTTGACCTTGTGATCCACCTGCCTCGGCCTCCCAAAGTGCTGGGATTACAGGCGTGAGCCACCATGCCCTGCCAATCTTTGCTTCTTGAGCAGCGAAATATCCAGACTTTAGGGCCTGGAGGAAGAACAAAGAGGAGCAATGGAGAACCTGGCAGCTGGCAAGGCCGTTCAGTCCTTCCAGAGCCGTTTAGATCACGTTTCAGATTCTGGTTTAGTGCACTCAACTCTCAAGTTCATTATAAATGCAGACATTTATGTCCAGCTCCACAAATCCAAGGGTACACACTGAGTATATCTCATCTAAAAACCTGAAATCCAAAATGCTCCAAAACTGGAAACTTTTCGAGGGCCACCATGATGCTCAAAGGGAAGTGCTTCTTAGAACAGTTCAGATGACAGATTTTCAGATTAGGAACTCCTAACTGCTCAGTGTAATGCAGAGATTCCAAAATCTGAAAGGAAAATTGGAAACACTTCTAATCTCAAGCATTTTGGACAAGGGATACTCAACCTGTGTTTTCTTCACAAATGGTTAGGAGACCAGAGTTTGTTAGAGAATGTAAAGGTATGTGCATTTGAGCACAGATTCTTACTTTGTAAATTCTAGTCTTTATTTTTTATTTTTATTTATTTATTTATTTTGAGACAGAGTCTCACTCTGTCTCCAAGGCTAGAGTGTGAGTGACACAACCTCTGCTCAATGCAACCTCTGCCTCCCGGGTTCAAGCAATTCTTGTGCCTCAGTCTCCTGAATAGCTGGGATTACAGGTGCATGCCACCACACCAGCTAATTTTTGTATTTTTAGTAGAGATGGGGTCTTGCCATGTTGGCCAGGCTGGTCTCAAACTCCTGGCCTCAAGTGATCCGCCCACCTTGACCTACCTACCATGCCTGGGATTATAGGCGTGAGCCACTGTGCCAGCTTTGTCTTACTTACTGAGTTATTATTTATTTATTTATTTATTTATTTATTTATTTATTTCAGGAGTCTCGCTCTGTTGCCTAGGCTGGAGTGCAGTGGCATAGTCTTGGCTCACTGCAACCTCTGCCTCCCAGATTCAACTGATTCTCCTCCCTCAGCCTCCCAAGTAGCTGGGATTGCAGGTGCCTGCCACCACACCAGCTAATTTTTGTATTTTTAGTAGAGATGGGGTTTTGCTATGTTGACCAGGCTCGTCTCAAACTTCTGGCCTCAAGTGATCCACCCACCTCGGCCTCGCAAAGTGCTGGGATTACAGACGTGATTAGACTGGAAGAGGGGCAGCCTGGGGCTGGAAAAGGAGATCCAGAGTTCTGTATTGGCTGTGTCAGCTCTAGCAAATATTACATATACTAAATAAATTTTTATTTTTTTCAGCAAAGAAGTTGCCATTCTGTGCAGTTTTCTGTTGGGCCTTGGAGACAGCTGCTTTAATACCCAGCTGCTTAGTATCTTGGGCTTTCTGTATTCTGAAGATAGCGCCCCAGCATTTGCCATCTTCAAGTTTGTTCAGGTAACCTCTTCAGATTGTGTTTGATGTAGAGTTCTTTCCTTTGTGTATTACCTTTTTTCCTTGGTTACTTGTATTGTGATTTTACTTTTTATTTATTTTTTTTTTTTATAAGAGTCTCGCTCTATCAGTCAGGCTGGAGTGCAGTGGCGTAATCTTCGCCTGTAATCTCTGCCTCCCAGGTTCCAGGGTTCAAGCAATTCTCCTGTCCTAGCCTCCTGAGTAGCTGAGATTACAGGCACACACCACCACCCCTGGCTAATTTTTGTTTTTTTGTTTGTTTGTTTTTTTAGCAGAGACAGAGTTTCACCATGTTGGCCAGGCTGGTCTCAAACTCCTGACCTCAGGTGATCCACCTGCCTTGGCCTCCCCAAGTGCTAGGATTATAGGCATGAGCCACTGCACCTGGCCTATTTTTTTTTTTTTTTTCTAAGACAAAGTCTCACTCTGTAGCCCAGGCTGGAGTGCAGTGGCACAATGCTCATTGCCACCTATGCCTCTTGGGTTCAAGTGATTCTCATGCCTCAGACTCCCGAGTAGCTGGGATTACAGGCATGTGCTGCCATGTTCAGCTAAGTTTTTATATTTTTAGTAGAGATGAGGTTTTTGCCATGTTAGTCAGGCTGGTTGCGAACTACTGGCCTCAGGCAGTCCGCTCACTTCGGCCCCACAAAGTGCAGGGATTATAGACATGAGCTGCTGCGCCCGGCTA
>NW_016107351.1:6368562-6384302 GCF_001604975.1 Cebus imitator | reverse complement strand
TTTTTTTTTTTTTTGTCTTGTATTGTGTTTTTTAAATGAAAGTTGGGGACACCCTTTAAAAGGATTTGTGCATAGGATTAGGAAGCAATGAGCAGTAACATTTTCTGTATAGGAGACTTTACATTCTGGTCTCTATGGCTCTGATTAGAGATTTCCTTCCTTAGATACCAGAATTCTATTCATTCGTCATACAGACAAGTATATTTCTTACTCTGTACCTTCTTTTTACTCCAGTTTCCCACAAAATGCTATTTTTGTTTCATTTCATTTTATTTTGTAGACATGGGGGCTCGCTATGTTGGACAGGCTGTTCTTGAACTCCTGGGCTCAAGCATTTATCCCACCTTGGCCTCCCAAAGTGTTGGGGGCATGAGCCACCACACCTGGCCGAAATGTCATTTTAAATACCAAGGAGGATAGCAGGAGTTGATGGTGCATGTTTGTGAGTCAGTGACTGAGGAAGTCATACCCAGATACAGAAAGAATAGAGAGCACTGCCAGTTCCAGCTGTCCTTGGGGCCGGATATCGGTGGGGTTAGGGGCTAATTGTGGAGCCGTGCAGCCCCCACGGTGTGCCCGTTGTGATTTGTTTTGTTTGTTCTTAGTCTATTTGCGCAGCCGTGGCATTTTTCTACAGCAACTACCTTCTCCTTCACTGGCAACTCCTGGTCATGGTGATATTTGGGTTTTTTGGAACAATTTCATTCTTCACTGTGGAATGGGAAGCTGCCGCCTTTGTAGCCCGAGGCTCAGACTACCGAAGTATCTGATCGGGTGTCCATGAGGGGACACGTGTGACCTCAGAAACACAGTTGGATACAGCTTGGTAGAAGAAGTCTCCTTTGATCCTCACACTATATTGGATGATGTTCAGTATGGAAAATCAAGGAATTAAGACTGTTAAATCATCCAGAGTTGGTGTTCAAGTTTACATACATGAGTTATTTAAAATAAGTGGAATAAGGGAAAGCTGTTCTGTCAACTGTAATTGTTCAGAGATGTTGTTTTTCATTGTATCTATCTCAATGCTATAATCATGTTATAGAATGTAAATGTTTTCTTCTCCCTCCTGCTCTTGTTGAAAGATCCTGCCTTGATTCAGAATACTAGGCCATATGTCATATAAATATTTTTTTTGGATATGGAGTATGTTTTGCTATGTAATAATGGGAAGCATATGTCACTCCCATATGTGTTGGGGAATGATACTTAATTAAATAGTAAACCTGGGTGTGGTGGTGCACGCCTATACTCCCAGCTGCTGGGGAGGCTAGACAGAAGGATCACCTCAGCCCAGGAGTTTGAGTCTGCAGTGAGCTATGATCGTACCACTGCACTCCAGCCTGGGCAACAGAGTGAGACCCTGTCTTGAAAATAATGATAGGCCAGGTACAATGGCTCATGCTTGTAATCCCAGCACTTTGGGAGGCCGAGGTGGGTGGATCACTTGAGGTCAGGAGTTTGAGACCAGCCTGGCCAACATGGTGAAACCCCATCTCTCCTAAAAATAAAACAGTTTGCTGGGTGTGGTGGTGAATGCCTGTAATCCCAGCTATTCAGGAGGCTGAGGGAGGAGAGTTGCTTGAACCTGTGAGGCAGAGGTTGCATTGAGCCAAGATTGTGCCATTGCACTCTAGCCTGGGCGACAAGAGTGAAACTCCATCTCAAAAAATAAATATAAAATAATAATGATAATTTTTTAAAATAATGAAAAATAAGATGCTGAAATGAAATCTTTGAAAAGACAGACGTCTTCCTCTATAAATGTTTTGTTTGATAAGTTTTCTTAACTTTGTAGCTCATAGCAAGGAGTGGTCAATTATTATGAAATAAGGTAAAAATTGTCTTAAGTCTTTTTTTTAAATTTATTTTTATTTATTTATTTTTTCGAGATGGAATCTCACTCTCACCCAGGCTGGAGTGCAATGGCGTGATCTCAGCTTACTACAACCTCTGCCTCCTGGTTTCAAGCAATTCTCATGCCTCAGCTTTCCAACTAGCTAGGACTATAGGCATGTGCCTCCATGACTAACTAATTTTTGTATATTTCACCATGTTGGCCATGCTGGTCTGGAACTCCTGACCTCAGATCATCCACCCGCCTCAGCTTCCCAAAGTGTTGGGATTGCAGGGGTGAGCCACCATGCCCAGTCCTTTAAGTCTTAAGAATAGGAATCTAACGTCTATAACAACAAAAACATTGAAAAAGACAAACACATTTACTGGGGAAGGACTTTTGCTAGCAATTTTCCTGGAAGATGCATGCGAAAACACCCAAACAAACCTGTGGTGAAATCTGAGCCACATCATCAGGCCAGCATCACATCATCATTTATGTGTCTTTTTTTCTTTTTTAAAGATGGGGTTTCACCATATTGGTCAGGCTGGTCTCGAACTCCTGACCTCAGGTGATCCACCCACCTCAGCCTCCCAAAGTGCTGGGATTACAGGCGTGAGCCACCGCGCCCCGCAACCATTTATGTGTCTTTTTCCAGCAGTGCCGCTTCATCATCCTGGGTGCGGGAATGGAACATCACTATTTGGGGAGATGTTGAAGTAGAAGTGTTAGCTTTCCTCCGTAAGAGTTCACGTAAAAAATTTTTTAATTGAAATCAAATCCAGAAACCATAAAAATGTCCCATTTTAAAGTGTACATTCACAAGGTTGTATAACCATCACCATGATCTAACTCCAGGACATTTTTATCACCCCAAAAAGCAAGTCCCTGCTGGTCAGCAGTCATTCTTTCTCATCTGGCATGGCAACCACTAATTTACTTTCTCTATAGATTTGCCTATTCTGAACACTTCATGGAAATGAGAGAGCTCAGTTGTTTTTTTTTTTTTTAATTTTTAGTAGAGACAGGGTCTCGCTATCAAGTGCTGGGATTACAGATGTGAGTCACGGCGCCCGGCTGAGAGCTCACTTTTAAATTCAATATTAAACTGTACAGTGAATCTTTTTTGGCAAAGTAAATTCAGCCAAGAATACAAATAATACTTTGTTTTACATTATTTGTTTTAAAACTTCCTAGAGTTTAAACCCCCAAACAAACCGTAGTGAGATCTGAGGCCTTATAATTGACCTGCAAATCTGAAGAATACAATAGAGGGAGATTCTCGGATATTTGATGGCAAGTGCAGGCAGTCAGAGAACCTGTATTTATAACTGGCCAGAATCCTTAGAGAAATTTCGCTGGTGTGGAGCACTAAACTCTCCTCTTCTAGGGTTTTTTTTTTGGAGACAGAAGTCTCACTCTGTTGCCCAGGCTGGACTGCAGTGGTACGGCCTCAACTCACTGCAACCTCTGCCTCCCAGGTTCAAGTGATTCTCCTGCCTCAGCCTCCAGAGTAGCTGGGATTACGGGTGCTGGCCACCATGCTAGGCTAATTTTTGTATTTTTAGTAGAAACAGAGTTTCACCATTTCAGAGGATATATGGACAGAAAAAGAAATAAAAGGAAACAGGGTTTCACCATGTTGGCCAGGCTGGTCTTGAACTCCTGACCTCAAGTCGTCCACCTGCCTCAGCCTCCCAAAGTACTGGGATTACAGGCGTGAGCCACTGCCCCTGTCTGTTCCAGCTTTTGAAGTTCTGGTTTTCCTTTTTGAAGTTGAGATAACCTCCATTGGCTTAGTTGATCCTATATAAATGATTTACAAATACCCTTTCAGACTTAGCAGAAATGATTTATTATCTCTTTAAGCACATTATTTGCTAAGGTGTATTAGTTTTCTAATGTGTCATAATAAATTACCCCAAAACAGCTACTTAAAATAACACACATCTATCTCATCAGAGTTTCTGTGGCTTGGGAATCTGGGCATGGCTGAGCTGAGTCCTGGGTGCAGTGTCTCTCCAGGCTGCAGTCAGGTGTGTTCCGGGCCTCGCTGGGGGAGCACCTGCTTCTTTGCTCACTCATGTAGTTGTTGCAGGAGTTGGTTCCTCACAGGCTGTTGGGCTAAGGATCTTGGTTTCTTATGGCTGTTGGCTAAAGACCGCTTTCTGCCCTTTTGTCATGCGGAGTAGTCCTCAGGGCAGCCCACAGAATGGCAGCCGTTTCCATCAAAGGACGCCAGCAAAGACAGCCCAGCCGGAGAGAGCGAGAGCAAGATAGAAGCCGCAGCCTCTCATAACGTCATCACTCTGCACTCTGTCTGTTAGGTGCCAGCCACTAGTTGCAGCCTCCCCTCAGGGGAGGGGGTTGGTGGGGAGCATCTTACAAGGCTGCCCACCTTGTCCAGCCTGTCATACCAAGACTTACATTGAAGGTGACAACTGGGTCCTATATTCCCAAGCCCCACATCCTCCAGGCCCTCGCTCTGTTTGCTCATAATGGATCTGTACAACTCTGCTGGCAGCAGGAGGTGAAGCAGCCTCTGTTAATGACATTGAGAATTTTCCTGAGGTAGCCATGGCATCTTGTCACCACTAGGATTCCTGGTGATTCTTGTCAAAAGGGAAATGAAATGGAGTGAAGTGCAGTATGGCAGAAACGCAACTTTTCCTAGGCTGTCTCCCACTTGCTATGTGCTATAGTATTCATTTTTAGTTTATACTCGCTTTTTTGTTAGAGACAGGGTCTCACTCTGTTGCCCAGGCTGGTTTGCAGTGGCATAATCATGGCTCACTGCAGCTTCGACCTCTTAGGCTCAAGCAATACTCCTGCCTCAGCCTCCCAAGTAGCTAGTAATTTTTTTTATTTTTTGTAAAGACAATGTCTTATTATCTTGCCCAGGCTGGCTTTGAACTCCTGGGCTCCAGTGACCCTCCTGCCTCGGCCTCCCAAAGTTCTGGGATTACAGGGATGAGCTACTGTGCTTTTTTTTTTTTTTCTCCCCCATGGGAAGTTTGTTTTGCTTTTATTCAGTTCTTGTGTCTATACGTAGACTTGATCTTGGTCGGCTCTTTAGATGACTGGATACCATTAAGGTCATCTCTTAAATTCTTGGCATTAGTTGAGTTAAAGACGAAATGGGTGCCAGGCTTGGTGGCTCATATCTGTAATCACAGAACTTTGGGAGGGTGAGGCAGGAGGATCACAAGGTCAAGAGTTTGAGACCAGCCTGACCAGCATGGTGAAACCTCATCTTTACTAAGAATATAAAAATTAGCTAGGTGTGGTGGCGGGCAACTGTAATCCCAGCTATGCAGTAGGCTGAAGCAGGAGAATTGCTTGAGTCCAGAAGGCAGAGGTTGCTGTGAGCCAAGGTCACACCACTGCATGCCAGCCTGGGTGACAGAGCAAGACTCCATTTTGGGGAGAAAGAAAAATAAAGATGAAATGTGACAATAAAATAGAGTTTAATTTTTATGCTTATCTTTTACATGCTGTTGAAAAATGTCCTGATACTTCCAGCTAAGTAAATGCCTTAGCTGAGCCCCCCATGGGTGTGTGCTTGTGTGTGTGGATGTCCTGCTCTTTTATTGCAAGTTTCCTATTGTCTGTATTTAGATTTGGTTTAGACCTTGAGCAACGTTTATTGAAACACAGGTGTTTTTCTCTGTGAGTGTGAAAGCATTTCTCCCTCCCCTCCCAAGTTTTCCCATACCCCAACTTGAAAGCCTTCAAACCTGGGCTTTGGCTGCCCACACAGAGGATTTCTTTCCCCTAGAAGTTTTTGTTGGCTGACTGGTTGGTTGTTGACTTACAGTAAGTTCCTTGGGGGTTTTTTTTTTTTCCTTTTTTTTTTCTCGAGATGGAATTTGGCCCTTGTTGCCCAGGCTGGAGTGCAGTGGTGTGGTCTCGGCTCACAGCAACCTCCACCTCCCGATTACAAGTGATTCTCCTGCCTCAGCCTCCGGAATAATCCCAGCAATTTGGGAGGCCAAGGCGGGCAGATTACAAGGTCAAGAGATCGAGACCATCCTGGCCAGTATGGTGAAACCCCGTCTCTACTAAGAATACAAAAATTAGCTGGGTGTGGTGGCAAATGCCTGTAGTCTCAGCTACTTGGGAGGCTGAGACAGGAGAATCGCTTGAACCCAGGAGGCAGAGGTTGCAATGAGCTGCGATTGTGCCACTGCACTCTAGCCTGATGACAGAGCAAGACTCCATCTCAAAAAAAAAAAAAAAAAAAAAAAATGGATAAACAAAATGGCTCCTGATGGAATAACATTCAGCCTTAAAAGAGTTATCCTCAGGCCAGATGTAGTGGCTTACACCTATAATTCCAGCACTTTGGGAGGCTGAGGCGGCAGGATCGCTTGAGGTCAGGAGTTTGACACCAGCCTGGCTGGCCAACATGGTGAAACCCTGTCTCTACTGAAAATACAAAAATTAGTTGGGTGTGGTGGCACGGGCCTGTAATCCCAGCTAGTCGGGAGGCTGAGGCAGGAGAACTGCTGGAACCCAGGAGGTGGAGGTTACATTGAGCAGAGATCACACCATGGAACACTAGCCTGGGCGACAGAGCAAGATTCTGTCTCAAAAAAAAAGAGTTATTCTCAACAAACTAAAAATAGAATTACATATGATCCAGCAGTTTCACTTCTGGGCATATACACAAAACAGTTGAAAGGGTCTCAGAGATACTTATTCACCCACATTCACGGCAGCATTATTCACAATCACCTAGCAGTGGGAAAAAACTGAACGTTCATCAGCGGATTAAACAAAATGTATGTCCGTACAGTGGAGTATTATTCAGCCTTGAGAGGAGGGAAATTCTGACACAGGCTACGACATAGATGGACCTTGAGGACATTATGGTGCAAAGTGAGATAAGACAGTCACACAAAGACAAAACTGTTTGATTTCATTTATATGAAGTACATAGAAATTCATGGAGTCGGAACGTAGAATGGTGGGCTGGTGGGGAAAGAAGAGTGGGGAGGTAGTGTTTATTTACTGTTTGGTTTTGAGACAGGGTCTTGCTCTGTCACCCAGGGTGGAGTGCAGTGGCATAAACATAGCTCACTGCAACCTCCAACTCCCGGCCTCAAGTGGTCCTCCCACCTCAGCCTCCCACGTAGCTTGGGACCACAGGCACATGCCACCACATCCAGCTAAATTTTTTGGTATTTTTTGTAAAGACAGCGTTTCACCATGTTGCCAGGCTGCTCTTGAACTCCTAGGCTCATGCAGTCCACCCACCTCAACCCCTCAAAGTGCTGGGAATACAGACATGAGCCAGCGTGCCTGGCCTACCGTTTAATGAGTACAAAGTTTCTGTTGTGCAAGATGAGTTCTGGAGATGGACGGTGGTGACGGTCACACAGCATTATAGTGTGTTTAATACCACTGAAGTGTACACTTAAACATGGTCAAGATGATACATTTTATGAGCAGTTTTTCACAATTAATGGCTGGGCATTAGCGGCTCATGCCTGTAATCCCAGCGCTGTAGGAGGCCAAGGCGGGCAGATCACCTGAGGTCAGGAGTTTGAAACCAGCCTGGCAACGTGGTAAAACCTTGTCTCCTAAAAATACAAAGATTATCTGGTGTGGTGGCGTGTGCCTGTAATCCCGCTGCCTGGGAGGCTGAGGCACAAGAACCCAGAACTTCTTGAACCCAGAAGGGGGAGCCGAGATCGAGCCACTGCACTCCAGCCTAGGCAACAGAGCAAGACTGTTTAAAAAAAAAAAAAAAAAAAAGAGGTGGTCCTTGGGTACCTGAGACACAAGCGCTCATAGAGCCCTTCCCTGTTTTGTTTTGCTTTTTTGAGCTGGAGTGTTCCTCTGTTGCCCAGGCTGGAATGCAGTGGCACTATCTCAGTTCACTGCAACCTCTGCCTCCTGGGTTTAAGCGATTCTCCTGCCTCAGCCTTATAAGTAGCTGGGATTACAGACGTGCACCACCATGCCCGGGGACTTTTTGTGTTTTTAGTAGAGGTGGGGTTTTGCCATGTTGGCCAGCCTGGTCTTGAACTGACCTCAAGTGATCTGCCTGCCTAGGCCTCCCAAAGTTCTGGGATTACAGGTGTGAGCCACCGCACCTGTATGAGGACCACCTCTTAACTTGGGGATTCACTAGGACTCAGCACATGTTGAACTCACAGTGACATGGTAAGAATGCACAGCCAGATCATAAAGAAAAGGACTGAGGCAGAGTCTGCAGGAATCGAGGCACAGGCTTCCTTACACCCTCTCCAACCCCCGAGGAGTCACACAGAACACGCCCTTCCCCCGGCAACAAAGATGCAGCACCACATGTGTATGCCATGTTTCCGCCCAGGAAAACCCACTAGGACCCAGCAGCAAAGGGTTTTACTGAAGTCTGGGCACATAGGCAGCCTCTGCCTGGCTGGTACCAAAATCCCTTACTCCAGAGGGAAAGCAGGTGTGTATTTAGCATTAGCCACAATGTTTACTAACCAGTCTAGGGAAACCGAGCCCTCTTATCAGTGAGCTGTTGATGAGCAATGCTCTGAGCCCAGAGGCTAGCCAAGGTCCAGCCTTGCAGACAGACCAGTCTGGGGCCTGTGGTATTAACTTCCTTTTCATGATGCCAAATTGGTGGTAAGTAATAGGCTTATAAACAAGGTTAGATTACTTCCTCCTTATCGCAAATAATATAGGAAATCCTGTAGAGGAAGAAGCCTTGACATTAACTAGCCCTGGTTTTATTTTTGTTGGGTGTTGCCTTTAGAGCCACAATTTTTTTTTCTTTTTCTTGAGACAGTTTTGCCCTTGTTGTCCATGCTGGAGTGCAATGGTAAAATCTCAGCTTACTGCACCTTCGCCTAATTTTTTTTTTTTTTTGAAACGGAGTCTTGCTCTGTCATCTAGGCTGGAGTGCAGTGGTGCGATCTCAGCTTACCTCAACCTCCACCTCCCGGGTTCAAGTGATTCTCTTGCCTCAGCCTCCCTAGCAACTGGGTCTATAGGCTCGTGCCACCACACCCAGCTAATTTTTGTATTTTTAATAGAGACGGGGTTCCACCGTGTTGGCCAGGCTGGACCATTTTGTCTCTTAGTACTCATGTTTGAACCTACTCGACCAGCTCCTGAGATCTTATCAGGAAGCAGCTGATCACCAACTCCAGGTGTTTCGTATGTATTGGGAGCCCGCCTGTCCCTGGCACCAGCTGCAAGCAATGATCCTTTTAGAGACACAGTTTCTGCCTGACCATCACCTGATGGTTGCCTACGACCTGGTAGGGGCCCTCTCCTGCCCTGCTCAGGTCTTCCCAACTACCTACTCTAACATACTGATTTATGTCTTTGCCTGCAATTTCTGTCTCCCT
The DNA here is from genome assembly GCF_001604975.1 of Cebus imitator. Classification (NCBI taxonomy): domain Eukaryota; kingdom Metazoa; phylum Chordata; class Mammalia; order Primates; family Cebidae; genus Cebus; species Cebus imitator. The sequence goes on along the minus strand of NW_016107351.1, from coordinate 6,375,113 downwards.
GAATGTATAAAACCAAGCCGTAACTGACCACACTTTCTCAGGACCTCTTGAGATTGTTTTCCCAGCTATGGTCACTCATACAGGCTCAAAATAAATCTCTTTAAATGTCTTACAGAGTTTAGTTTTGTTCACCAACATGGTTGTGAATGTGCATTGTGTTTATTGGTTAAGAGATAATTAATTTTGAAAAGTTAATGTCTCATTAAAATATAACATAATTACTTTGGCTTGTTTGTTTGGGTTATTTTGGTTGGGTTTCCAGCATGTAAAATAATTAGACAGCTCTTTTCTCTACAACTCATGTTTCTTTCTTTCTTTTTGAGACAGAGTCTCACTCTGTCGCCCAGGCTGGAGCGCAGTGGCGTGATCTCGGCTCACTGCAACCTCCGCCTCCCAGGTTCAAGTGATCCTCTTGCCTCAGCCTCCTGAACAGCTGGGATTACAGGTGGCAGCCACCATGCCCAGCTAATTTTTGTATTTTTAGTAGACACAGGGTTTCACCATGTTGGCCAGACTGGTCTCAAACTTTTAACCTCAGCCATGAGCCACCATGCCTGCCCTCATATTTCTTTTCTCTCTCTCTCTTTTTTTTTTTTTTTGTTTTTTGTTTTTACGCAGTATCTCACTCTGTTGCCCAGGCTGGAGTGCAGTGGCGTGATCACGACCCACCGCAAACTTTGCCTCCTGGGTTCAAGTGATTCTCAGGCGTCAGCCTCCCAAGTAGCTGAGAAAACAAGTGCGTTCCATCATGCCCACCACAGGTTTTGCTGTGCTGGCCAGGCTGGTCTTGAACTCCTGGGCTCAAGCAATCCACCTGCTTTAGCTTCCCAAAGTGCTGAGATTATAGGCATGAACCACTGTTCCCAGCCTACAACTCATGTTTCTTGATAAATATCGGAAACATATTCCCTAGAAATATTCTCACTCCACGTTTTGTGTGTTTTTGGTCCTTGATCCACAATATACTAAATCTTAATAGTAGGATGTGTATTTGTGGTAAAGTGGTAGGCCAAGAAACTAATGTTTCAGTGGCTTTCAAACTTCACCTTCTTTTCAACTTTGTGTGCAGAGTCTGAACGTGCCATGAACGCCTGCCTGTTGCATCTGGCTGTGATTATTGGTTTTCTGAGCTGCTATTAAATCTGGAAGGCTTGGTGTTCTTATCAAGAGTAGTTCTGCCCTATTTCTGTGTGATAATTTAAGAACAAGCAGATTGCAGCTTTAGAGACGTCTAGTCCAGAGGAGGTTCCTTTGAACACTTACTTCAATTCCCAGGTCCTCTTTCTTTTTCTTCCTGAAAATGTCGTCAGATTTTTCAAATTCTTCAATCTTTTTTGTTTACATTCTAAGCCTCTTTAACTTTTCTTTTTATTATTGGTTTAGTTCTCTCAATTTTAGATTTGAAAAAGGAATCTTTTGGGGTAATTGTCGCTGAATCAAAAGCAGTTTGGTGACTCATTGTAGACACTGTGAGAACATGTTGAGGAAGAAACATGTTTTCTTCTCTGCTTCTTTGTTTGTGGCTACAGCCATTCAAATGAAAGAGGGGCACAGTGAGTGTTTGTGGTTGGCGCGTTGGGGAGGTAGCCCGCGGAGTCCATGTGCTGTGGGGGAGCCGCCGCAGAGGTGTCTGGGCTGGCTCTTCTCCCACTGGTGGCCGCCCCACAAGCTGTAGCCTATTCTGCAGGAAATAATTTGTTTGGCAGCCTGAGCTTGCTTTCCACTGAAGAACATTGCTGAGCCGGGCACAATAGCTCCCACCTATAATCCCAGCACTTTGGGAGGCTGAGGTGGGCGGATCACCTGAGGTCCAGAGTTTGAGACCAGCCTGGCCAACATGGTGAAACCCCATCTCTACTAAGAATACAAAAATTAGCCGGGAGGGGTGGCGCATGTCTATAGTCCCAGCTACTCGGGAGGCTGAGGCAGGAGAATTGCTTGAACCTGGGAGGTGAAGGTTTTGGTGAGCCAAGGTCATACCACGGCACGCGCACGCGCACACACACACACAGAACATTGCCTTGGCACCGGCAAACCTGTTGACTTAGGAACCATTTTGGCCGGTCTCATTATTTTACAGAATGAAGTGCCTTGGGTTAGGTATACAACTGTTTTTATTTTGTTTTGTTTTTTCCTGAGAGATTAGCTCTTTCATTTTATCCCTTTCTGGATCAGAAACCATTGAAACCAGTGAAAGAATAGCTCAACGCAGGGCATTCACGTCTATTCAACATTAAATCCTTAATATGCTACATGAGCCCAGCACATTTCATACAGTGCCGCAGTGCCCTCCACGTCTTGACTTTCCAAAGTGAATTTTCTCTGTCTAGAGACATGATTAATATCTATTGAGTGCTTACCTATATAGCTTTTTAAGGTAAGCACTCAGTATATATTGATGATGTCAGAGTTTTGCTCTTGTTGCCCAGGCTAGAGTGCAATGGTCCCATCTCAAGTCACCACCACCTCCACCTCCCAGGTTCAAGTGATTCTCCTGCCTCAGCCTCCTCGGTAGATGGGATTATGTGATATTGTGCCAGAATTGCTAGCCTTTGCTTTAGTTATTTAGTAATAACTAAAATAAGCAGCCCAGGACAACTAAGATCTGTGTGTAAACAAATGCTTATTTTGACTTCTGTAAACCACTGAAGTAACAAACAGAATGACAAAAGTCCCCTGGCCCTTGGAATGTCCAAGGGCCTCGTCTCCACCCAGGAGGTGAATTACAGAATCTCCTGGACCTTGGAATGTCCGGAGACCCCCGCCCTCGTCTCCGCCCAGGAGGTGAATCACAGAATCCCCTGGCCCTTGGAATGTCCAAAACCTTTTCATCCCCATCCCCGCTCCTCACCCCCACTCCCAAGGTGGTTTTTCGGGTATAAAAAGTCTTGGCACCCTCCTTTTGATGCCACAGGTTGGAGAGACGTGAGTCCTCTGTGGTCGCCGGCATAATAATGACCCTGCAATCTGGCATACTTTTGTCTTGGTGCTAACTTTCTACGCTCGGTCAAATACAACAATTACAGGTATGTGCCATAACGCCCAGCTAATTTTGTATTTTTAGTAGAGATGGGGGTTTCTCTGTTTGTCAGGCTGGTCTCAAACTCCCGACCTCAGCTGATCCACCTGCCTTGGCCTCCCAAAGTGCTGAGATTACAGGCATGAGCCACTGTGTCTGGCCTCTTTCCTTCCTTTTTTTTTTTTCTTCTTTTTTGAGACAGAGTCTCACTTTATTGCCCAGGCTGGAGGCAGTGGCACTATCTTGGCTCACTGCAACCTCCACCTCCAGGGTTCAAGCGATTCTCCTGCCTCAGCCTCCTCAATAGCTGGGATTACAGGCGTGAACCACCACACCCAGCTAATTTTTATGTTTTTAGTAGAGACAGGGTTTCACCATGTTGTCCAGGTTGGTCTTGAGCTCCTGACTTCAGGTGATCTCCCCACCTTGGCCTCCCAAAGTGCTGGGATTACAGGCGGGAGCCACTGCACCCGGCCCAGGTGCTCTTTCATTTTAATTTTTTTTTTTTTCCAGGTTCTCTTTAAAGCATGCCACAAGCTCATTATCAACTAGATACCATTATACCCTTTTTATAGATGAGAAAACCAAGGCACAGAGAGATCAAGTAACATGTCGAAGATGGCAGAGCTGGTAAGTGCTAGTGCTGAACTAAACTTCAGGTGGTGTTTCAGGACCTAGACGATTGGCAGCTGTACACCAGCTGTGTGCCACAGGTGGCTGTCACCACAGGATGCCAGGATCGATCGTACAGCCCAGCCAATATGAAGCCAACGAGGGAGAGTGCGGGAGGCAGAATAAGGACCCCAACCCCGCATTTGTCCATGTCCTAATTGCTGGAACCTGTGAATATGTTAGTGCCACGGTAAGGGGGAATCGAGGCTGCTAATCAGCTGACTTTGAGATGGCGAGATTCTCTGGAATTAGCTGAAGGGGCCCAACATAATGTCAGGGTCCTTACAAGTGGAAGATGGAGGCAGGAGGGCAGAGGCAGAATCAAAGTGATGCAGTAGGACAAAGATTCAATCTGCTGAAGACAGAGGAAGGGACCACAGTCATGGAATCTAGGTGGCCACTCGAAGGTGGAAGAGGCAAGGGAAGAGCTTCTCCCCTAGAGCCTCCGGGAGCAATGCAGCAGCCTTGCTGACACCTTATGTTTAGCCCCAGGAGACCCATCTTGGACTTCTGACCTCCAGAAGTGTAAGATAATAAATTTGTGTGGCCTTTAAGCCACTCAGTGTGATAATTTGCTAAAGCAGCAGTAGCAAGCTAATACAAGGAGAGATGGATTTTTAAAAATCTCATCTGAGCTGGGCGCAGTGGCTTACACCTGTAATCCCAGCACTTTGGGAGGCTGAGGTGGGTGGATTACCTGAGGTCAGGAGTTTGAGACCAGCCTGGCTAACATGGCAAAACTCGTCTCTACTAAAAATGCAAAAATTAGCCAGGCATGGTGGCGTGAGCCTGTAATTCCAACTACTTGGGAGGCTGAGGCAGGAGAATCACTTGAGCCTGGGAGGCAGAGGTTGCAGTCAGCTGAGATTGTGTCATTGCACTCTAGCCTGGGTGACAGAGCAAGAGTCTACCTCCAAAAAATAATAATAATACTAATAAAGTATACAGGAAGATATGTGTAGGTTATATGCAAACACTCTGCTATTTTATATCAAGGACTCAAGCATCTGTGAGTTTTGGTGTCTGAGTGAGTCCTTGAACCAGTTACCTATGGATACTGAGGGATGCCTGGGACGACTATCCTCCTTCCTTCCTCCTTCCCTCCCTCCCTCCCTCTTCTTCTTCTTCCCTCCCTCTCTCTCTCTCTCTCTCTCTTTCTCTCGACAGAGTCTCACTCTGTCACTTAGGCTGGAGTGCAGTGGCATGATCTCGGCTCACTGCAGCCTCTGCCTCCTGGGTTCAAGCCATTCCTCTGTCTCAGCCTCCTAAGTAGCTGGGATTACAGGCACCCACCACCACACCGGCTAATTTTTGTATTTTTAGTAGAGATGGGGTTTTGCCATGTTGGCCAGGCTGGTCTTGAACTTCTGACCTTTTGATCCACCCACCTTGGCCTCCCAACGTGCTGGAATTACAGGCATGAGCCACTGCACCCAGCCTGTCTTCTCTTTTTACTAGGTATCTGGCTAAAAGCGTTTTCCTGGAGCTAGTACTGAAGTGGTATCCTTAAGGGAGGTAAAAATTCCAAAAGCTGGCTTAAGTGACCAGTAAGAAATCACTTAAACTGGCACGGAGGGAAGGACTGCCTTTGTAATGATGACTATGAAATCCTTTCCAATTAAACAGCCTTCTCCTTTGCACTGTAGTCTCTTTGTATTGGTGGGGCCATTCGTCTGTGGGTAATAGCCAACTCAAAATGGATTGTTGCTGCTATTAATCTTTTTTTCAAGAAACAAAATGACACACATAATAACCTGTTTGAAAAAGCCCTTTAATGGTACATTATTATTTGTTTTTTAGCTACAGAAGAGCGAGGGCAGTGCATAGCTGTCGATACACTTTTCTTGCTACTACAGAACTGATTGACTACAGTGAAATAACCTTAGGTGTGTTTTTATGTTTCAGTGTAGACTTACAGGGTATACTTAGAATTTCCCCTATTTATCCCTCTATTAATACTTAGAGGGATAAATATTATCTAATACTTAGAACGGGCATGGTGGCTGATGCCTGTATTCCTAGCACTTTGGGAGGCCCAGGCAGGCAGATCACCTAAGGCCAGGAGTTCAAGACCAGCCTGGGCAACATGGTGAAATTCTGTCTCTACTAAAAATACAAAAATCAGCCGGGGGTGGCAGCGGATGCCTGTGATCCCAGCTGTTCGGGAGGCTGAGGCAGGAGAATCACTTGAACCCAGGAGGCAGAGGCTGCAGTGAGTCGAGGTCGCACCACTACACTCCAGCCTAGGCCACAGAGGGAGACTCTGTCTCAAAAAGAAAAGAAAAGAATGGCTACTCCAGCCGGTTGTGATACCTCACATCTGTAATCCCAGGACTTTGGGAGGCCAAGGAGGGTGGATCACTTGAGGGCTGCAGTTCGAGACCAGCCTGGCCAACATGGCAAAACCTCGTCTCCACAAATAACAAATTAGCCAGGCTTGGTAGCATGCGCCTGTAGTTCCAGCTTTGAGCCCAGGAGGCAGAAGTTGCAGTGACCTGAGATCATGCCTGCATTCCTAGTCAAAGGCACAGAGCAACACTCTGTCTCAAAAAAAAAAAAAAAGAAAGAAAAGAAAGAATGGCTACTGCATAGGCAGAGCAGCATCTTCATGGTTACTCCTGATCACATGCTAAACAACGGGTAGATGATTTGTTTTTCAGGAAAGGGGTGGGCAATTCCTGAAATTCCTGAAATTTTTGGAGGATAAAGGCATTTGTAAACTGTCTTGGTGCTAGTGAAAGTGTCTTTTAGCATGCTAATATATTATAATTAGCATATAATGAACAGTGAGTGACTAGAGGTCAATTTTTTTTTTTTTTTTTTTTTTTTTTTTTTTTTTTTTTTTTTTTTTTTTTTTTTT
>NW_016107351.1:6363486-6366987 GCF_001604975.1 Cebus imitator | reverse complement strand
TGAGGAGGTTGAGGCAGGAGAATTGCCTGAACCCGGGAGGCGGAGGTTGCGGTGAGCCGAGATCGCGCCATTGCACTCCAGCCTGGGTAACAAGAGTGAAACTCCGTCTCAAAAAAAATAAATAAATAAATATAAAAAAAAAAAAAGATTTGGAGAAACTGGAACCCTCACATATTGCTAACAGGAAGGTAAAATGGTACATCTACTTTGGAAAGCAATTTGGCAGTTTCTCAAAATATTACACATAAACTGACCATATGACTCAGCAACTCCTAGAAATTTGCCTTCACAAAGTCATGCACTTGAACGTTTAGAGCAGCATTATTTGTAATAGACAAAAACTAGAAACAACTGACATGCCATCAACGTGTAATGTGGTATATCCATACAGTGGAGGGCTGGGCATGGCGGCTCACGCCTGTAATCCTGGCACTTTGGGAGGCTGAGGCAGGCAAATCATTTAAAGTCAGGAGTTTGAGACCAGCCTAGCCAACATGGTGAAACCCTCTCTCTATTAAAAATACAAAAGTTAGCTGGGCATGGTGGCACGCACCTGTAATGTAATCCCAGCTACTGCGTGAGGACACTCAGACAGACGTAAAGCAGTTCCACTCCTCTCACCTTGGGGCCAGCAGGAAGAAATTAGAGCGGTCTTCACCCTTTTCCCATATGCATTCACCAACACCTTAAGATTAAGGTGTTATAAAACCCAACTCGAGAGGTTGAAACCGTCATGGCAAAATTATAACTGAGACAGTTGAGATCTGCCCTAACCAACTCCCTCTTGCTTCTAATCTCCAAGCTGTTCTTGTTCCTTCCTGGGCATAGACTGAACTAACTTTGGAAGGAACTTTGTATGGAACTTGGTTTATAGTTTAAAACAATAACAATAACAGCCCTTTCGCAAAACAAAGTTCCTTCTTGCCTGGAGACTAGACTGCCTTTGTAGGACTAACATGAGCCACAAGATTAGAAATGATGGTTTAGGAGTCGTGCAGCTGGAGGCTCCCAGATTCTGATCCTCCTTAAACTGCTCCTAAGATCAGTACTTGAGCTATTTTGCAGACCCTGCTCTTGATGGATCAGCTGACACCACCCAGATCAATAAACTGGCCCCCAACCTGGGAACTGACTCCAGTGCAAAATGACATCTTCAATTCTGCATCATTTAATCTCTGACCCAACTCTTGACTTAATGACCTTCCCCCCAACACCGAATTATCCTTAAAACCTGATCCCAGAATGCTCGGAGAGACTGATTTCAGTAATAAGAAAACTCTGGTCTCCTGGACAGTCGGCTCTGCCTGAATTAAACGTTCTGTATTGCAGTTCCCCTGTCTTGATACACTGGCTTTATCCAGGCTGTGGGCAAGGTGAGCCCATTGGGTGGTTACAACCATGCCCAGCTAATTTTTTGTGTTTTCTGTAGAGACGGGTTTTGCTATGTAGCCCAGGCTGATCTTGAATTCGTGGGTTTAAGGGATTCCCCCCATCTCAGCCTCCCAAAGTGCTGGGATTACAGATGTGAGCCACCACGCCCTGCCTGAGTAGCTTTACTTATTTATTTAAAAAATTTTGGCCAGGCATGGTGGCTCATGCCTGTAATTCCAGCACTTTGGAAGGCCGAGGTGGGTGAATCACCTGAAATCAGGAGTTCGAGACCAGTCTGACCAACATGGAGAAACCCCATCTCTACTAAAAATACATAATTAGCCAGACATGGTGGCGCATGCCTGTAATCCCAGCTACTCACATGAGAATCGCTTGAACCCGGGAGGCAGAGGCTGCAGTGAGCCGAGACTGCGCCATTGCATTCCAGTTTGTACGACAACAAAAAGTTTTTCTTTTAACTTTATATCATAAGGCTTACTTGCAAAATGAGTATCGTTCAATAAATAATCTCTTCTTTTTGTTTTTATTTTTTGAGACGGAGGCTTACTCTGTCACCCAGGATGGAGTGCAGTGGTGCCATCGAGGCTCAGCGAGACCTCCACCTCCTGGGTTCAAGTGATTCTCTGCCTCAGACTCCCAAGTAGCTGGGATTACAGGCATCTGCCACCAAGCCCAGCTCATTTTTTGCATTTTTAGTAGAGACGGGGTTTTATCATCATGGCCAGGCTGGTCTTGAACTTTTGGGCTTAAGGGATCCCCCCATCTCAGCCTCCCAAAGTGCTGGGATTACAGATGTGAGCCACCATGCCCCGCCTAACTGAATAGCTTTACAGTACTTATTTATTTAAAAAAATTTTGGCCAGGCCTGGTGGCTCACACTTGTAATCCCAGCACTTTGGGAGGCTGAGGTGGGTGGATCACCTGAGGTCGGGAGTTTGAGACCAGCCTGACCAACATGGAGAAACCCCATCTCTATTAAAAATACAAAATTAGCCAGACGTGGTGGCACATGCCTGTAATCTCAGCTACTCACATGAGAATCGCTTGAACCTGGGAGGTGGAGGTTGCAGTGAGCCGAGATCGTGCCATTGCACTCCAGCCTACGCAACAAAATTTTTTCTTTTTTTCACTTTATATTGTAAGGCTTACTTGCAAAATGAGTATCTTTCAATACATGAGCTCTTCTTTTTTTTTTGAGATGGAGTCTCGCTATGTCGCCCAGAATAGAGTACAGTGGTGCCATCTCGGCTCACCGTGACCTCCGCCTCCCGGGTTCAAGCAATTCTCTGCCTCAGCCTCCAAGTAGCTGGGATTACGGGTGCCTGTCATCATACCCGGTTAATTTTTTGTATTTATTTTTTCTTTAAAAAAATTTTTTGTTTTTAAAGATGGGGTTTCACCATGATGGCCAGGTTGGTCTTGAGCTCCTGACCTCAGGTGATCCACTCACCTCAGCCTCCCAAAGAATTTTTGTATTTTTAGTAGAGATGGGGTTTCACCATCTTGGCCAGGCTGGTCTTGAACTCGACCTCGTGATCCACCCGCTTTAGCCTCCCAAAGTGCTGGGATTACAGGCCCGGCCAATGATTTTTATTGCACTTTGTGACTTGCTTTGAATTCTTTCCTATGCAAGATCCAGGAACCCTCCCTTAGGGTCTGGATCGGGACCCCTTTTTCTGGCAATAGAGACTTTAAGTACTTTTATGACAGCCTCTCATAGATTGTTCTGTCCTTTTTGTTAAAACGATTATGGGAAATGTAATTCAGGGCACCAAGAGAAGATCTATTCACAGAACACACAGCGGGTGAGTGCACACTGCTTCTGTATTGATGGAACTCATGCTGGGCCATTAAGTATTCATCTATGAATGCAAATGAGCGTTGTTTTCAAGATATTGGGCCTCTCCTGCCTTTACTTCTTCTTTTTTTTTTTTTTTTTTTTTTTTTTTTTCTGAGACGGAGTTTCACTCATGTTACCCAGGCTGGAGTGCAATGGCGCGATCTCAGCTCACCGCAACCTCCGCCTCCTGGGTTCAGGCAATTCTCCTGCCTCAGCCTCCTGAGTCGCTGGGATTACAGGCACGCGCCACCATGCCCAGCTAATTTTTT
>NW_016107351.1:6362355-6363440 GCF_001604975.1 Cebus imitator | reverse complement strand
GACCAGGATGGTCTCGATCTCTTGACCTTGTGATCCACCCGCCTCGGCCTCCCACAGTGCTGGGATTACAGGCTTGAGCCACCGCGCCCGGCCTCTCCTGCCTTTACTTCTAACTTCAGGCTTGTTTTCCTTTCTTTGGCCATTTAAAACCCAGATCTGTAAACACGCATCAATTCCTAATCCAAATCAGAGGAACCTGATTGGTGAGCTGAGCTTCTGCTCTAACTTGACATTGTGCAGGAAATGAGGTAATGATAAGAGATTGCTCATGTTGACAGTGTAAGCATCTCACACGTGTGGGATAGGGGATGTGGGTTCTGGATTTTGACTAGGTGAGATGGAAGGAAATACTTTTTTTTTCTCTCTCTTTCTTTTTTTTTGAGACTGAGTTTCACTCTTGTTCTCTTGTCGTCCAGGCTGGAGTGTAATGGTGCGATCTCGGCTCACTGCAGCCTCTGCCTCCCAAGTTTAAGTGATTCTCCTGCCTCAGCCTCCCGAGTAGCTGGGATTATAGGTGCCCAACACCATTCCTGGCTAATTTTTTGTATTTTAGTAGAGGCAGGATTTCACCATTTTGGGCAGGATGGTCTCAAACTCCTGGCCTCTGGTGACCCACCTGCCTCGGCTTCACAAAGTGCTGAGATTACAGGAGGGAGTCTCCACACCTGGCCTTTTTTTCCCGCTATTTTTGAGACAGGGTTTCACTCTGCGGCCCAGACTGGAGTGCAGTGGGACTACAGGTGCATGCCACCATGCCTGGCTAATTTTTGTATTTTTAGTAGAGATGGGGTTTCACCATGTTGGTCAGGCTGGTCTTGAACTCCTGACCTCAAGTGATTCACCAGCCACAGCCTCCCAAAGTGCTGGGATTACAGGCATGAGCCCAGCCAGATGTGAGGAAATAGTACACACTGTGGCGGAGTGCTTCATCCTTGCAAAAACACCTTACCCCAAACACAAGAAGCAGATCTTTTTTTTTTTTTTTTTTGAGATGGAGTCTTGCTCTGTCACCCGGGCTGGAGTGCAGTGGTGCGATCTTGGCTCACTACAACCTCAGCCTCCCGGGTTCAAGCAATTCTCCTGCC
>NW_016107351.1:6355386-6357667 GCF_001604975.1 Cebus imitator | reverse complement strand
GATGGAGTCTTGCTCTGTCACCCGGGCTGGAGTGCAGTGGTGCGATCTTGGCTCACTACAACCTCAGCCTCCCGGGTTCAAGCAATTCTCCTGCCTCAGCCTCCTGAGTAGCTGGGATTACAGGTGTGCACCACCATGCCTGGCTAATTTTTTGTATTTTTAGTAGAGACGGGTGTTTCATCAAGTTGGCCAGGCTGGTCTCGAACTCCTGACCTCACATGATCTGCCTGCCTCAGCCTCCCAAAGTGTTGGGATTACAGGCGTGAGACACCATGCCCAGCCAATAAGCAAATCTTATTCTTGTTATTACATGAAGATATGACTTGGATAAGGTTAAATTGCATGGCTACATCAAGGGTGGGTCAGCCAAACTGCAGTGAGGACTTGGGTCAGCTTGGTCAAATTCAGGTTTGGGCTCTATCTTCTCCCTGGAGTTTGTGTCCTTCAGGGCATTTCTATTGCCTGTGCTTTTGAGTGAAAGTAAGTCTCCTCCTAGATCCTTGTCCTGCAGAGTAAGACTTGGCATTTGTAGAATCTGACTTTTCAGAGCCTTTTCAAATACATCCTTACTTGAGCCTCCCAGTTAGGAGATGGATTACTATCCTCATGTGATGGCTCAGGAACAGAGCTCAGAGAGATGGGGACATGCCTGAGAGGACAGGTGGGCAGCACAGCAAGCTCCAAAATGGGCTCCCTTGCCCTGCACTTGGGTTCAGCTGCCTCTCCACAGAGCCTTTCCTAGGTGCTTACTAAACACAGTCAGATGAACTGGAGTTTCAGAAGTTGAATTAAGCATGTGACACTGTAAACTAAAAATAAAACCCTAAGCCCCCCACCAAACAAACAGACCCCCTCCTTGGTCAAGGGGACACCAGAGACACCTTTAAAATTGAGTTCCTGGCCAGCGTGATGGCTCACGCCTGTAATCCTAGCACTTTGGGAGGCTGAGGTGGGTGGATCACTGGAGGTCAGGAATTTGAGACCAACCAGCCTGGCCAACATGGTGAAACCCTGTCTCCACTAAAAATACAAAAATTAGCTGGGCACAGCAGCGGGCGCCTATAATCCCAGCCACTCGGGAGGTGGAGGCAGGAGAGTCGCTTGAACTCGGGAGGTGGAGGCTGCAGTGAGCTGAGATCGCACCACTGCACTCCAGCCTGGGCAACAGAGCGAGACTCTGTCTCAAATAAATAAATAAATAATAAATAAATAAAACGGGGCTTCTGGCTGTGACAGGAAGGAATGTGGGAGAGCCTCTCTTTTGGAGCCAGAACTTACCAGCATTAACGTTAAATTAGAGATCAGGAGGCTGACAAAACAGACTGCGGCCCTAAGACACCAAATTATTATTATCATTGTTTTGTTTTTGAAATGAAGTCTCACTCTGTCGCCCAGGCTGGAGTGCAGTGGTGCGACCTTGCCTCACCGCAACTTCCGCCTCCTGGGTTCAAGCGATTATTTTGCCTCAGCCTCCCGAGTAACGGGGACTACAGGCATGTACCACCACATGCAACTAATTTTTGTATCTTTAATAGAGATGGAGTTTCACCATGCTGGCCAGGCTAGTCTCGAACTCTTGACCTCGTGATTCGCCGTCCTCGGCCTCCCAAAATGCTGAGATGACAGGCATGAGCCACCGTGCCTGGCTTGTCTCTCTGTGTTATTGGAAACTGCAAGGTATCCCTGGTAAACCCTATTTATTTATTTAGAGATGGAGTCTCTTTCGCCCAGGCTGGAGTGCAGTGGTACGATCTTCGCTCATTGCAACCTCTCCCTCCTGGGTTCAAGCGATTCTTCTGCCTTAGTCTCCTGAGTAGCTGGAATTACAGGTGTGCACCACCACACCAGCTAATTTTTGTATTTTTGGTAGAGAGAGGGTTTCACCATGTTGTTCAGGCTGGTCTCGAACTCCTGACCTGGTAATACGCCCACCTCAGCCTCCCAAAGTGCTGGGATTACAGGCATGAGCCACTGTGCCCGGCTGGTAAAGCCAATTTAAACCCAGTTGAGCCTGCAAGCATTTAATTAACACTTTTGCTTGAAAATGGGAAAAGTGACAGAGCCAAAGAAAGGCCTCGGAGCTCTCTTTACCAGTGTTGCCGGGAGCGAAGAGATGAAAAATGACCTTGAGGGAGCTGCAGAGTGAATTTCATTTCATTCAAAGAAAAATAAGATTAAAAATATTTCAAGGCAGTAAGGTATTTTCTTTTTTTTTTTTTTTTTTTTTTTTTTTTTTTTTTTTTTTTTTTTTTTTTTTTTTTTTTTTTTTTTTTTTTTTTTT
>NW_016107351.1:6319593-6355096 GCF_001604975.1 Cebus imitator | reverse complement strand
TGTTGACCAGGATGGTCTCGATCTCTTGACCTCGTGATCCACCCGCCTCGGCCTCCCAAAGTGCTGGGATTACAGGCGTGAGCCACCGCGCCCGGCCTGGCAGTAAGGTATTTTCGAGTGCCGGCACTGGGCAAATAAACCAGCAGTCCCAGGTGTTGGGGGAGAAGCAGTCAATGGAGCAGGGTGTGTGCTGAGCAGGGGACCTCACTGTCTGGGGCACTCTGGGCTAAGAAGGGGGAGGTTGGAGTGACAGAGTCAATATGTCTTCGGGGTCAGAGAGATGCCTCTTGGAGTCACCATCCCTGTCACCGTGGTTTTTAGGCTGCCGGGTGATCTGAAGGCACATGTTTTCAAGTCTGCAACAGCCTTGGGCCTTCCTTGTTCCTGGAGCCTTGCTCTTTTTTTTTTTTTTTTTTGAGACGGAGTTTCTCTCTTTTTGCCCAGGCTGGATTGCAATGGCAAGATCTCAGATCATTGCAATCTCTGCCTCCCAGGTTCAAGTGATTCTCCTGCCTCAACCTCCTGAGTAGCTGGGACTACAGGTGCCCACCGCCACACCGGCTAATTTTTGTCTTTTTAGTAGAGACGGGGTTTCACCATGTTGGCCTGGCTGGTCTTCAACACCTGACCTCAGGTGATCCACCTGCCTTGGCCTCCCAGAGTGCTGGGATTCTTTTTAAGAGATGGAGTCTTGCACTGCTGCCCAGGCTGGAGTGCAGTGGTGCAATCATATCTCACTGCAGTCACCAACTCCTGGTCTCAAATGATCTTCCTGCCTCAGCCTCCTCCCAAGTAGCTGGGACTACAGGTGTGTGCCACCATGTCTGGCTATTTGATTTTCTTTCTTTTTGTAGAGGTGGGGTCTTCCTTTGTTGCCCAGGCTGGTGTGGACCTCCTCAAGCCCTCCTGGTGCCTCGGTTTCCCACAGTGCTGGGATTGCAGGTGTGAGCCACAGTGCTCCTGGACATTCCTCTCTATATTCTCAGCAGGGTTTCTCAGCCCAGCCCCTTTGACATTCAGAGCTCATCATGTTTTGCTGCTGCGTAGGGCGTTGTGGGGGGCTGTCCTGTGTATTTCGGGATGTGGAGTGGTAGATGTCAGGAGTTCCTCCTCCCGAAGTTATGACAACCAGAACCAACCCAGGTGTTGTCAATGTCTCCTGGGAGCAAAACTGTCTCCCCGTCTCCCTGAGAAGCACTGTTGTAGGGAGTGGCAAGAGTTAGCTGGATCTGAAGACTTCTGAGGCACTCAGAATTAAAAAGGAACTGCTGGGGTTCGGAATAGGTCAAATGTATCTCTGAGTAAAACTGTCTCCATGGGCTGGGTGTGGTGTCTCATGCCTGTAATCCCAGCACTTTGGGAGGCCAGGGCAGGTGGATCGCTTGAGCTCAGGAGTTTGAGACCAGCCTGGCAACATGGTGAAACCGTATCTCTACTAAAAATACGAAAAAGAAAATTTGCCTGCGTGGTGGTGGGCGCCTGTAATCCCAGATACTCAGGAGGCTGAGGCACAAGAATTGCTTGAACCAAGGAGGCAGAAGTTGCAGTGAGCCGAGATTGTGCCACTGCACTCTAGCCCAGGAGACAGAGTGAAACACCATCTCTATTAAAAATACAAAAATTAGGCGTAGTGGCACACACCTGTAGTCCCAGCCACTCGGGAGGCTGAGGCAGGAAGATTGTTTGAACCTGGGAGTCGGAGGTTGCAGTGAGCTGAGATCGTGCCATTGCATTCCAGCCTGGCCGACAGAGCAAGACTCCATCTCAAAAANAAAAAAAAAAAAAAAAAAAAAAAAAAAAGAAAGGAAAGAAGGAAGGAGAGAAAAAAAAAGAAAAGAAAAAGAGCATGCTCTGATTCTCGCCAGGAGGAGACCTGCAGGGCTCATGCCCGCCACCAGGTGTGTCTAAGTCCCTAGTCAACCCAACACCACTGACCCTTAGCTAGTAGCTTCAGATCAATTCCAAATGCTTAGGCAAAAATTTTAGCCATGGCCCTCTGGCCTTCTAATCCTTCATTGCTTGCAAAATTAACACGTTCCAGGAGGAACTGGTCTCTTGAAGTGTGTAGGAATTACTGTGCTGTGTTTGGAGTCTTGCATGAAAGAATCCTCAGGGCTCAGCCAGACTCACGTCCTTTTGTGCCCTGCAGAGGGCGACCCGCTCTTGCAGTAGGATTTTCTGTACTGGGAGGGTGTTGCTGTGAAGTGTGCCTCCTATTTGTGTGCTAACCCCCAGGGCCTGGGACGGAAGAGGAATTGAGCTGGCAAAGTAAATTAAAATGCAATTTAAACTTCAGTGCAGCCTTTCAAATGAGGCTCTGCTGCGCTCTCCTGACACCCCTCCTCGATTCTTCTCTGGGTGGCATGGAGGTTTCTGATGTTCCTATTTAAATCCCTGAGTTCATAGACTGTCCTTATCTTTCATTTCCTCTTTGAAAGACACTGAGAACTCGATTCATGGAAAATTGAAAACCTTTCCAGATATTGCTCTTTTGAAAGTGGTTTTGCCAAAAAACACAACAGCAAATAAGCTGTAGTAAGAGTGAGATTCATTTAGCTCTTGTTGCCCTTGACCTCAGAAGAAAATACCTAACAGGAAGTCTAGAAAGTCACAGTTAAGGCTAGGTGCAGTGTCTCACGCCTGTAATTCCAGCACTTTGGGAGGCCGAGGTGGGTGGATCACCTGAGGTCAGGAGTTCAAGACCAGCCTGACCATCATGGCGAAACCCTGTCTCTACTAAAAAAAACAGAAATTAGTCAGGTGTGAAAGAAATTAGCTAGGTGTGGTGGTGCACGCCTGTAATCCCAGTTACTTGGGAGACGGAGGCAGAAGAATCTCTTGAACCTGGGAGGCAGAGGTTGCAGTGAGTCGAGATTGCACGCCGCCGCACCCCAGCCTGGACGACAGAGCAAGACTCCATCTCACACAGCAACATCAACAACAAAGCACTTAATGCCGCCTCAGGTTGCAAAGAGGAGCCTGAAGAGTGAAAAGCTGTGTGCATAGGACAGACCTTAGTCCCTTG
The DNA here is from genome assembly GCF_001604975.1 of Cebus imitator. Lineage (NCBI taxonomy): Eukaryota > Metazoa > Chordata > Mammalia > Primates > Cebidae > Cebus > Cebus imitator. The sequence continues at coordinate 6,352,071 of NW_016107351.1, read as the reverse complement.
TCATTAGTGCCTTTACCACTGCCACCTTTTCCATGGCCCTTACTGCTGAGGAGCTTTGCTTCTTGTAGTCATTCAGTGACGTTTTCCTCTGGCCCTCAGTGACTGCTGCAATCCCCTTTTCTTTTCTTTTTTTTTTTTTTTTGAGACGGAGTTTCACTCTTGTTACCCAGGCTGGAGTGCAATGGCGCGATCTCGGCTCACCGCAACCTCCGCCTCCTGGGTTCAGGCAATTCTCCTGCCTCAGCCTCCTGAGTAGCTGGGATTACAGGCACGCACCACCATGCCCAGCTAATTTTTTGTATTTTTAGTAGAGACGGGGTTTCACTATGTTAACCAGGATGGTCTCGATCCCTTGACCTCGTGATCCACCCGCCTCGGCTTCCCAGAGTGCTGGGATTACAGGCTTGAGCCACCGCGCCTGGCCTCTTTTCTTTCTTTCTCTTTTTTTTTTTTTTGAGATAGAGTCTTGCTCTGTTGCCCAGGCTGGAGTGCAGTGACACAATCACAGCTGACTGTAGCCTCGACCTCTGGATTAGTCCATTCTCACACTGCTATAAAGAAATACCTGAAACTGTGTAATTATTATAAAGAAAACAGGTTTAATTGGCTCATGGTTCTGCAGGCTGTACAGGAAGCCTGGGGGAAGCAGGCATGTGTGACATGTCTGGAGCAGGAGGAAGAGGGAGAAGGGGGGGAGGGGCCACCAACCAGATCTCATGAGAACTCACCAGCACAAGGACAGCAAGGAGGAAGTCCACCCCCACGACCCAGTCACCTCCCACCAGGCCCCTCCCTCATCATGGTCGGTGGGGGGCAGCGGGGGATTACAATTCTACAGGAGATTTGGGTGGGGACACAAATCCAAAGCATATCAACCTCCCAGGCTCAAGCAGTCAGTCCACCTCCATCTTCCAAGTTGCTGAGACCGAGGGTGTGCACCACCATACATAGCTAATTACAATTTTTTTTTTTTTTTTAAGAAATGAGGTCTCACTATGTTGCCCAGCGTGATCACAAACTCCTGAGCTCGAGGGATCCTCCTGCCTTGGCCTCTTAAATTGCTAGAATCACAGGCAAGAGCCATCACACCCAGCCCCTTTGCTTTTCTACATGAACTTAGTATGGGAATTCTTAGGCTGGCTCCGAAGGTCATTTGTCCCTCACCTGCATTCAGGGAATAGATTCTCCATCCTCGACATTTGCCATCAGAAGGATGTAGCTGCCATCCAACTTAAGGTGCCCTTGCTGGAATTTAAATGAATTTCCCTGTCTCTCTCTCTCTCTCTCTCTCTCTCTTTCTCTCTCTCTCTCTCTTTTTTTGAGACGGAGTTTTGCTTTTGTTGTCCAGGCATGATCTCCACTCACAGCAAACTTCGCCTCCCAGGTTCAAGCGATTCTCCTGCCTCAGCCTCCGGAGTAGCTAGGATTATAGTCTAGCTATAGGCATATGCCACCACACCTGGCTAATTTTTTATTTTTAGTAGAGGTTTCTCCATGGGGTTTCTCCATGTTGGTCAGGCTGGTCTCGAACTCCCGACCTCAGGTGATCCGCCCGCCTCGGCCTCCTAAAGTGCTGGGATTACAGGCGTGAGCCAGCGCACCCGACCAATTCTTTCATTTTTAACTTCCAGTTAAATAATCCTGTTTTTGAATAATTTATGTTCTAGGACTTCCATTTTTAGATGTATCCCTTCTGTGTCCCTGTCCCTTGGGCCACAGCTGACTTCCCTTGGCACGTCTCTTCCTCCCAGAGGTCCCCTCCCAACAGGCCCTGCTCCGGGGATGCTGGGGGATGGAGGGCTGCCTCTTCCCCTCCTTCACCGCCTCACCGGGGTGGGCTGCTTACCTCCTGAGGCCCAATCCCATGCGTCAGAAGCTGCAAAGTCTCAGAAGACCGATATTGTTTTCTCCTATCTTGTCCTCAGTTTGCTGTTGATTTCCTAAAAATAGACTTACCTTTTAATAACTTCCCAGCTTGCTGTAATTGCCAGGTCCCATTGCTGTTGGATAGATGGGATGGGCAAGAGCTCAGCAGCCAGCCCCTGTGAATCCCTCCCTCGGGGGCGGGGTGGTGCAAATAGGGAAGGTTGTCCCCGAGGGCCCCGGAGCCCTGCTCTGAAAGGAGAGACTTGGATCCCCTGGGATCCTCTTGCCCTAAACTGGGGCGAAGCTCTGAGAGGACAGAGGTCCCTTCTGCTCTGAGCTGCCTCCTCTGAGCTTGCAGGAGAGGGGATAGCAAAGGCTCTGCCCAGTCTCAGCCCCTGGGGCAGCCCAGAGGCCTAGGGAGTGCTCTGCAGGTGGGCAGCCTGGGCCTCTCCACAGTGTCTCAAGGGACAGCTTCCCCAGGACACCACAGTGGGAAGGATGCCTGGCAGGAAAGTCCCCTTTTTCCTCCGGGCTGTGCTGAGAGGTGGTTACTGGAAACACTTACCCCTTAACAAAATCAACTGTCTGTCCTTAGGTTATGGCAGGTGTGGGATGGAGGGCGCAGTGTGGATGGGAAGGCGAAGTGGGAGGTGCATACAGGGAACTGACCACAGTCTCAGTTCTTCTAGAATCCAAGATTCATTCTCGCCTTGGATGACAGAGCGCTATGTCTAGCTTTGTAGGATGGGGATCTGATTTTTTTTTTTTTTTTTTTTTTTTTGACACGGAGTCTCGCTCTGTCGTCCAGACTGGAGTACAGTGGAGCAATCTTGGCTCACTGCAACCTCCACCTCCCAGGTTCAAGCAATTCTTCTGCCTAAGCCTCCTGAGTCGTTGGGAATACAGGCATCTGCCACCATGCCTGGCTAATTTTTATATTTTTAGTAGAGATAGGGTTTCACCATGTTGGTCAGGCTGGACTCGAACTCCTGACCTGGTGATCTGCCCACCTCGACCTCCCAAAGTGCTAGGATTACAGGCATGAGCCACTGCTCCCAGTCGGGGATCTGATTTTATTAAGGTAGAGAGGGCAGGTCCTTGCCATGAGGAGGCAATCAGGAGGAAGTCACTCCAGAGCAGTCGACACACTCAGGTCCAGCTGCACCTGCCCCAGGGCTGCCTTGCTAGCAGAAACCATTCTGCCCTTAACCTCCAGTACCCTGCCAAGGAGGTCGCCATTCCTGGGGTATCTGCTGCTGTTGGGAGCAGGGTTCCTAGCCAGGGCCAGCCGTGAGGGCCCCTTTTCTCGAGGCAGAGTAGGAAGCCATGTGGTGTGGGCACAGGCTGCCAACGCGATGATCCCCTCCCTGTGCCTCCGAGAGGGGCCTTAGGGACAGGGAAACCCGGGTTCACATTACATCCCTCTACTTCTTAGATGTCACCTGGACAGAAGGTGTAACTTTTCCAGGCCTCGATTTCACCACAGCACTCGAGAAATGGCTGCTTCATGGGATTACTGTGAACGTCATTTAGGGGGATCTCAAATGGTCCTTTGATGAGGTGTAAATGAGTGAGACCACTCTGCACAGAGGAGACCCTCAGTAAATTCAGTGAGTCAGAAACATCACAATTATCCCCTCCTCATGAGAGAAGGAGCATATGGACCAATGCCCCCCAAGATCAAAAGGCTGGTGGTCCTTTCCTATTTTTTCTTTTTTTTGAGACAGAATCTCGCTTTGTTGCCCAGGCTTTGCAGTGGCACGACCTCCACTCATTGCACCCTCCTCTTGGGTCCAAGTGATTCTCCTGCCTCAGCCTCCCGAGGAGCTGGGACTACAAGGGCGTGCCACCACACCCAGCTAAATTTTGTATTTTTAGTAGAGATGGGGTTTCACCATGTTGGCCAGGCTGGTCTTGAACTCCCGACTTCAAGTCATCTGCCCGCCTGGGCCTCCCAAATTGCTGAGATTACAGAGGTGAACCATCCTGCCTGGCCATCTTTTCCTTTTATTTTTAATTAATTAATTAATACAGAGTCTCACTCTGTAGCCGACACTGGAGAGCAAATGGCGCAATCTCGGCTCACCGCAACCTGCGCATCCCAAGTTCAAGCAGTTCTCTGCCTCAGCCTCCTGAGTAGCTGGGATTACAGGTGCCCGCCACCACACCTGGCTTATTTTTGTATTTTTAGTGGAGACGGAGTTTCACCATGTTGACCAGGCTGGTCTCAAACTCCTGACCTCAGGTGATCCACCCGCCTCGGCCTCCGAAAGTGCTGGAGTTACAGGCGTGAGCCACCATGCCCGGCCCCTCATAAACTCTTGCACACACTCAATCGCTCACCCATCACGCCTCCACACACCACACGCACTCCCTGTCTTGCACACCTCTGCACACACGCACCTGCCCACAGCACCTTGCGTGTCTCCTCTGCCCCTGCTGTTGGATGGTTGTGCTCGCTGAGACCCATCTGAAAGTGGAGTCAATCTGCTCACCCTCCGTATTGCTCCCCCAAGCCCAGCTGCCCTTCCTGGGCTGTGTCTCCCCCTGACTGTCCTTCACACTGCCCACAGCCTTGCCTTCAACCTCCTTCCACATGCCTTGAGTGCTCGGAGGGCAGGCTGGGGAAGAAATGAGGCCTGAACACTTCCAAGCCCCAGGATTTCCTGCTCTGCACGGGCCTCATCATTTCGGTGCAGGCTGAGGTTTCTGCTTGTTAATAACCAAGTGAGAGCCAGGCCGTCAAATGCCGAATAATAAGATGCCTATAGCTGCTGCTTCGTGGCTGGAGTGAGGGTGGATTTCCGCTGCAGAAATTCTATGTGGATTAATTAAAACGGGAGTAAGGATTTCTCCTGAATTATTCACCAGCTTCCAGGAGACGGAACCATCCCTGTGGCGTCCTGTTACAGATGTGCCACGGGCCTCTCCTCTGGTGGCGTGTGGGGGTGGAAGGCACGCTCCCGGGGCTGGGGCGTGCATGTTGTGGGGTACTGTGACGCTGATCAGTTCCGTGGCTTTGCATCTCCGGAAGCCACGGGAAACTGGAAATGCCCTGCTTGGGAGAAGCCAGCAGAATAACCCTCTGGAAAGTTCTCCTGCAGAGAAGTAGAAGCTTCCTCTTCCTTTCTCTTTTCCATTGATGAGGGCCTACACTCTGCAGGGAGGCTTTGGGAGACTCAGTTTCCATCCTGGCCCTGCTCAGGGCAGTGGCCTGTCCATGCCCAATGGCAGGTCTGGGCTGAGGATGGGGCCTCTGGGTGTCTCAGGGGTCCTTGTGGGCTCTTCGTGTATCTGACTGTGGAGGGTCAGAGTGTGTGTTTAGTGCCTGCCTGGCCCTTGTGTGGGTGTTTGTGGGTGCCTCTCTGTGCTGTGTATGAGGAAGCCACCAGGCTGGGGCTGACCAAGCTCCTGGCCAATGATCCCATCCACCTTCGGTCCATTGTGCTGGTGGCAAGGGCTAAGGGTGCTGGTCTGAGCCTTCTGGATGACCCCTCAGTCCTGACGCGGGTTCTTCAGATGAGGTTGGCTGTCCCCTCCCCACATCGTGGCTCTTTTTATTTTTTTGAGACAGGATCTCACTCTGTCGCCTAGGCTGGAGTATAATGGCATGATCGTGGCTCACTGCAACCTTGACCTCCCGGGCTCAGGCGATCCTCCCACCTCAGTCTCCCCAGTAGCTGAGACCACAGGTGTGCATCGCTGTGCCTAGCTAATTTAAAAAACTTTTAGTAGAAATGAGGTTTCACCATGTTGACCAGGCTGGTCTCAAACTCCTAGGCTCAAGCAATCTGCCCACTTCAGCCTCCCAGCGTGGTGGTTCTTGATCAGTCCCCACAGAGTTTTTCTCTTGAGCCACCTTGACTAGGGACGCCTCACCCACACGGGCCCTTTGCCGGCTGTGCTCCTCCCGTTTCTCTTTCCAGGCCACAGGTCCACCCCACTCCGGCCCCAGCGTCTTCTTACTCACCCTCCCTTCCCCTTGGGCCAATTTCCAAGCTGCCTCTGTGATTGGAGTGTAGCCAAGGTGAGCTCAGTTACGCACACCTGAGCGTGTACCCCAGCAGGCCTTTCCTGGGGCACTAGAGCTCTAAGACAGACCCTCTTTGAATAAATGACTTTCAGGAAGATGGGTGCTTGTGTGTATCCTGCAGCAGGAGGCTGAGTCTGTAGGACATGCCAGGACTGTGGAGGGGGTCTGTGAAGCTGGCGGGGCCTGGCACAGGGCATTGGTGTTGGGTCTGGGCAGAGCCAAGGAGTCCAGACTGCCTCTCTCCATGGGGACACCTGCACCTTTCTGGCCAAGGGGAGGCAGGTAGCCGGCAGGGTACTTTTTCTCAGATCTGAGTTTAATGCAATATCAAGCAGTCTTTTTTATGGACGGATTCTTCTCATGCATTCAAGATATTAAAATAAAAATTATTCTTAAAAGCCTGAATTAGGAGTAGAAGGAACGTCCCACAGTAAGCAAAGTAGATGACACTTAATTTTCTCCGAGACAGGATTTTTTTTTTTTTTTTTTTTTTGAGACAGAGCTTCGCTTTTATTGCCCAGGCTGGAGTGCAGTGGCTTCAGAAACCTGAAAACAGGCCGGGCACTGCTGCTCACGCCTATATTCCCAGCACTTTGGGAACCCCAGAAGGGAGGATTGCTAGAGGCCATGAGTTCAAGACCAGCCTGAACAACATAATGAGACCCTGTTTCTACTAAATAAATACATAGCCAGGCATAGTGGCACACGCCTATAGTCCCAGTTACTTGGGAGAGTGAGGCGGGAGGATGTTTAAGCCCAGGAGGTGGAGGCTGCAGTGAGCTGTGATTGTGCCACTGCACTCCAGCCTGAGGGACAGAGCAAGACCTTGTCTCAAAAAAAAAAAAAAGGAAAAAAGGCCAGCTGCAATAAATGGCTCACACCTGTAATCCCAGCACTTTGGGAGGCCAAGGCAGGTGGATCACCTGAGGTCAGGAGTTCAAAACCAGCCTGGCCAACATGGTGAAACCCCGTCTCTACTAAAATACAAAAAATAGCCAGGCATGATGGTGGGTGCTTGTAATCCCAGCTACTCAGGAGGCTGAGGCAGGAGAATTGCTTGAACTCAGGAGGCAGAGGTTGCAGTGAGCTGAGATCGTGCCACTGCACTCCAGCCTAGGCGACAGAGCAAGACTCCATCTCAAAAAAAACACAAAAAACCAAAAACCAACCAAACCAAAAAAACACATCAATACAACACCCAACCCTGAAGGTTTGACGTGGAAATCTGTGCTTGAGTTTTTCTGGTTGTACCTCTTATTCGTGACTGTGTGTAAGAACTGACGTGAGACTTGGTAATTGTCCGTATAGCACGTGTGTGTATCTGTGTATCGGAGCTATTGCTGTGTAACTGAGAGCCTCAACAGGTAGAGGCCTAGAACAGAGAACATTTATTATCTCACTTATTATTATGGGTCAGGAATTTGGGCACAGCTTAGCCTTAAGTTCTCTCAGGAAGCCTGTGGGCAGGGAGTGGGCTGGGTTGTATGGTCATCAGATGGTCCACTGGGGAATGATCTAACTCTAAGCTTGCTCCCCGGTTGCTGGCAGAACTCAGTTCTCTGCTGGCTGCTGGTCAAGAACTGCCTTCAGTTTCCTGCTGCAGGAGCCTCTTTGTAAAGCAGCTGTGGCAGGAAGAGTCACCTGCAGAGCCAGCGAGAGTGAGAGAGGGGTGAGGGGACAGAAGCCACTATTCATTTTTTTCTTTTTTTTTTTTTTNTTTTTTTTCTTTTTGAGACACAGTCTCTGTCTCCCATGCTGGAATGCAGTGGCACAATCATGGCTCGCTGTAGCCTCAACCTCCTGGGCTCAAGCAATCCTACTGCCTCAGCTTCCCAAAGTGCTGGGACTACATTTCTTGAGCCACTATGCCTTGGACCTATCTATTGGACATTTTCTATCTAGCACCATGCTAAGTGATTTACACATATAGCTCATTTAATCTTCATACCTGTATATGGCTGGTGCTATAATTTTCCTCCTTTTAAAGATGACACTGAGTCTTAGATAAGACCAGCTCAACATCATATAACTAGTTAATCTCTCAAGACTAATACAATATTGTTGCCATTGCCTCCTTTTTTCTCCAACGTTTATATGCATTTATTTACTTTGTGAAAGCAGCAAATGAAAAAATGTTCACTCTTCTTTTGTTTCCAGCTGCCTGATTGGTTTTCTTCACCACAACTGCACATCAGAATCACCTTATGAGATTTTAAAAATTATTGATGCCAGGGTCATGTATTCAGCCAATTTAGTCAGAATATCATGGGTACATATCACTATAGAGCAAGTTAAGCTAACCACTGGATTGGGATGGAAAAAGAAAATGAAACTGCCATTGCATTGAAACTATGATGATAGATTCCTGATTAGGAGAGTGTGAATTAGAGCAGCTAGGGGGTAAGGACTAGCGTCTGCTTTTAGCTCCAATAAGCAAGAGGTTAAGTGGAGGAAGTAATGCATTCAACAAATACAGAGTCACTTCTCTATTTCAGAACATGTCTCATAAGCACTAAATTTGAAGGGAGAAAACAATGGAAATTTAGGGGTAATTCTCAAAAAGAACCTCCCTGGGGATAGATAGCACACGAAAGCAAGGACATAGGACTAATAAAATTGCTAACATTTATTAGGAAAAAAAGAAGGGTCCATAGGAATGGACCCAGACATTCATATTTTATAAAGTCTTCTCAAGAGATTCTGTTGTGCAACCAAGATTGAGAATGATTGCCTCATCTCCTTCCTCTCAATCCAGTTTCCTACCCTGCACATCTCCACTTTGCTATTTGGTATATAGCATATAGCATCTGCCTGTGAGTTATGGGATTGCCAGACAAGCAAATGGTACACAGCCCTGCAGAAGAGATGCCGTGCTCAAGCTAGCTTGACAGGGTTTCTACAGGCGGGCAGCTGTTTGAAAATGAAGAGCCTGGGGATACTGGATTCTGTCCCCACCATTTCATTCAGCTTATCCTGGCCATATATTTCTTCCAGTGTTATTCCCCATGATTGAGCTTCTGAGAACTCCTGCACCTGGGACTTGGGGCCAGCTCAGTTATAAAATGCCTAGAAAAGGTTTTGGAGACTCTGCTCTTTTTCTCTGTGATTAAACTCATCATTTCAGTGCCAACCTTCTCATTGTGATTAGTTTACCAGCTTTGGGCTTTTTTTTTTTTTTTTTTTTTTTTTTTTTTTTTTTTTTTTTTTTTTTTTTTTTTTTGCGTAGTTACTCACACTGGTCTTTGTGGTAGTGGCTCCCATTTTTTTGAGACAGGGTCTGACTGTATTGCCCAGGCTGGAGTGCAGTGGTGTAATCACGGCTCACTGCAACCTCCACCTCCCAGGCTTCTGATCCTCCTGACTCAGCTCCTGAGTAGCTGGGACTACTGGCATGTGCCACCATGCCTGGCTAATTCTTGTATTTTTTGTAGAGTTGGGGTTTTGCCATGTTGCCTTGGCTGGTCGCTGACTCCTGCAGTCAAGCGATCCTCCTGTCTCGGCCTCCCAAATTGCTGGGATTACAGGTGTGAGCCACCACGCTGGCTCATGGTTCCTTTTTGAAGTAATACCTTATCGCATTTGTGTTGTATTTGTTGGAAGCAGGTCCAGCCCACACCAAGGGAAGGAGATTCCACAAGGGCAGGATATCAGGAGTGAGGAGATTTGGAGCCATGTGGGAGGCTGCTGCCTCACCTCTTCTGGTTAGGGAAGCGTATGTGTGCTGGCAGGAGAGGCGTGCGATTTCGGTTTTGCAGGTGCTATTAACATCCGCAGACTTATCTCTAGGCTATCTGGGAGAGCCTGGTTTAATGATCCATTCATTTATTTGACTTGTAAGGCTGGACAAGTTGGCTCACACCTGTAATCCCAGCACTGTCGGAGGTGGAGGCAAGCAGATAACTTGAGGTCAGGAGTTTGAGACCAGACTGGCCAATATGGTGAAACCTGTTTCTACTGAAAATACAAAAAAGTACCTGGGCATGGTGGCACGTGCCTGTAGTCCTAGCTGCTTGGGAGTCTGAGGCAGGAGAATTGCTTGAACCTGGGAGGTGGAGGTTGTATGAGCCGAGATCGCGCCAATGCACCCCAGCCTGGAGGACAGAGTGAGACACTGTCTCAAAAAAAATTTTTTTTTTAATTTGGCTTGTGTATTTTGCAAACAGCTTGCTCCTGCCTTTGATAGAACATCTGGTTGAAATCCACAGATGACAGATACGTGTGACAGCACGCAGCAGCACATACATGAAAACAGCAGTTATAAAATGTCAGCATGAGAAGATGTTTTGCTAAAGATCGTAGGCTTCTAGATGGGGGCTCTGCCTGAAAGGTGGGCGAGACTTTATTCTTCAGGGCAGCTGGGCTGGATCTGCCTTAATGAATCTACAGGCTGGTGCCTGCCCTGGACATCAAGGTCCTCAGGCAGTGAGTTCCCTCCCCTTCTGCTGCTGGCGAGAGTGACTTGGCAAGCTCACCTGACCCTCGTGGGCAGGCGGGCCAGCTCCTTAGCAACTGGGCCGAGTACTTGGGGAGGGCAAGCAGTGACCAGGCCACTCTCTTGCTTTCCTGAACAAAAACATATTTTATTTTGTTAATAATTTTTATTTTTTCTGCCACACTTGGCTAATTTTTGTATTTTTTGTAGAGACGAAGTCTCACTATGTTGCCCAGGTTGGTCTGGAACTCCTGAGCTCAAGCAATTCTCCCGACCTGGCCTCCCAAAGTGCTGGGATTAGAGGTGTGAGCCACCACGCCCAGCCCTATTTTATTTTATTTTACTTTTGAGACAGAATATTGCTCTGTTGCTCAGGCTGGAGTGCAGTGGCATAATCTCAGAGGCTCACTGCAACCTCTGCCTCCCAGATTCAAGAGATTCTCCTGCCTCAGCCTCCAGAGTAGCTAGGATCACAGGCACGTGCCACCATGCCCGGCTAATTTTTGTATTTTTACTAGAGATGGGCTTTTGCCATGTTGGCCAGACTGGTCTCGAACTCCCAGCCTCAGGTGATCTGCCAGCCTCGGCCTCCCGAAGTTCTGGGATTACAGGCATGAGCCACCATGTCTGGACAAAAGCATATTTTAAAGCAACTCACAATCTTGGAAATGTTCAGGGCGGGGCTTGGGTGTGTCGTCCCATTCCATTTAACTAAAGGGGATGTATTGGTCAGGATTCTCTAGAGGGACAGAACTAATAGAATAAATGTGTATATGTGGAGGACTGGTCAGTTCTCTCCCCTCTCCTCCTCCCTCCCCAAAACAAAGCCTTTAATATTGAACGGTGACTTTTCATGTGGGGCTGGTTGCAGGAGAGTCCTTTTTGTGTGGGAAGTGAGGAAGGTGGAAGGGGTGTGTGCATTTGCAGGGGTTGGGAGGGCGGCTCCATGGAGACAAGGAGCACAGAGCATCATTCTGCGGATGCTTCATTCCCGGTGTCCCCCTGCAAACCACCACGCAGTCCAGGGCGGGGCCTCCTGCTGCCAGAGCTGTGAGGGCTTGGGGGGATGGCGGAGGGTCCCTTGTGAAGAATTGTAGGGGGGAAGGCGGAGGGTCCCTTGTGAAGAATTGTAGGGGGGAAGGCGGAGGGTCCCTTGTGAAGAATTGTAGGGGGGAAGGCGGAGGGTCCCTTGTGAAGAGTTGTGGGGGGATGGCGGAGGGTCCCTTGTGAAGAGTTGTGGGAAGATGGTAGAGGAGCCATGGGGAGTGCTCTAGGCTGAATGTTGTGTCCCCTGACAATCCCTATGTTGAAACTGTAGCTGTGAGTATGGTGGTAGGAGACGGGCCCTAGGAGGTGATTAGGTTAGACAAGGCGTGAGGATGGGGCCCTCTCAATGGGATTAGTGCTCTTGTAAGAAGAGACCCAGAGAGCTCCTTCTTGAATTCTTTCTGTCATGTGAGGACACAGCAAGGAGGTGGCCATCTGCGAGCCAGGAAGAGAGGCTTCCCTAAGAATGAAATCTGCCAACACCTACATCTTGGACTTCCCAGCCACCAGCACCATGAGACACAAATGCCTGTACAGAAGGGGGCCTCCCGGTCTGTGGTTTGCAATGGTAGCTGGAGCCGACCAGGACAGAGAGGCTTCCCAGCAGCCCTCCTGAGCCTTGCTGCTGACAGCTCCCATACGGCGTGGTTAAGGGATGTCTCTTTCCTCTGGACGCAGAAGCGTAGGAGGGGAATGAAGCCAGTCTTCTTGGGCAAAGGTTGCTTATTGTTCAGCAGAGGAAGGAATGGCAGGGGGACAGTGAGACACGGGTGGGCACCCCTCATACTGAGTGGCCTCTCATAATTGAGAGAGGCACATGGGAGGAAGCTGGGGCAAAGTTAAGTAGGAATCTTGGAGCAGTGATTAGATTATTTTCATCCAATGGCCGGTTGCAAATTCCATTACTACAGGGTCTGTGAGAGGCTCTTTGGGGTCCCCTCCAGCCTGATACCTGCAGCTTTGGCAAGGACAGCCACAGAGTAGTCTCTCTGATTCCAGCTGGTGGCTTCAGGTCCCCTTGTGCACCCCAGATCAGGGCCGATGGCCCCCCACCTGAGCCTCTGTCATTCCAGGGACTTTGTGGACTCAGGGGCCAGGCAGACCTCAGCAGGCTGTGCCCCGGGAATGTTGCTCCCCACCCTGAAGGGGTTGCATCAACCCTAAAGCCTCCCTAAAAGATGTTCCTTTTGTTGTTAAACTTTTGTCTTGTCTGTACAGAATGATGCTGATTTCTCCCTGTCATTTGTCTGTGAACAGGGACGAAGACGAAGGACAAAAAGGGAAAATGATTTGCTGTCATTGTCGCCACAAAGTGCACGTCTTCTCTGTACGGCTGAAACGTCTGCGCGTCTGAGAGCTTTGCAAGCTCGTCTGAAATGGTCTAATTGCCTGATCTCAATCCTGGCTTGGTGCCTTGCATCTGGCTTTCATGGATTTGAATTGGGAGGGGATGTTAGGGGAGACTTTCCTAACTCAGGGATATTTTTAGCAAATCAAAGTTTGCTTTTCTGGGTCGATTCTATCCTCTGTCATTGCCACCTCCCAAGCTGCCGCTGTGTCTCTTGTCACTTGCCATTGTTCCTGGGCCCTGGTGGGAGGCCAGTCCTGTGCTGCTCAACTAGAATCAGGACCAGAACAGCCCTGACTGACCCTACAGGGCCCAGGCCAGGGGCACCCCACCCAGCCCTGTGCCAGGGGCTTTGTGTAAGTGCAGTTTTCAAAGTGAGGTCCTCTGAGTCTCAAGGAGTTTCTTTTCTTTTGAGACAGAGTCTCGCCCTGTTGCCCAGGCTGGAGTGCAATGGCGCGATCTCGCCTCATTGCAACCTCCGCCTCCCCGTTGAAGCAATTGTCTGCCTCAGCCTTCCAAGTGTGCTAACCTACCCTGTGTTAGCCAGACAGACTCCATTTTGCTGAGAGTCAGACAGACTCCATCTTGACCTCTGCCTCAACCCTCCTGCCACTCCTCCGTTGAGTGCATACCTGGGTCTTGCTACTGTGCTGGGTCATGCTGTACTTAGAACTATAGAAACATAACCTTTGTAACCATAGCCTGCTTGGCAAGCCCCCTTGCCACTGTGAATGCCCCCCCTTGATTGATTATATGACAAGTATCGAATACCCCCTTGGTAACCGGCAATCATGGGAACTGCTGTGTACACCCTCCTTAGTAATCAACAATCATGGGAACCTCCTGCCTCCTAGTGACCAGCCCCCTTATCTAACTTGCTTGCTCTGCTTCTGTAAACTCTGCTCCAGCTAGGCTCCCCCTCCCCTACCTAAATCAAGGTATAAAAGATAATCAAGCCCCTTCCTCGGGGCCAAGAGAATTTTGAGCGCTACCCTTCTCTCAGTCGCCGGCTAAAAATAAAGGACTCATAATTTGAAACTCAGAGCGTGGCACTGTTCCATCTAACTTGCCTGGGTATATCACAAGCAGCTGGGATTACAGGCATCTGCCAATACGCCAGGCTGATTTTTTGTACTTTTAGTAGAGATGATGTTTCACCATGTTGGTCAGGCTGTTCTTGAACTCCTGATCTCAGGTGATCCACCGCCTTGGCCTCCCAAAGTGTTGGGATTACAGGTGTGAGCCACCGTACCTGGCCTCAAGAAATTTTTTCTTCTCAATCAAAACAACATATTACAATGGCCAGAATGTAGAAGCAGACAGAAGAGTCCGCCTGCCTCTGTCCATTAAGCCAGGCGTTAAAGAGATCTGCACTATTTATTTATTTATTTATTTACTTATTTATTGAGATGGAGTCTCACTCTATCACCAGCCTGGAGTGCAGTGGTGTGATCACGCCTATAATCCCAGCACTTTGGGAGGCCCAGGCGGGTGGATCACTTGAGGTCAGGAGTTTGAGACCAGCCTGGCCAACATGGTAAAACCCTGTCTGTACTAAAAATTACAGTAGAGAGGGTGGCGGTACACACCTGTAGTCCCAGCTACACGGGAGGCTGAGGCAGGAGAATTGCTTGAGCCCAGGAGGCAGAGGCTGCAGTGAGCCGAGACAGCACCACTGCACTCCAGCCCGGGGTTTTGCCATGTTGGCCAGGCTGGTCTCAAACTCCTGACCTCAAGTGATCTGCCCACCTCAGCCTCTCAAAGTGCTGGGATTACAGGCATCGAAAGTTTCCTTTTTGTTTCATTTTATTTTTTGAAATTAATTATTTTAATGAATTGAAATGCAAGTCGTGGTAGTGGCCACTGGCTCTGGTGCTGGACAGTGCCTCCTAGGAGGCTGTGCTGTGCATTTGTAGAGCATCTGCAGCTGTCTTCCACATTTGTCTTCCCTGCACTGACACCTCCCCTGAGCCCGCATGAGGCCGTCCCTTCTTGACACCTCCCCTGGGTGTCTGATAGGCACGTGGATTGAGCACACGGAAATTCTGATCATACTCTGACCAGATTCCCCCATTGCAGAGAATGGCGCCTGCCAGTGCTCAGCTCCAGGCCCGGGAGGTGCATTTGTTTCCTTCTTTCTCCCGCCCTGAGCGGGTCCCCTGGGCTTGTCCCTCCAGACAGACCCCAACCTCCACTTCCCTCCACCCCCACTGCCTCAGCCCACTCCGGCTCATGCTGGCCCACCCCACTCTCTGCCTCCCCAGTTGAGTCCCCCAGCCCAGCAGCCAGAGTGACTTGGCTCCAGCACGATCCCAGCCCCTCACTCCCTGCACCCCCAACTGCAACCAGAAGCCATCCCTGCTGCTCGGTGGTCTGGCCTGCCCAGCTCTCCCACCCCATCTCCTCTCTCCCCTTCTAGTCTCCTGGGCTCTGGCCACCCTGGCCTCTGCCCCTGCTATGCCTGTGTGACCCCCACCCAGGGCTCCTGTGTTTGCTGCTTGGAACTCTCCCCCTCTGCCTCTGTGTCTCCTTCTCACCCTAGTGTGAATTCAGTGTCACCTCCTCAGAAAGGCCTCCTCCCCCTACTCACTAGCGCAGCATGTCTTCTTTGTAGAGAGCGCACAGCCCCTCCGATGAAGTGACTTCTGCAGGGGGCACCAGCCCCTCCAGGCCAGAGCGCTGATCTGCTGTCACCGTGTTCCCGGGAAAACATTCTTGTGGCCTCCCTGAGCCAGGCTCTCTGTCCCTTCCTCCCTCTCTCCCCACCCATCTCTTCCTCTCTCTCCCTTCCTCCCTCCTTCTCTCCCTGACTCCCTCTGTTCCCTGTCAGTCTCTCTCCTCTCCCCGCCCTCTTGTTTCCTCTCTGTCGCTCCCTCTCACTTTGCCGATCTCTCTTTCCTCTCTTTCCGCCCATCTCGCTCTCTCTCTCTCTGTCTCACTGTCTCTCCCTCCCTCTCCATCTCTCTCTCCCCTCCTCTATCTCTGCCTCTGCCGCATCTCCCTTTGCCTTGGGACACTCTTTTTTTCTCCCCCCACCCGGTTCCGGCTTTTGGGTGAAGTATAGAAGGAAGTAAAAGCTGGAATTCCTGAGCCAGAGAAGTCATCACTGGCCCAAGCTGAAGTTGTGACTGCTCGTGCTGTGGCCCCTGGGTGGCCTCTGATGCAGCCACGTGTGGGGGTCCCACTCTGCTCTTTACCGGACCTGACCCCACCCCCTCCGGCAGCGTCCTCGGGAAGGGAGTAGCTTCCCGTGCGCCCAGTGGGTCCAGGGCGCCTGGATCAGTCCTTCGGTACCTTCAGGTTTCAAACAACACCTCTTGTAGCTCGGGGAGCAAACTGTGCTGTTGGTGGGGAGGGGTCGAGTGCCCTGACCAATCTGAGCTGGACATGCCTGGCTCCTCTGGTAGAGGGTTGGGGGAACACCTGGGGTGGGCTTTAGCTGGGGGCACCCAGGGGCTGGCAGGCTGGGCTCCCAGAGGCCTCCGGGTGGTCTCATGTGCACCCAGGTCTATTCTGAGCCAAGCACCAAGCACCCCGGCTGGAACCGGCTCACTTCCTTCCCTATGACAGATCCCAGCAGCAGCAATCCCAAATGTCCCCGGGCACCGGCACACACCCCGATAATGATAAGGCGGGAGCGCTCCCGGGCCTTCCAGCCCTGACTTTAATTCTCTAATTATAGCTGAGGCTCGAAGCAGTCCCTCCCCCTTAATCTACTTAGTGCAGGCACAGACTCCCCCCACTCTCCACCCCTACCCGGCTTCTGCCTTTAACTCTTTTGCTCCTGAGTGGCAGTTTTCTGAGTGGGCACCTGTTAAGAACTGAATTGTGTTCCCCTCACCAAATTCATATTATAACCCTAAACCCTGGAGCTCGGAATGTGACCATTGGAGACCGGGTCTTGAAAGAGGTAATTAGGGCGCAGTGGCTCACGCCTGTAATCCCAGCACTTTGGGAGGCTGAGGCAGGTGGATCATCTGAGGTCAGGGGTTCAAGACCAGCCCGGTCAACATGGTGAAACTCTGTCTCTACTACAAGTACAAAAATTAGGCGGGTGTGGTGGTGGGCGCCTGTAGTCCCAGCTACCTGGGAGGCTGAGGCAGGAGAATTGCTTGAACTCGGGAGGCAGAGGTTGCAGTGAGCTGAGAACACGCACCACTGCACTCCAGCCTGGGCAACAGAGTGACTCTGTCTCAAAAAAAAAAGAAAAAAGAAAACAAAAAGAAAAATAAAATAAAAGAAAAAAGAGGTAAAAGGCCGTGTGCAGTGGCTCACACCTGTAATCCCAGCACTTTGGGAGGCCAAGGAAGGTGGATCACAACGTCAGGGGTTCGAGACCAGCCTGACCAACAGTTGAAACCCCAACTCTACTAAAAATACAAAATTAGCCAGGTGTGGTGGTGTACACCTGTAACCCCAGCTACTCGGAAGGCTGAGGCAGGAGAATCGCTTGAACCCAGGAGGCGGGGGTTGCAGTGAGCTGAGATCACACCACTGCACTTCAGCCCTGGGCGACAAGAGCAAAACTCCGTCTCAAATAAAATAAAATAAAATGAAGAGGTAATTAAGTGAAAATGGGCCCTAATCCAACGTGACAGGTGTCCTTATACGAAGAGGAACACAGGACATAGACACAGAGGGAAGACCATGTGAAGGTCACGCAAGCCAACGCAGGAGGCATTTAAAAAAACCCAACCCTGCTAACACATTGAACTTGGACTTTCAGGCTTCAGAACTGTGGCAAAATTGCTGGGCTGGGTGGCTCATGCTTGTAATCCAAGCATTTTGGGAGGCCAAGGCAGAAGGATCACTTGAGGCCAGTCGCTTGAGACCAGCCTGGTCAACGTAGTGAGACCCCATCTTTACAAAAGAAAAAAAATTTGTCGGGTGTGGTGACATGCACCTGTGGTTCCAGCTATTCTGGATGCTGATGGGGGAGGACAACTTGAGCTCAGGAGATGGAGGCTGCAGTGAGCCATAATTGCACCACTGCACTTCAGTCTGAGCAAGAGTGAGACTGTTTCTGAAAGAAGAAAGGAAACATTGTGAAATAATAGATTTCTGCTGGTTGAGGCGCATAGTCTGTGGCTCCTCAGCATCCTTGCCCCGGAGGGAGGGAGCCATGTGGCTGCCATCTAGGAGGCAGGAAGTACCTCTGCCTCTGAGGAAGCCCCTCCAGGAACCCAGCTCCAGGGCCACCAGTTGGGTGAAGTGAAGCTGGGCCTCTCTCCTGGCCTGACCCTGGAGGTGGGGACATCTGGTGGCCTCCTGGGGAAGGGGACTCAGTTGCGTCTTGGCCGGTTGACCCGTGCAGCTGCCAGTGTGCACGTGAGAACATGTCTGTGTGCTTGTGTGTGTTCACACAGGAGAGACGGATGAGGCTTTGTGATTAAGCTCAGACCCTTCCCCAGACGTCAGAGCACACAGTGTACCCTTTCTTTCTTTCTTTCTTTCTTTCCTTCTTTCCTTCCCTTTCTTTCTTTCTCTCTCTCTCTCTTTCTTTCTTTCTTTCTTTCTTTCTTTCTTTCTTTCTTTCTTTCTTTCTTTCTTTCTTCTTTCTTTTTCTTTCTTTCTTTTTCTTTCTCTTTCTCTCTCTCTCTCTCTCTCTCTCTCTCTCTCTCTCTCTTTCTTTCTTTCTTTCTTTCTTTCTTTCTTTCTTTCTTTCTTTCTTTCTTTCTTTCTTCTTTCTTTTTCTTTCTTTCTTTTTCTTTCTCTTTCTCTCTCTCTCTCTCTCTCTTTCTTTTTCTTTCTTTCTTTCTTCTTTCTTTTGAGATGGAGTCTTGCTCTGTTGCCAGGCTGGAGTGCAGTGGTGCGTGTTCTCAGCTCACTGCAACCTCCGCCTCCTGGGTTCAGGCAATTCTCCTGCCTCAGCCTCCTGAGTAGCTGGGATTACGGGCACGTGCCACCATGCCCAGCTGATTTTTTTGTAGTTTTAGTAGAGACGGGGTTTCACCGTGTTGACCAGGATGGTCTCAATCTCTTGACCTCGTGATCCACCCGCCTCCGCCTCCCAAAGTGCTGGGATTACAGGCGTGAGCCACCGCGCCCGGCCAGTTTTTGTATTTTCAATAGAGATGAGGTTTCACCACGTTGGCCAGGATGGTCTCCATCTTTTGACCTCATGATCTGCCCGCCTTGGCCTCCCAAAGCGCTGGGGTTACAGGCGTGAGCACCGCGCCCGGCCACAACACACCATTTCCACAAGGAGCTCAGAAAATCAACGGGTGTCCCATCAGGGCAGGAGCCGCTGAGTTCAGCTTGTTTCCTGGAGTGTGACTGTCCCAGATCGTCTGTCTGGTGATGCCAGAGGCAGGAGCAGAGCTTATGCAGAGCTGATGATGCCTCCAGCCCCCCAGAAATCTGAGTCATACTCTTGCCATAACCTCCATGGTCACAGTCGTGCCTGCTGGGCACTCTCACTGTGGAGACCTTTCGAAGGTCACTGCAAAATCATGATGCCCTAAATGCATTGTGGACCAAGACAAGAGGCAGGTGGGGCTCCCCTTCGACAGGCCCCAGCCCAGGAGATTTGCCTTGAGGAGGAATCACTGGTGACTGGATGTTTTGTGGGGAGGAGAGGAGGGAGATGGATACGGAGACAAGTCACCAGAAAGACACCCTGCAGGACGGGTTGGAACCACAGACCTGGAAAACTGCTGTGACATGAGCCGGGATGGCCCGGACTGGGGGTGTGGTCAGGCTGCCGTGGGGTACTCCTGTTTTAACAGTGAGAAATGGCTGGGTGGTCTCCAAACAGCAGACAGCACAGCCGTGCCCGACCTGTAACCTGCGATGCTGGTCAGTTCTGTGAGGGCTCGACTCCCTGCAGTGCCTCTCCCAGGTCCCGCTCTGCATTCTCTTCACGACCGACCCTCACCCAGGCCAGTTTTTCATGACTGCTCTGCTAAGCCCACAGGGGTTCTACATTTTTTGACTATTCGTAACCAAGGCAACTCATAAATATAGCACAAACTGATTCCCGATCCATGAGACAGTTTTTGTTAGATTGCTACTCAGTTTCCTTCTTTCCTTTTGGTCCTGGGTTGTGGCGGTCCCTGGGACGGCCCACACACTTGGTGATTGGCCCGAAGGGCTCCTGGGACCCAGTGGAGCCTGCAGAATTCTGTGTACAGTCACCAGGGGCTTCCTCCTTCCCCTGAGCGTGCTCACAGAGCAAGCTCCTTCCCCAGCTGTGAAAAACACACGTGCATTCTACCCAGGAATACTCCTTAGAGACTCAGCACCCGAGGTTTTTATTGAGGGCTGGTCACGTAGGCAATCCCTGCTGAGCAACTTAAAAAAACAATCTCCCATAAGAAAAGCAGGTGTTGGGTCAGGTTCAGTGGCTCATGCCTGTAATCCCAGCACTTTGGGAGGTCGAGACAGGAGGCTTGCTTGAGCTCAAGAGTTCCAGCCTGGAACATAGCAAGACCCAACCTCTACAAAAATAAAATAAAAAAAATAGCCCAGCACGGTGGCACGCACCTGTGGTCCCAGCTACTCAGGAGGTGGAGGATCACTTGAGTCTGGGAGGTGGACATTGCAGTCAGCCAAGATTATACCACTTCGCTGCAGCCTGGATAAAAAAGCAAGAACCTGTCTCAAAAAAAAAAAAAAAAAAAAAAGGAAGAAAAGAAAAAAAAGCAGTTATTTGTCCTAAACCGTATTGTTGGCATGCACAGGCTAGGCACAGTGAGTCTCCTTATCAGCTGGAGGAATGGTTCAAGCACCAAGTTCGCAGAAGCCAGCTCACCCAGGCTGGAGTGCAGTGGTTCGATCTCGGCTCACTGCAATCTCTGCCTCCTGGGTTCAAGCAATTCTTCTGCTTCAGCCTCCCAAGCAGCTGGGACTACAGGCACACACCATCACGCCCAGCAAATTTTTGTATTTTTAATAGAGACAGGGTTTCACCATATTGGCCAGGCTGGTCTTGAACTCCTGATCTCGTGATCCACCTGTCTCGGCCTCCCAAACTGCTGTGATTACAGGTGTGACTCTTAATTTATTGCTGTGTTCATACCATTTCAATCACCCTGGATAAATTTTCCTAACACCTCTGTAATGGGATCTTAACTTAAGGTTTCTAGCCAGGGAGAGAATGAACTCTTTCTGCTGAATGCCTCTTACAGATGCCTTCCACAAGCATTCAACCGGCAAAGCAGGCGGCACCTGTGTTACTGTCTGTAGCTGCACATTACAAACGGTGCTAAGAACATGGGAAGGTGCAAGAAACTGGTACCATAGGTTGTCTCCACGGGGGGAACTGGATGGCTGGTGGGGGGCAGGTGTGGAAAAGGGACAATTCACCTTTAAATTTTGTACTATGTGAAGGTATTACTTTTTCAAACAAAATTATTTTATTTTATTATTATTATTTTGTAAGACAGGGTCTCACTCTGTCATCCAGGCTGGAGTGCAATGGTGTGATCGAAGCTCACTGCAGCCTCAACCTCCCAGGCTTCAAGTGATCCTCCCACCTCAGCCTCCTGTGTAGCTGTGACTGCAGTCTCATGCCACTATGCCTGGCTAATTTTTTGTTTTTGTTTTAGACATGTTTCGTTTTCTCACTATATTGCCCAGACTGGTCTTGAACTCCTGGCCTCCAGCAATCCTCCCACCTCTGCCTCCTGATATGCTGGGATCAGCCTTTTTTTTTTTTTTTTTTTTTTTTTTAAGACAGGGTTTCACTCTTGTCACCCAGTCTGGAGTGCAGCGGTGCAATCTTGGCTCGCTGCAACCTTGCCTCCTGGGTTCAAGTCATTCTCCGGCCTCAGCCTCTTGAGTGGCTGGGACTACAGGTGGGTGCCACTACGCCCAGCTAATTTTTGTGTTTTTAATAGAGATGGGGTTTCACCTTGTTGGCCAGGATGGTCTTGATCTTCTGACCTTGTGATCCTCCTGCCTTGGCCTCCCAAAGTGCTGGGATTATAGGCATGAGCCACCGTTCCCCACCCCTCAGTCAAAATTTTTGACTAAAATGAAGAAGAAGAGGAGGAGGAAACAACCCAAATGCCCATCACCTGATGAGTGGATAAACACAATGTGGCATAGTCATACCATGAAATATTATTTAGTCATAAAAAGGAATAAAGTTATAATTATCTGTTATGATGTAGATGAACCTTGAAAACATTACACAAAAGGCAGGGCATGGTGGCTCATGCCTGTAACCCTGGCGCACTGGAAGGCCAGGGGAGAAGGATTGCTTACACTCAAGAGTTTGAGACCAGCCTGGGCAACATAGGGAAACCTCGTGTCTCCAAAAGAAAAATTAGCCAGGCGGGATGGTGCATGCCTGTGGTCCCAAATACTTGGGAGGCTGGGGTAGGAGGCTCATTTGAAGCCAAGAGGTGGAGGCTGCAATCAGCCATGATCACGCCATTGTACTCCAGCATGGGTGACAGAGCAAGACCTGTCTCAAAGAAAAAAACAAAACTGCATAAAAGGACACCTATTTCATAATCCCATGTACAGGAGATATTCAAAATTGGCAAATCATAGAGAAAGCAAAATATGTGGTTCCCAGGGCCTGGGAGGAGGGGAGAATGAGGAGGGACCTGCTTAACAGGAGTGGAGATTTCCTCTGGGGCAGTGAAAATGTTTTGGAGATAGAAGTGGTGGTTGCACAAAAAAAGGGAATGTACCAAATGCTACTGAATTGTTTATTTTAATTAATTAATTAATTAATTAATTAATATATAACAGGTGGAGTTTCTCTGTTTCTCCCAGGCTGGAGTGAAGTGGCGCGATCTCAATTCACTGCAACCTCAGCCTCCCGGGTTCAAGTGATTCTTCTGCCTCAGCCTCCAGGGTAGCTAGGATTACAGGCACATGTCACCATGTCCAGTTAATTTTTGTACTTTTAGTAGATACTGGGTTTTACCATGTTGGCTAGGCTGATCTTGACTTCAGGTGATCCACCCGCCTCAGCTTCACAAAGTGTTGGGATGACACGTGTGAGCCACCCACTACCCCTGGCTAAACATAGCCGGGCTGGGTGCGGTGGCTCATGCATGTAATCCCAGCACTTTGGGAGGCTGAGGCGGGCAGATCATGAGGTCAAGAGATCGAGACCATCCTGGCCAATGTGGTGAAACCCCATCTCTACTGAAAATACAAAACTTAACCGGGCATGGTGGCATTCGCCTGTAATCCCAGCTACTTGGAAGGCTGAGGTAGGAGAATTGCTTGAACCTGGGAGGCAGAGGTTGCAGTGAGCCAAGATTTCGCCGTTGCATTCCATCCTGGGTGACAGAGTGAGCCTCTGTCTCCAACAAAACAAAACAGAACACAACACATAGCCGGGTGTGGTGGTGCATGCCTATAGTCCCAGCTACGTGGGAGGCTGAGGCAGGAGAATCCCTTGAATCTGGGAGCTGAAGGTTGTAGTGAGCCGAGATCGTGCCATTGCACTCCAGCCTGGGCAACAAGAGCGAAACTCCATCTCAAAAAAAAAAACAACCCAAAAGGGCAATATATTACTTTGTGCAGTCAACATTCGTTTATATTAATTCACATATTTACTCTTTCTATTGCTATTCCTTCCCTACTAAATTTCTTTCNAGTGAGCCGAGATCGTGCCATTGCACTCCAGCCTGGGCAACAAGAGCGAAACTCCATCTCAAAAAAAAAAACAAAACCCAAAACTAAAAAACAACAGCAACAACAAAAACAAACCAAGAAACAGAGTATGCTCTGGCCAGGTTCAGCTCAGGGGAAGTCCCCTGTCCATTAGCACCGTGAGCTCTAGAGGGACAAGAGCTCCAGGTTCCCTGGCCAGGCAAACACTGGGGCCCTGTGTCTCCACTCATTGACCTGGTTGGTCCCTGGCTTTCCCAGGTTCCAGACAGCAAAGGGGGTACGTCAACAGTTCACACCATCATGCCAATTAAATGCAGTGATGCACCACATACACACCTAGCCAGCAATCAACTAAAATGGCACTTAGGGGCAAACTCCCAGATAACTGTAGTTGCAGAATGTGCAAGGAAATGACAGAGTCTGCCATTAACCTCAGGCCTGCAGCATCTCCAGACTGCCCGGCTCACAGATGGATTGCGCTGAGGGAACGTCAGTGTCACCCGGGAGCCAACCACAAGGCCATCTCCTTTGGGTCCGTCCAGGCAGTGCCTGCTTTCTCTAAGAGACAGGAAGGAAGACTAGCCTTATCTCCACCCATTAGGCCTGGGATGACCCTGGCTTGGTTGGCAAAACAACCAAATTAGAAGGAGAAGCGGGCCCCAGTGGCCGGAGGACAGATCGTGCTGGCTGTCAAGGCTTTGGTTTTAGCTGCGGAGGAACAGAGAAGGTGCCAGAACAGAGAAGGCGTTCAGAAATATTAATTCTGAAACTTTCTGAAACTTTCAGAATTAATATTTCTCCCCTGTGAAATATTAATCCTGAAAGCTACATGTGCAGGCCCTGGTGAGTGCCCCACAGGCCTCCCCACGGCCCGAGAAAGGAGGTATTCTTTTTTTTTTTTGAGATGGAGTTTTTCTCTGTTGCCCAGGCTGGAGTGCAATGGTGTGATCTCAGCTCAATGCAACCTCTGCCTCCGGGTTCAAGAAATTCTCCTGCCTCAGCCAGGATTATAGGTGCCCGCCACCATGCCTGGCTAATTTTTGTATTTTTAGTAGAGATGGGGTTTCACCATCTTGTTCAGGCTGGTCTTGAACCCCTGACTTTAGGTGATCTGCCCACCTTGGCCTCACAAAGTGCTGGGATTACAGGTGTGAGCCGCCTAGCTGGAGGGAGGTACTCTTATGACATTATTCATTCACTTATTTAGAGACAGGGTCTTGCTCTGTCGCCCAGGCTGGAGTGCAATGGTGTAATCGTGGCTCACTGCAGTCTGGAACTCCTGTGCTCAAGTGATCCTCCCACCTCAGCCTCCGTAGGAGCTGGGACCACAGGTGTGTGCCACACCATGCCTGGCTAATTTTTATATTTTTTATTTCGCCACGTTGCCCAGGCTGGTCTCGAACTCCTGGGTTCCAGTGATCTTTCTACCTTGGCCTCTCACAGTGCTAGGATTCCAGGTATGAGCCGCTGAACCCAGCGTTATGAAGTCATTTATATGGTCGAGGAAGCCGAGCTGAGCCAGGCAGGAGAGGTGCTCAGCCCATGCAACCTGTAAGCGGCAGTGCTGAGATGCACCCAAGGCAGTCCCATCCAAAGGCTGTGCTTTTACACGAGATACTACGCTGGGGAGTCTCTCTCTCTCTCTCTCTCTCTTTTTTTTTTTGAGATAAGAGTCTTGCTCTGTTGCCCAAGCTGGAGGGCAGTGGTGTGATCTCAGCTCACTGTAACCTCCCCCTCTATGCTGGGGAGTCTTAGTGTTAGCTCAGGGCTATGGCTGAAATGTTTGCGTTTTGCCCCCGCCAAGTTCATATGTTGAAACCCTGACTAGTATGATGGTATTTGAATATGGGGCTTGCGGAGGTAATTAGGTCAAAAGGGTACAGCGTGTGTAGATGGATGAAAGCCCCTATAAAAACCCTGCTCACCATCACGTGAGGGTACAAGGGGAGGCCACCTACAGGCCAGGATGACAGTCCTCAGCAGCCCTCAGATCCACCGACACCTTGATCCCGGATTCCGGCCGCCAGACCTGTGAGAAAGCAACGCTGTTGTTTAAGCCCCTGGTCTTCAATCTGCGACCGCAGCCCGAGCTGACCACGCACTCAGTGTGAGGCAATGACCTTTTTCTCAACCGTGTGTAAGTGGTATTTCTGTGTGCTTCAAATATCACAGGCTGGATTGTCAAGAAGCCGAGGAGGAGCCTTTCGGAAGAGAATGATGCTGAACCCTCTGGGTTCCTGGACAGATAGCAGCCCTGAGGCAGACAGAAGTTTAGACAACTCAGGACAGGGAGCTTGGAGGGCAGCCCTACAGGTCTGAGTGGTTTCTACCTGTGTTGACTCAACTTCAAGGCAAGAGCCGCTAAGGACAGAGTCAGGACATTCTAGCACTCAAGGCCATTGAGCTCAGCTGAGGGTAAGGCCAGGGCTGGGCGAGCTATGCCTGGGGCTCAGGTGGCCCTGGTGGGGCTGAGCACAGTGCAGGAGCTGGCCGGGCTTCTATGAGACTTGCAAGTCGCACAAAATGCCTTCTTTTTTTCTGAGATGGAGTCTCACACTGTCGCCTGGGCTGGAGTGCAATGTCGTCATGTCGGCTCACCGCAACCTCTGCCTCCTGGGTTCAAGCAATTCTCCTGCCTCGGCCTCCAGAGTAGCTGGGGTTACAGGTACCTGCCACTATGCCTGGCTAATTTTTTGGATTTTAAGTAGAGATGGGGTTTCACTATGTTGGCCAGACTGGTCTTGAACTCCTGACCTCATGATCTGCCTGCCTCAGCCTCCCAGAGTACTGGGATTACTGGCGTGAGCCACCATCCCCGGCCCAAAATGCCTTCTACTCCATGGAGGGAGGGAGTGGAACTAAAAGGAGGGGTAGTTCTACAAGCTGGGCCAGGAGGTGGGGGAGGCACCTGGTAAGGGCTTGGGCCTGACAGTTAGAGGAACAGGCAGAGGGGCTGGGGCTGGGTGCAGAGGTGGGGAATGGACCACATGGTGGGGTAGGTGGTGGGGGCGGAAGGTATGGGAAGGAGGCGCAAGGTGGCCATTATGGGGTTCTGTAAGAGAGTTTGAGGGCAGGGGCCTGGTGTGATGGCTCACATCTGTAATCCCAGCACTTTGGAAGGCTGAAGTGGGCAGATCATCTGAGGTCGGGAGTTCAAGACCAGCCTGGCCAGCATGGTGGAGCCCCATCTCTATTAGAAATACAAAAATTAGGCCGGGTGCGGTGGCTCTCATGCCTGTAATCCCAGCACTTTGGGAGGCCAAGGTGGGTGGATCACAAGGTCAGGAGTTCAAGACCAATCTGGCCAAGATAGTAAAACCCTGTTTCTACTAAAAATACAAAAATTAGCCAGGCATGGTGGCAGGTGCCTGTAATCCTAGCTACTTGGGAGGCTGAGGCAGAGAACTGCTTGAACCCAGGAGGCAGAGGTTGCAGTGAGCTGAGATTGTACCACTGCACTCCAGCCTGGGCAACAGAGTGAGACTCCACCTCAAAAAAAAAAAAAAAAAAAAAGAGAGAGAGAGTTGAAGAGAATGGGGGCAGAGGCTGCGGGAAGTGTCTCCTCTTCCTGGATCTCCAGCAGCCCCCACTGTCACCTCACTGAGTCCCTGTGTACTCTGATATTCCTGAATAAGACCCAATTCATTATCATCCTAAAAATTGATTTAGGGAAAAAAAAAAAGTAGAGCCTTCAGCTCAGAGAACTGCTGAGCCGGGATGATGGATGGCTTTATTAACATGCTTCAATTTTATATTTATCAAATTAAACCAGCAGCCAGGGGACACTTAATTAAGATTCTTTGTCATCAGTCGGAGGAGAGAAGATGAGGGAGAGAAAGGGCTTATGACCCATATTCTAGGAGAAAAGGTTTAAGTGCCCAAAATAATATGCCAGAGGCCCTTGTGAGGGTTTGGTGGCTGGCAGTAATGAGGAGCGTCTTCACCGTGGGAATCTGAGAACTGGTCCGAGTCTTCCTTCCTTAAGTGTCTTCTCTATTAAGCTCTCACCAGAGATGCGACATTTATTCAGTGCCTGCTCCTCGGGACCCCCACCCAACACGGTGTCTGTAAAGATGTCAGAGCACAGGGCAGCCAGGGAGCCCAGGCTCCGAGATCAAATCTGGTTTCAAATCCCGACTCTCCTCCTTACTAATTGTGTAGTCACGGGCAAGTTACTTCATTAAAAAAAACTGGGATATAATTCACATGAAATTCACCCCTTTAGAGTGTACAATTCGGTGGTTTTTAGTATATTTATAAATTCTTGGTAAATTCACGATTGCACAAACATCATTGTCCAGTTAAAACATTTCCATCATCCCTGTGTTAGTCTGTTTTCACCCTGCTGATAAAGACGTACCCGAGGCTGGGCAATTTACAAAAGAAAGAGGTTTATTGGACTTACAGATCTGCATGGCTGGGGAGGTCTCACAGTCATGGCAGAAGGCAAAGAGGAGCAAGTCATGTCTTAACATGAATGGCAGCAGGCAAAGAGAGGGCTTGTGCAAGGAAATTCCTCCTTTTAAAACCATCAGATCAGCTGGGTGTGGTGGCTCACGCCTGTAATCCCGGCACTTTGGGAGGCTGAGGCGGGCCGATCACCTGAGGTCAGGAGTCTGAGACCAGCCTGGCCAACATGGTGAAACCCCATCTCTACTAAAAATACAAAAAAATTAGCCGGGCGTTGTGGTGGGTGCCTGTAATCCCAGCTACTCCGGAGGCTGAGGCGGGAGAACTGTTTGAACCCCGGAGGCGGAGGTTGCAGTTAGCCGAGATCACACCACTGCACTCTAGCCTGGGCAACAGAGTGAGACTGTTTCAAAGCAAAGCAAAACAAAAAACCCCAAACAAAAAATAAAAAACTGGGCTGCGCACTGTAGCTCATGCTTGTAATCCCAGCATTTTGGGAACCTGAAGTAAGAGATCGCTTGAGCCCAGGAGTTGGAGAGCAGCCTGGGCAACAGAGAGAGACCCCTCTACAAAAAATTTAAAAAAATGAGCTGAGCATGATGGTGCATGCCTATGGTCCCAGCTACCCGAGAGGCTGAGGAAGGAGGACAGCTTGAGCCCAGAAGATCAAGGCTACAGTGAATTGTGATTATGCCATTGCACTCCAGCCTGGGCAACAGAGAGAGACCCTGTCTCAAAACAAAACAAAATGAAAAAAACCCAAAACTCTATACCCAACAAACCCCTCCTCATTCTCTCCACCCTCCGGCCCTTGGCAACCCTCTTTCCGCTTTCTGTCTCCCTGAGTTTGACTCTTTTGGGACCTCATGTAAGTGGAATCCTATAGCATCTGTCCTTTCATGTGCGACTTATTTCACTCAGCATAATGTCTTCAAGGTTCATCTATGTTGTAGCATGTGTCAGAAATCCCTTCCCTTTTTTTTTTTTTTTTTTTTACACATTTCATGCAATCATGCATTTATTCATTCATTACTAATTCAGAGAGCACATTTTTTTTTTTTTTTTTTGAGGCAGAGACAGAGTCTTACTCTGTCACCCAGGCTGGAGTGCAGTGGTGCAATCTGGGCTCAGCTGCAACCTCTGTCTCCCTGATTCAAGCAGTTCTCTTGTCTCAGCCTCCTGAGTAGCTGGGACTGCAGGTGCATGCCACCGTGCATGGCTAATTTTTGTATTTTTAGTAGAGACAGGGTTTCACCATACTGGTCCGGCTGGTCTTGAACTACTGACCTCAGGTGATCCACCTGCCTTGGTCTCCCAAGGTGCTGGGATTACAGGTGTGAGCCACCACGCCCAGCCATGAATTCCTTTTTTTTTTCTTTTCTTGATATGGAGTCTCTCACTCTGTTGCCTAGGCTGGGGTGCAGTGGTGTGATCTCAGCTCACTGCAACCTCCACCTCCTGGGTTCAAGCGATTCTCCTTCCTTAGCCTCCTGAGTAGTGGGACTACAGGTGTGTGCTACCATGCCTGGCTAATTTTTTGTATTTTTAGTAGAGATGGGGTTTCACTGTGTTAGCCAGGATGGTCTCCAACTCCTGACCTCGTGATCTGCCCACCTCGGCAACTGCCCACCTCAGCCTCCCAAAGTGCTGGGATCACAGGCGTGAGCCACTGTACCTGGCCAAATTTCTTCCTTTTTAAGGGTGAATAATACTCCACTGTATGGACATACCACAGTTTGCTTATTTATTCATTTGTTGATGGACAGTTGGGTTGTTTCCACGTTTGGCTGTTGTGAATAATGCTATATGCACATGGGTGAAGAGAGATCTCTTTGGGACTCTAGTTGCACCTCTTTTGGGTTTATACCTAGAAGTAGAATTGTTGAATCGTATGGTAATTCCGTTTTAGTTTTTTTGAGAATAATTCCTTTTCAAGGCTGAGTAATGTTTCATCACATGGATAAATCACATTTTGTTTATTCATGCATCCACTGATGAACAACCTGAATTGCTTCCACCCTTTGGTTAAGAGTCGTGCTGCTGTGAACATTCATGTACAAGCTGCTATGTGGAGGTGCGTTTTCATTTTTCTTGGATGTGCACTTAGCCGTGAAGCTACTTCATTTTTGGGGCCTCAGTGTTTGCCTGTGAGGCAGGATCAGGCTCTCACATGGTTATTTGAATGAACTGATGAGATGTATATCTGACAGGTGGGTATTAAAGAAATGGAAGCTAATAATAAAATGATTTTGTTTTGTCTGATTCTCATCCTTAGGAGCTTATAATTTAGTTGACAAATAAGCCACAAACAAAAGCCAGCTCTGCGTCAGGCCCCATGAGAAGTCCGCAGGTGCGATCTTCAATTTAGAGGTGAGGAAACTGAGGCTCAGAGAGTGATGTGCGGAGGTCTGGGTCGGGAAGG
The DNA here is from genome assembly GCF_001604975.1 of Cebus imitator. NCBI lineage: Eukaryota > Metazoa > Chordata > Mammalia > Primates > Cebidae > Cebus > Cebus imitator. The sequence continues at coordinate 6,321,932 of NW_016107351.1, read as the reverse complement.
GGAGACAGGACCCAAGGCCCATCACAGTCAACAAGGAAGCTGAGAAGAGCCTGGCCCATCATGCAGGCCCCGATGTGCTTCCAGGGATGCCTAGGCAAGACCTTCACCCCATGGGCTGCCTGTCCCTGACAGGCAGGGAAGGGGGCCGAACTGGCCCTGGGGGTAGCTGTGTGGATGAACACCCAGTGGATGAGGAAATGCAGGCCAAGAAGAGTCTGAGATGAATCAGGAACAGTTTCGGGAAGCTGCCTCTACAGTGATGCCCAGAGTCAGGGAGATGCACAAGGAGCCGGTGAAGGAACATGGAGAGCAGGAGGTGGTGTGGAGCAGGTGCTCCTTGCCTGGCATGGGCTGGAGGCATGGGATGGACGGTTCATGAGAAGAGGGGGTCTGTGCAGTGCAGTGGGCACAGAGGGCAAGGTGGAAGCAGACCTGGCTGACCACTGTGTGGGCTGGGCTTAGGGACTGGGGTCCTTCAAACCCTCACCTTTCCCTGCCTCATCCCCACTCATTCATCCATTCACTGAAAACACCTTTGTCGAATGCGGCTCGTGTCAGATGCTGTTCAGGACACTTGGGAGGGCTCAACTGGCAACAAACTCCTCCTCCTAGCTTGAGTGTGTGTCCATCACCACCCTCTTCTCAAAATTCTCAGAGGACCAAGCAGGGGCCATGGTTCTCCCACAGCATCCTCTGTACTGCCACAGAGGTGGGAGCAGAGATGGACCGAAAAGGGGTCCATCTGCCACACCCCCCATCTACTTCCCTTCTATTGGAGATGGGAAGGTTCTGGCTGTCTCCGGGTGGCAAGCTCCCACTTGGACCTGGACACCATAAGTTCTTCGTAACAGGGACAGGTTTCAAGGTGGTCTTGAGAAGCACCCCCACCACGGCCTAAAGTCCTGCATCACCCTCATCCAGGCCACAACCAGAGCAGGGGCGTCTTTGTGTAGCTGCTCTTTTGAGATGATCCAGGTGCGTTCAGGGAGTAGAAGGAGGAAACCAAGGCAGCTGGGTGGAGAAGCACCTTGGTGCTTGGTGGCTTGCCGTGTCAGCCCCTCCTCATGTGGCACCTGCAGCTCTGGGAGGGAGCCCTTTTCCTGGGGCCTGAACTTCCCAGGGCCATACCTGCTCATGCCTGCCCCTTAGACTTCTGGCCCAGGGTTTTGGCTCCTATGAGGGACAGAGGGTAAGCTCATGGACTCTGAGGTCTCCTGGCCTGAGTTTGCAACTGGATCAGTAGTGAGCCATTGTACGAGATGTTTCACCCCTCCAAGCCTCAGTTTCTCTCATCTGTTAATGGGGATATGAGCTCGCACATGGGGAGCATTGAGCATCACAGTGCCTGGCCATGGCAGCTCTGAAAGGATGGCATGTCAGTTTCCTAGGACTGCTGTAACCACACACTTCACGGCTTAAAATGACACGGATTTAGCATCTTACAGTTCTGGACGTTGGAGGTCCAAAATGGTCTCTTGCAGATATAAACCAAAAATAAAATTCTAAGGTCCCCCCTAGCCATCTGAATGGACTCCCTCCTCTTGGCCAGGGCACTCCAAAATTAACGTGAAAAACCGTTCAGACCATGAGGGAAGAGGGGGTCCTACATGCCCCATTGTGTCCTCCTCCCTTTTGGAATCCAGGAAAAGGTGACTAACATTTAACATCAACAAAGACTTCATCTGATAAGACACCTACTCTCTGTGAAGCCTGCTACCTGGAGGCTTCATCTGCATGAGAAAAGTTTGGTCTCCACAACTTCTTAAAGACAATAACAATCGGTAGACATTCCTTTCTATTGACAAGAACTCAACCAACTGCCAATCAGAAAAATTTTATTTTTAAATGTATTATTATTACTATTGTTATTATTTGAGAGGGAGTCTCAGTCTGTCACCCAGGCTGGAGTGCAGTGGTGCGACCTCAGCTCACTGCAACCTCCACTTCCTGGATTCAAGCAATTCTGCTGTCTCAGCCTCCTGAGGAGCTGGGATTACAGGCGTGCACCACCACACCTGTCTAATTTTTTGTATTTTTAGCAGGGATGTGGATTCACCATGTTGGTCAGGCTGGTCTCGAACTCCTGACCTCAGGTGATCCGCCTGTCTCAGTATTCCAAAGTGCTGGGATTACAGGCGTGAGCCACAGTGCCCAGCCTAGAAAAAATTTAAACCTACCTATATCCTGGGAGCCCTCCTCTCCCACAGCATCAAGTTGTCCCACCTTTCTGAACTGATCCAATGTATATCTTTGTTATCACCAGACAAAAGTATGCCAGGTTGCAGGGTCATTTATTATGCCGGCGACCACAGAGGACTCACGTCTCTCCAACCTGTGGC
>NW_016107351.1:6317999-6319158 GCF_001604975.1 Cebus imitator | reverse complement strand
CAATTGCCGGTAAGCAAAGGCTAGCAATTCTGGCAGTTACTGATAAGAAAAGGTAAGCAGCTTTACATAGTTTTGAAGAACAAACTGGCAGTTCTATTTACAGAGGCCAAGGACAGTAGTTATTGTGAGGAGAATGGGGCAGCCATTTCAACTTATCTAAAAACAGTTTTGTATTTTATAAAATAGTTTTGCTCCAGTTCTGGCTCTAGGCCAGCACAATATCACATCTTAAGCGTATCTGATTGATGGCTCATGTCTCCCTAAAATGTTTAAAAACACGCTGTGTCCTGACCTCCTTGGGCACGTCTTCAGGACTTCTGAGGCTGTATGATGAGCACATTCTTAACCTTGGCAACGTGAACTTTCTAAATGGATTGAGACCTGTCTTGGATCCTTTTGGGTTCGAAGAGGCTAAAGTCAAGGTGTCCGCTGGGCTGCGTTCCTTCCCGAGGCTCTAGGGGAGAACCCACCTTCTTTCCTTTTCTAGCTGTTGGTGGTGGCCTGGATCCCCTGGCTTGTGGCCCCTTCCTCTACCTTCAAAGTCAGCGATGGCTGGTGGAGTCTTTCTCGTGCTGCGGCACTCTGACTCTCTTGTTTGGTCTCCCTCTTCCGTATTTAAGGATCCTTGTGTAGGAGTGACAGAACCTTCTCTCTCTTCTCTGGAGGTTCGATATTCAAGCCTGAAAAATGCACTCAGCAGGAGACAGATGAGCAGGAGGAAAGACACACACATTTACGAAGCGCATGTGCACAGGGGTCGTACAGGGTAGGCGCCTCCAAGAAGGGCCAGATGGTTGAAGCTTAAAGAGAAAGAATGAGGGGCTTACAGGCTCCTGAAGGGGGGTGGCGAGCAGCCCTGGAGGGTGGGGCCGGAGCTGCCCTGGAAACAAAGGCATTATTATGCAGATAAGGTCACACAGGGGCTCTCAGAAAGGCAGGTGAAAAGTCTGTCTAGGTATGGTGTCCTGGGCATGGAAACCTTTAGTCTCTTCTCCGGTTAGTGTAGGTTCCGCGGACAAGACTATTGTATTCCTTCTGGAGGAACTTCCCTTAGATAAGGAGACCTTCAGGAAAGCTCCTCCCTCTGCTTCAGGAAAAAAAGGATGGAGACACAGGACGGAAACTGAAGGGCAGAAAGACCTTGGTTCTGAGGATGCTT
>NW_016107351.1:6310561-6316666 GCF_001604975.1 Cebus imitator | reverse complement strand
TTTTTAGTAGAGACGGGGTTTCACCATGTTGACCAGGATGGTCTCGATCTCTTGACCTCGTGATCCACCCGCCTCGGCCTCCCAAAGTGCTGGGATTACAGGCGTGAGCCACCGCGCCTGGCCAGGATGCTTCTTTAGTTCAAAATACAGCCCTCCGTATTGGTGCATTCCACATCTGCAGATTCAACCAACCGAGAATGGAACCCATGAAAAAACAATACTAAAGATACAATATTTAACAATAATACTGGCCAGGCATGGTGGCTCATGCCTGTAATTCCAGGACTTTGGGAGGCTGAGGTGAGTGGATCACTTGAAGTCAGGAGTTCCAGACCAGCCTGGCCAACAGAGACTCTGTCTCTACTAAAAATACAAAAATTAGCCAGGTCTGGTGGTGCCCAACTCTAATCCCAGCTACTTGGGAAGCTGAGGCAGGAGATTCACTTGAACTTGGGAGGCAGAAATTGCAGTGAGCTGGGTGACAGAGCCAGATTCAGTCTCTTAAATATATAAAAAAAAATATGATGAACCTTAATCTCTGACACACACACACACACACACACACACAAAAGAAAAAGAAAAAAATAATAATATAAATTTTAAAATACAGTATAACTATTCACATAGCATTTATGTTGTGTTAGGTATTATAAGTCGCCTAGAGATGACTTATAATGTACATGGGAGGATGTGTGCAGATAACATGTAAATATGACGTAAGGAAATTGAGCATCCTTGGATTTTGGTACCTGCATGGGTGCTGAAACCAATCCTGTGTGGATTCTGAGGGATGACTGTACTTAGCATGTCAAAGCACCATATTTTGGGGTGTCATTTTCTGAGTTCCACCACTTGGGGTTACATTAGGTCTGGAACAGTAAAAAAGCAAAGAACGAACATCACTCCCCCCATTTTTGTTTAAGAGGCTTTACTCATCCCTGCACGTCTGCTGGGATAATTTTAGAGCACTGAGACAAAATGCAAAACAGCAATCATGTAGTTTTTTAAACTAACTCTGGGATTAAAGGGGAAGTCTGTAAACAACTAGCTATGTTTTGTTGAAGATTTACAGGTGCACCGTCACCTGACCAAGGACAGAGAAGTTCCCAACCTCTTCTGACCCTCACTGATGTACAGATGTGTGCTGTCCCTTATCACCTCCAGATCCCAATGCCCACCCCCTCCCCGTATCCCCCTCCCGTAAAAACCCTTTGGTTGGCCAGGTACGGTGGCTCACACTTTGGGAGTCCGAGGAGGGCAGATCACAAGGTCAAGAGATCGAGACCATCCTGGCCAACACAGTGAAACTTCGTCTCTACTAAAAACACAAAAATTAGCTGGGCATGGTGGTGGGCACCTGTAATCCCAGACACTCGAGAGGCTGAGGCAGGAGAATCACTTGAACCCAGGAGGCGGAGGTTGCAGTGAGCCGAAAATGCGCCACTGTACTCCAGCCTGGTGACAGAGCAAGACTCCGTCTCAAAAAAATAAAATAAAATAAAATATAAAATAAAAAAAACCAAGCTTCTGGCTAGCCTAAAAAATTGGAGCTGTTACTTTAGAACAGTAGTTCCCCATCTTCCTGGCTTTGCTGATTTCCTGAATAAACCTGCTTTTCCTCCCTCCAAGCTTACTGTTCATGTCTGGCTTTTGGGTGTTGAGCAGCTGAACCTAGGTTCGGTTGCAGGCCCACTCAGATAATCTAGAATAATCTCTGCTTTTTTTTTTTTTTTTTTGAGATGGAGTCTTGCTCTGTCGCCCATGCTGGAGTGCAGTGGCATGATCTTGGCTTGCTGCAACCTCTGCCTCCTGGGTTCAAGCAATTCTCCTGCCCCAACCTCCCTGAGTAGCTGGGATTACAGGTGCGTACCACCACACCCAGCTAATTTTGTATTTTTAGTAGGGACGGGATTTCACCATATTCGCCAGGCTGGTCTCAAACTCCTGACCTTGTGATCCGCCCGCCTCAGCCTTTCATAGTGCTAGGATTACAGGCATGAACCACCACGCCCAACATTTTTTTTTTTCTCTGAGGTGGAATTTTGCTATTGTTGCCTAGGCTGGAGTGCAACGGCACCACCTCGGCTCACCACAACCTCTGCCTCCCAGGTTCAAGCGATTCTCCTTCCTCAGCCCCCCGAGTAGCTGGGATTACAGGCATGCATCACCACACCTGGCTAATTTTTTATTTTTAGTAAAGATGGGGTTTCTCCATGTTGGCCAGGCGGTCTCAAACTCCCGACCTCAGGTGATCCATCGCCTGGGCCTCCCAAAGTGCTGGGATTACAGGTGTGAGTCACTGTGCTGGGCCCAATCTCTGCATTTTAAACTCAGTTGATTAGCAACCTAAATGTCATTCGCAACTTTAATCTGATTTTGCCATGTGAGGTAACATACTCATAGGTTCTGGGGATTAAGAGGTTGACATCTTTGGGGCCACGATTCTTCTGATCCCATATTTCTGCAGTGATCTGTGATGCAAACAGAGAAACTATTCAGAAAGAAAAGGGAGTCTGTATTAGTCTGTTCTCACATTGCTGTAAAGAAACACGAGAGACTGCATAATTTATAAAGAAAAGAGGCTTCATTGGCTCACTAGTCCACAGACTGTATAGGAAGCATGGCTGGGGAGACCTCAGGAAACTTACAAACATGGTGGAAGGCAAAGAGGAAGCAGGCTTGGTTTCACGGCAGGAGCAGGAGGAAGAAGGGGGGGAGGAGCTATATACTTTTAAACAACTGTATGTTGTGAGAACTCACTATCAGGAGAACAGCAAGGGGGTTATCTCCACCTGGTCTAGTCACCTCCCACCAGGCCCCTCCTCCAACAGTGAGGATTGCAATTTGACATGAGATTTGAGTGGGGACACAAATCCAAACCATATCATTAAAAAAAACGTTGCTCTGCCAAAGTAAATCTAAATAAAATAACAATGTGAACATGGTAATACATTTGGAGTCCCTGGTTCATTTCCTGGCTGCAGTAGTCCGTTTTCACACTGGTATAAAGATACTACCTGAGACTGGGTCTCAGAAAGGGGTTTGATTCACAGTTCCACGCGGCTGGGGAGGCCTCAGGAAACTAACAGTCACGGCAGAAGGGGAAGCAGGCACCTTCTCCACAAGGTGGCAAGAGAGAGAAGAGTGAGGAATGAAGGGGGAAGAGCCCCAGATCCTGTGAGAATGCACTCACTATCTCTAAAACAGCATGGGAGAAACCGCCTCCAGGATCCAATCACCTGCCATGGGACTCCTCCCTCAACACGTGGGGATTATGGGGATTACAATTCATGATGAGATTTGAGTGGGGATGTAGAACTGAACCATATCACTGGCATATAGTAGATGCTCAATGAATGGAATCTCATGATCATGATAAAGCGTTCACCTGTGTTGCCAGCACTGGGATGGGGTCTCTGTGGAGGGGGAGGGCTGCCTGTCTGGTGGGCGCCTGCTTCGCTGGCCACACACACTCCAGACACAGTGGCTACCTTTCCTGTGGAACAGGGCAAGTACAATAGCTCTGCTCCCAGCTCCCGCAAGCTACGACATAGAATGGCCGTCTATCACAAATAAAAACAAACCCGAGACTCTGCTTTTCAATCAGGCGATTAGCCTAAATGTTGTGAAACAGAGAGCATAAAATATGCATCGGAGCAGCGGTGCTCCCCACCTCACGGCCTCCATGCTCAAGGCTGCTGGCGTGTGCCAGCCCGTTGTCCCTGCACAGGGCCTCTGCTGCTGATTTGTACAGGGTGTCAGTAAATGCTGTTATGACATTATTAATGCTGCACACTCCGGCAAAGGACAATGGCCTACTGCCTCATAAGGCGCTGTGTGCCACTGCAGTCAGCGAACATTAAATGGCGATAGCAAACGTGGTAAATGGCTTGTTTCTCTTCTCCCTCTGCACACCCCGGGCCCCATCTGTGAGCTCCAAAAACAACCTTGAAGGCTTGAGAAGGCAGGAGTGGCAGTCATGGCTCTGATGCCCAGTGAGGCTGCAGGGGGCCCAGCAGGGGGTCCAGGAGTCCCTGGGAAGCAGCCCAGCCTTCCCCCCACAGAGTGCTCCTAGGAGTGTTGACTTTCCTCCCTGGGGCAGGGAGCTGTCTGGGCAGCTTGGACTGAGGCTTGAGGGTGGGGGTCGTTCAGGGAAGCTGGACTTGCTGGGTGGGCGGGCTGGTGGGCTCGCCGCTCTGCCCTCCAGTGACACCTGCAGGGGCCCAGATGGCAGGCGTTCCAATGGATTTTATTGGTCTTGCACGAAGTTCTAAAAATACTGAGCCTACATTTTAAAATTATGCGACTTCACAGGAGAAGCCCAGATTTCTAGCTTCTCTTGAAATAACTGGGTCCACAGTCACACAGCACAATGGGGGTGTGCCCGCTTCAGGGGCTGCAGCCCTCAACCATCTTTAACTATGCAGGTCATTTGAACTAGGTCCCTGTAGTGGGTTAAAGAGTTTCTTCCCCAATCCATGTCCTCCCAGAACCTCAGACTGCGACCTTACTGAGAAATAGAGTCTTTGCTGATATACTTGTTAAGATGAGGTCCTGTCAGATTAGGGTGGACCCTAAATCAATGAGTAGTGTCCTTAAAAGAGGAGGGAGATTCAGGCACGCAGAGATACACACAGAGAATGGCAGAGGGAGATAAGGCAGAGGCCGGAGTGATATAGCTACAAGCCAGGAGCGGCCTGGGGCTGCCAGGAGCTGGGAGGGAAGCCTGGGGTGGTTTATCTCTGGAAGAAACGGACCCTATCAACATCTTGACTTCAGACTTCTGGCTTCAGGAAGCTGAGGCAGGAGGATCGCTTGAGCCCAGGAGATAGAGGCTGCACTGAGCTGTGATCGCACCACTGGACTCCAGCCTGTGCGTCAGAGCAATGCCCTGTCTCTTATAAAATAATAAATAGGGCCAGGCGTGGTGGCTCTTGCCTGTAATCCTAGCACTTTGGGAGGCTGAGGTGGGCGGATCACCTGAGGTCGGGAGTTCGAGACCAGCTTGACCAACATGGAGAAACCCCATCTCTACTAAAAATACAAAATTAGCTGGGCGTGATGGTGCGCACCTGTAATCCCAGCTATCCAGGAGGCTGAGGCAGGAGAATCACTTGAACTTGGGAGGCAGAGATTGCAGTGAGTTGAGATCGCCCCACTGCACTCCAGCCTGCACAACAAGAGTGAAACTCCGTCTCAAATAATACAATAATAATAAATAAATAACAACTGACATCAGGCGTACCCATTTTCCAATCCCATCCCTCTTCACTGTTTCTCTCTTGAAGTTATCAACAGACCCACAACCAGCCAAATGCAGGGCTAAGAAGCACATTCGCCCAGCTGCCCTAAATATAGCACTTCCAGCCCCTCCCCTTGGGAGGGGGTGAATGTGAAGAAATAAATTCCAATTGCTTTAAGCCACACAGATTGTGGTAGTTTGTTACGATTGCCTGGGAAACACCACACTCCTCTTTCCCTGTTTCCTGGCCTACCCTCTCGTTATTTTAAGTTTGGACCTCTGAATGGCGGGACTACCCCACTGCACCCCGATCCCTTCCCTAAGTCCTCTGCCTTTTTGTACACAGGCCTCTGCTTCCTGGCCAGGGCTTTCTGCTGGCGGTGGGCTTCTTCTGACCCTTCCAGCCAGGCCAGCAGAACCCAAGGGCAGGGGGAGGGGCTGGAAGTGCTATATTTAGGGCACCTGGGAGAATGTGCCTTCTAGCCCTGCATGTGGCTGGGGTGTGTCTGTTGATCGCTTCAGGAGAGAAACAATGAAGAGGGATGGGGTTTGGAAATGGGTTCACCTGATGTCAGTCCTTATTTATCTGTTTATTATTTTATAAGAGAGAGGGTAGCTGAGCACGGTGGCTCATGCTTGTAATCCCAACACTTTGGGAGGCCGAGGCGGGCAGATCATGAGGTCAGGAGTTCGAGACCAGCCTGGCCAGCACAGTGAAATCCCATTTCTACTAAAAATACAAAGTTAACTGGGTTATTTTAACTGTGGTGCAGGAGCCTGTAATCCCAGCTACTCGGGAGGCTGAGGCAGGAGAATTGCTTGAACCTGGGAGGCAGAGGTTGCAGTGAGCCGAGATCACACCA
>NW_016107351.1:6264747-6310531 GCF_001604975.1 Cebus imitator | reverse complement strand
AAAAAAAAAAAAAAAAAAAAAAATGGAGAGACAGCATTGCTCTGTCACATGTGCTGCAGTGTAGTAGTGAGCTCATAGCTCTGCAGCCTCTGTTTTCCTGGGCTCGAGCGATTCTCCTGCCTCAGCTTCCTGAGTAGCTGGGACTACAGGTGCACGTCACCACACCTGGATAAGTTTTAAAGCTTTTGGTAGCGACGGGGTCTCACTGTATTGCTCAGGCTGGTCGTCTCAAGCTGCCGGCTTCAGCATTCCTCCTGCCCTAGCCTCCTGCAGTGCTGGGATTACAGGCTTGAGCCACCGCGCCTGGCCCACTGTCAGTCCTCAACTGCGCTCTGCAGCAGTGCGGCCATTCCTACTCCCCCATTCTCCCCTGGCTGGCTTGCAGAGACTCCCCCGCCTCCTCAGAAGGCCACAGGTATTTGTCCAGAACAGCGCTTTCCCATCCTGGCCTGTGTTGGCATAACCTGTGGCATTAAAGCACCAACGTGCGGAGGCCGCACCTCAGCTATTAGATCAGAATAAGGACAATTTTGCTAAATTCTGCAGGTGATTCAGCTGGAAGCCGGTCTGAGCAACATGAGTTGATGAGGCAGGACCTTGGGATCTTGGTATGGGTCCCCCAGAAACAGATTCTGAGAATAGGATTCTGCAAGTGGTTAATTTGGGAGGTGACCCCAGGAGCATTGACCACCGAGTGGAATGAGACAGGGGAGAGAAGGGAGAGAACACAGGTGCATCATAGGGCTGGTCACACCACAGGAAACTGGAGCTCAGACTTGCTGGGAACCCGGGGAGCCACAGGGTAACATCATGCAGAGGGTCCCCTTGAGGGAGAGGAAGTAGGGGTGTCTGTCCACTGCTTGAGTGCTGCTTCCAGGGTGCTGATGCCCTGTCCAGGGTCCTTCTTTCTTTCTTTCTTTCTTTTTTTTTTTTTTTTTTTTTGAGACGAAGTTTCACTTTTGTTGCCCAGGCTAGAGTGCAATGGTTTGATCCCAGCTCACTGCAATTTCCGCCTCCCGGGTTCAAGTGATTCTCCTGCCTCAGCCTCCCAAGTAGCTGGGATTACAGGCATGCGCCACCATGCCTGGCTAACTTTGTATTATTATTTTTTTTAATAGAGATGAGGTTTCTCCATGTTGGTCAGGCTGGTCTCAAACTCCTAAGCTCAGGTGATCCACCCACCTTGGCCTCCCAAGGTGCTGGGATTACAGGTGTGAGCCACTGCGCCTGGCCCCAGGGTCCTTCTTTCTTGCCGTTTCATGTTCTAGCATATTCCCGAAGCCATTTTAAAAAAGTCCTCAGGCAAAGAGTGGAAGGTGTTCTCAGTAATCTGTCTCTTAGCTTGCAGAGGTGACTGCAGCAGGGGGCACAAACAGCACCTGTTCCTGACGGACAGCAGCAACGATCAGCAGAGCCACTGTGCCTGGAAGGCTCTGGAGGGCCCAGCAATGGGCCACTTGCCTGCATTAAGTGGCTGGATCCTCGGAACAGCTCTGTGAAGCAGGCTATAAGGAGCTTGATTTATGGTTGAGGAAACCGAGGGGTGAAGAGGTTGTATCCAAGACTGCATGATGTGGCATCCACAGCTTTTCTCCTAATGCCTGCAGCACCGCAGGGAGCAAGCAGAACTGTTTACGTGGAACTTTGCTGCAGACAAGAGGCCAAGGAAAGGGGACAGACTCCAAAAGGGCCAGGCAGCTGGACAGTCTGGCTCGCAAAATGTCACTGGCTGGCCTGGCGTGATGGTTCCTGCCTGTAATTCCAGCACTTTGGGAGGCTGAGGCGGGTGGGTTACTTGAGGTCGGGAGTTTGAGACCAGCCTGGCCAAACATGGCAAAACCCTGTTTTTACTAAAAATACAAAAATTAGCTGGGCATCGAGGTACGTGCCTGTAGTTCCAGCTACTCAGGAGGCTGAGGCAGAAGAATCGCTTGAACCCAGGAGGCGGAGGTTGCAGTGAACTGAGATCATGCCACTGCACTCCAATCTGGGCGACAGAGCGAGACCCCATCTCAGGAAATAAATTTTAAAAAGTCACTGGCTCTCCTCTGCTTGCTTCCCTCCCAGGCCCCAAGTCATCCATCAAATGGCAGAGGGGCTCCTCCACTCCAACCTCAAAGTCCAGATCTAAGACAGTGTGACCCAGAGGAAGTGGAAATCACTCTCCCCTACCTTCTGAATTCTGGCTTTTGTGGAGGGTAGTCCACCTCCCCAGATGGCCTACTCCAGAGGTGACCATGCCTTCTAGGGAGCCCCCTCTCCACCACTCAGGAAGAGGCTTCCCCTTTGGTCTAAAATGGCAACCGGGTAAAAATGCTACCCGCTGAGCTTACATGAGAGAGACACCCAATCAGAAGGGACATTTCATTCCCTCATGTAGATACAGCTTTGGCCTTGACATCCAGGGAGTAAATTATTGCCAGAGTTTGTGGCAGATATAGGCACCCAGGCATGAGGTGTGTTTTAGAGGCCTGGCAGAGACCTCTGCCCTCCGACATCTCCTTAGCCAACCTGCCACGATGCCCAAATTTCCTGCCACCATCCGTCACTCTTCTGCACAAAGGCACGGTTAGCATGTCCTTGTTCAGTGCAAATTTGTTACCTAGCTGGTGTAACACATCCTTCTGCTAAGACCAATTTATCACCCATTTTCACATTAGCAGGGAGCAAGGCAGTGAGATAATGGAACTCAGGACAGGTCAATTTTGATGAAGAAGGAGCAGGAAAAGCAGAGAGCATGAGTCACGGCCAGTAAAAAATGGCCCAGGAAGGGGACAGGGAGGTGGTCAGGACAGGCGACAAGGGGACTGGGCATGGGGGATTGGAGGGGACCAGGACCAGCTGGAGGAAAAGAAAGTCCCCTCCTCACATAAGCCAGGCTGCCTCATCAGGGCCTGAGCTGGGAAGAGCCACAGAGTCATTTGACACGTGACTGAGGCTTTGGGCACTTCCAGGGTGGGGTGGTCAGGTCTGGCCTCGGAAAGTGCTTTTGAAGCCAGAGAGCCCTCTTCAGACTGGCCCTGCGAGCTCCGAAGAGCCTCTGTCCACCTCTGCAACTGCAAACACATTCCAAATCCAGGAAGGGCGAGGAGGGGGGAGGGGAGGACGCCTAGATGCTAAGAGACCACGTGAGATCCTACATGTTTAGGGTCGTAAGGGGCCTTGGTGAGCTTCTGGTCCGATCATTTCATAGTGGAGACTCTGAGATGTGCACACTTGATCGCCCACTGACTGGTGGGGGATCTGGGGCTAGAACTCAGTGCGTCCCTGCGCCTGGCTCTGTGAGTGGGCCCCGGCTCCACAGGCCGAGTTTATACTCAGATCAGTAAGCAAAGAAGAGCCACGGGAATTTCTGATCAGGGAGGGGCAGAAGATGGGCGGGTGTCGCCAAGCAAAATCCCACCGGTGGGAAGCGGCTGGTGCGGAAGCCCGTGGGGGCACCTGGCAGAAGAGAAGGGTCTCCGCTGGGCGCGCATCTCCTCTGTGCTCTGCGGGAACCAAAACGGCTTTCGGCCCTCGGGGCTGGTGGCGCCCGGGGAAGTTGCTTGGCTCAGGGGGAGGAGCAGGGACCCCCGCCCGCCGGTCCCCAAGCAGGTCCTCCGCGCCCCAGCCCCGCACGGCTCCCGGCAGGGCGCACAGCGAGGCTGCGGCCACGAGGTGGCGCCGGCGCGTCTTGGAAGCGCCGCGGCCGCTCTCGGGCCGCCCCGGCGCCGCTCGGCCGCCTCCTCCGAGGAACAATGCGGCGCCTCCGGGCGTAGCGCGGCGCGGGGCCGGACGCCGGACACCCTAGCGCGGGCGGCGGAGCGGGCGGGCGAGCGGGCGGCGGGTGCGGGCTGCCTTCGTCGAGAGCCATGGGCGCGGCGCGGCTCGGGGCCGAGGATCTGCGTGGCCCGGAGGCGCCGGGGGCCGGGGCGCGGGCCCGGGGCCGCCTCTAGCCGGCACCGAGGGCGCAGGGCCGGGGATGAGGGCGCCCGCCGCGGGGATCCCGTCTGCGCGCCGCGGCACCGTCCCGCCCAGCAATCGAGCCCGAGCAGGCAGACGCGTGGCCGGTGGTCTGGGGGCGCGCCGCCTCCCGGCCCCCAAAATGTGAAGCGGGGAGGGCGGAGACGCAGAGACGGCCAGGCCGGGCGCCCTCGCTGCCCTCCGGCAGCCGCGCCGCTCCCTCTGCTGCCCGCTCAGGCCCGAACAGCGAGGCCACCCGGCCGCGCGCCCCCAGCTTCGCTTGAAAGCGGATTCGGCCAGCAGAGGGTTCGCGGCTAGGACGCGGCGGGATCCGGGCCCAGGACGGTGCGTCCGGCCTCGCCTGTGGCTATTCGCCCCGACAAGTTTGAACAATGATCACCGTCAACCCTGATGGGAAGATAATGGTCAGAAGATGCCTGGTCACCCTGAGACCCTTTCGGTAAAGTTCCCTCCTGGTTGGTCTTTTCCCCCAGAGGGCGCGGGGTGGAGACGGGCGAGGTCGGTTCCGGAGAGGGTGCAAGCCCCGGTGACAGAGGGGGCTGTTCGTGCTTCAACCCTTGGCGATGACCAGTGGGGCTGGGCTGGGGACACGAATGGGGTTGGGGCTCGGGGTGCGGGTGACGAGGGGTGTGTTATTCTGGGACCTGTCCTGAGTTGGGCAGGGTTGGAGAGGACTCGGGGGAGGAGGTGAGAATGGGGGCAGAAAACACTTGGGTGTTGGTGGTGGTCCTGGGCCCAGAAAGTCGCCCCAGCCTGCGCGCCCCTTCCCAGCCCCTCGGGGTCCGTCCTCACCCCGCGGACCGTCCCATCCGGGCGTCAAAGTTAGTGCGCAGCGCCCCGTTAGCTCCCCCTCCGGTCCCTCCCGTCCTGCCCGTCCGCCCCTAGGTCGCCCCCCCCAACCTCTCCGCCTGTGCTACCCTCTCCCCCGCCTTTGGTGGCACTGCCCTCCTCCCCGCGGGGCTCGGACCTGGCTCTGACGAGAGGGTCCAGAGAAGAGGGCGAGGACCCCCTAATCCCAGGATTCGCCCCCCGACCGCAGGTGTTGGAGAGGCGGGGGCAGGGGCGGCGCTGCGGGGCTAGGGGGGCGGCGGGCGCTGGGGCTGCGGCGGAGCGCAGCCGCGGGCAGTGGCGAAGGAGACGCACTTCGGGCGACCAACACCTGGGGGCCCAGGCCAGGCAGGGCTGGGGCCGCACGGGACTCACCCAACCCAGCCAGAGGCCCCGGTGCCCGCAGCCCCGTCTCGTCCCAGGCACGGGAGGAGCCGACCTGCAGCGGGGTGGGAAGGGGGCGCTGCCCGGTGGGCGCACGGCGGGGCCCGAGTGTCACCCCCTGGGTAGCTGGACAGCCAGGACGCTGAGGGAGTGGCGGCCCCGACGCAGGGGCCGGACTCGGGAGGCGGCCACAGGTGGGGTCCGGGCGCGGGACGGAGCTCGCGAGGGCGGAGCTGGCAGGGAGCCTGAACCCCTCAGGCCGCAGCGGGAGCCCCGTCCCGCCCAGCCCCGAGGTAGTCTCCCCAGAGGGGGATGGGGACGGGGAGACGGTGGCTCACCTGGCGCCCGCCTCCCAGCACACCGGGCCTGTCTGCTGGGCCGAAGAGGCAGCCCTCAGGGACGGCAGGAGTTAGGCTAGACCGCCGCGGTCCGGGGGTGCGGGAGGCCGGGAGAGCTGGGGCAGGCCCTGGGCGGTGATGGGGGCGTTGGGAGCCCATGAGAAGCAGGGCGGGAAGCAGGCGTCTCTGGAAAGGGCCTTGCTCCTCCAGGGAAGCCCTTGAATCCCTGGCCTGACTGGGAACACTGGAGGATCGTCGCCCCTTCTTCCCCCCACCCGCCACCCCCGACCCCTTGCCGGTCCCGCCCTCCGGGCCGCTGGGTGTTCCTGGAGCGATTGGAAGCAGCCGCGGGACCCCAGCACCACGGACAGCGCTCGCGCCACAGAGCGGCTTACCTGTCTGGTCCTGCCCTGGTTTTTTTTCAGGCCCTTATCTGAAGGCCAGGATTGGGGGTGGAGCTGCACGGGTCCCCAGAGTTGTGTAACTTCACCCCAGGGTGTCCCTGGGCTGCCCAGAGACCCGCAGTCATTAGTGAGTCCCTTCAGTTGAGGGGGGGCAGGCTCCAGTCACAGCACCCCAGCTTGTTCATCCTCAAAGGCAGGCTGGGGTCCTGTTCCCTCTGGTTTTCCCAGTGCTGCTGGCAGCGTCTTTATGCCATAGGTGTCCCTGGAATATTGCTTGAGTGGATACATGGATGGCTGAAATCATTTTAGCTTGAGTCCACTCCAAATGGTCCCCAGCTGCCTTGGGGAACACTGAACCCCAGGATGGGGTCTGGCAGAGGGAGATGCAGATGAGGTGTGCTGGGGGCTTCAGGTTCCCGGCTGAAGAGGGCAGACGCTTTTCTCATAGCAGGGTTGTTGGACCCTGGCAGGCAGCCCAGGTCACCAGCTCTAAATACAACTCCCTGGCTGGGGAAGAGACCAGGGGAGTGAGGTACTAGAGACAGGATTCAGGGAAGTCCGTCCTTGTCCTCA
Organism: Cebus imitator; assembly: GCF_001604975.1. Lineage (NCBI taxonomy): Eukaryota > Metazoa > Chordata > Mammalia > Primates > Cebidae > Cebus > Cebus imitator. The sequence continues at coordinate 6,304,041 of NW_016107351.1, read as the reverse complement.
GACTGGGAGGACAAATAGCTTATTTCCCCTGGGATCTCCCTGGGCATGGGACAGCACCTCTCTTACGCCGTTGCCGTGGCTGCTGTCTCCAGAACCACCTGACTTCCTCCGAGGGACCCCAAGATCTGAGCCCCAGCCCCAGGTTTGGTGGAATTCAGCACGGCATCCCTCTGCACCTAGGGAAGTGTCCCTTACACAGTGTCAGCTACTGAATCACGTCTCCTGTCCTCCCTGTTGGGGGTGTGGTCTTCGAGTCTCTCCTTGGGGAAGCTCCCAAGGCCCTCTCCGCTTTTGGGTTCTCCTCCTCCCTGCCCAAATCTCTAACAGCTTCTTTTAAATATGGGCTGGGATTTTGTTGTGCTTTTTATTTTCTTCTGCAATTATGTGTTTTCTTTAATGGACCAAATTTTAATTAAATACTGCTCTGCCAGTTTCAAATAATGAAGATTAAAATGCATAAAACAAGTCTTGCGTAAAGATACAAACAAGTGTGGAACTGGAGGGCGGGGAGTGGAGGGGCGAGGCCCAGGGGTCTCTGGCCTGACATGTGGGGCTCTCCCCAGGGAGCCTGGCTCCACACAAGATGGGGTTCCTTGCCCTGATCTGGGGTTGGTGGGAGGGTGCCCCTCTCAGCTCTGCCAGTTCATCAAGTCCTCTGATTGGTTCAAGGTCCCAGAGGAGCCCCAAGGCTGTGCTGCTGAGCTCAGCGCTCCTGTTTTGGGCCTAGGATTGATGAGGGAAGCAGCAGGACTCTGGGTCTGGACTTGAGGGAGGGAGGGTTCTGTGCCTTGTTCCCTCCTGTACCCCTGGAGTTACCCCAGAGCCTGGCTCCTGGTAGATAATCAACAGCTACGTGTTGAAGGCATGAACAACAGAGTCCTGTTCTGGCCGGCCCTCCCTCACACCCAGTGTGACAGCACACACACCTGTCACATAGGTGTGAGGGCACAGAGGAGGACACCCTGGCCAGTCCATGGTACAGGCTGATGACCCTGTGTGTGCCTGCCTAGGGGAGATGTGTGTTGGGGGGATCGTGGGCATGGGGCCATGCAGCCCTGCCTTGGAGATCTTACCATCTAGTAGTGGACACGGATGGGGGTGTTCAAGCGACTTCATGACTACTGCAGCAAGGCCTCTGCACAGCACCCAGGGTGGCCTGGGTGATTGATGGGATCCAGGTGGGCCTTGTCTGGACCAATTCCTTGCCCTTGGCTGGCATCGAGCCCTGCTGTGTCCATCACTGGTTCTCAAACTTCAGCATGCAGTAGAATCTTCAGGAGACTTTGCTTAAACAGCTTGCTTGCCCCACCCCCAGAGTGTCTGATTCAGTCATTTGGGGTCTGGACCTGGCACTGGCATTTCCAAGGATTCTCAGGTGATGCCGACGGCTAATCTGGGGACCACACTTTGAGGACTGCAGCTGTTAATGAACCAGCTCTGCCTGGAGGCCCGCCTCACGCCTGAGTGTGCGTCATTCTGCCTCGTGGTTTTCTGTGTGGCTGTGGGCCAGCTCCCTGTGGTCGAGCTCTTTATCCTATAGTGAGGGGAGCCCTCCTGGGCCTGGGAGCTCAGCCCCCACCCTTTCATTCTCCCTCGCCTTCTTCACTCATGTACTCACTCATAAAGCATTTGTGCAGCGCGTACTTGGTGAAGCGCTGGGGCGCGATGGCGCTGCCTGCCCTTCTGACCCACCTCCTTCCTCTCCGCAGGCTGTTTGTCCTGGGCATCGGCTTCTTCACTCTCTGCTTCCTGATGACCTCTCTGGGAGGTCAGTTCTCCACCCGGCGACTGGGGGACTCGCCATTCACCATCCGCACAGAAGGTACCTTGGTGGGGCAAGGGGAGTGTGAGATGAGTGAAGGTGTTTGTGGGTCAAAGAGGAAGTGCCTCTGAGCCTAGCCCAGTTCCTGGCTTTCTGGCCACCCTGTAGGTGGATGTGAGCGGTGGGGGCCCGGGCTTGGGCTGTATGACCCTCAGTGTGCTTTGGCTCTGGTCTGGCAGTGATGATCAGGCTTCCTCTGACCTGGATTCTCAGGCCGGGCTGGGGCCTTTAAGCCAACATCTCCCAGGGCTCAGAAAAGGCTGCCAGTGTCGCTTCTTTAGTTGGGTGTTGGGGGTAAGAGTTCTCTGGATATGACACCTGTCTCCTTGAGGCATTCATATCCTTGCCTTTGGCCCAGCCTGTGGCCACAGTGGGGACAGGCCCAGCCCTGGGCTTAAATGTTTTATCTATGAGTTCTGGGGACACTGCTCCCCCTTCCTGGCTCCATCACTCCCTGCCCACATGATATTTGCAAGGCAATGGAATGGAGATCAGAGCATGGGTTTTGGGTGTCTGGTGGGTCTGGGCTTGCATCCTAGACATCACCTACCAGCTGTGTGCCTTTGGCCAAGTCACCTGGCTTCCCTACAGAGAAGGGCAGCAGTGACCTTCTGCAGAGATTGGATTGAAGGAGCTCACACGTGGACATCACCCAGCATGGTTGGAGCCACGTGGCATGAGAGTGACCAGCTGGGAGCCCTCCTCCTGAAGCTGGGCCTCCCCATACCTCATCTCACCCAAGGAGGGGTGGGGGTCAGAACTGAGTCCTGCCCACTGTGTCATGGGGATTCTTCTGGTCACTGGTCTAAAGGAGGAACATGGGGTAGTGGGGAAACTGAGGCAAGTGGGTTTCTGGAACTGTTCGAGGGCTGGCTCTGTGAGATTCCCCTGGCCCTTGGCAAAGTCTGTCCTTGAAGTCCACCTTCTTGAATTCGCAGGGCTTGGCTACCTGGCTCCCCTGTTCCTGGCGACGAATATCGTAGACATCCCAAGTTGAATAGGTTGTCATCTGGGGTGGGTGCTGAGGGCCTCATATTATGCTATCTGTCATCTCATCGTTAGATTCATTGCTCTGGTTTCACATGCACTTCTTTAAACTTGCAAAAGCTCTCAGAAGGAATCTCACACTTATTAGTCATTCAAGCCTGAGTGTAAGTTAATTTATCCCATCTCTGACTTGCAGAGATTTCTCAATCTCCGAGGCTCCAAATTTTCCTCTGGTAAATGGGGATGGTAATACCCACTTCCCAGGCTCATCTAGAGGCTATGCTAAGATACAGCATGGGAAGGGGCCTCAGCAGCATCTGTCAAATGGCGAGCACTCCATCAATACTTAATGGATGTGTCAAGTCTGAAACGGGGGCACTGCAGCAAAGCGTGTTTACGAAAGAGGACCAGGGAGGTGCCGGAATGTCTACATGTGAGAGGCTGGGGATTGAGGTGGGCGCGGGTGGGATGGGGCAGTTGTGAATGTGCAGTGGCAGGGTGGCTTGGGGGAGGGCTGGCGGGAAAAGTAGTGTATAGGAAGATGGGCTGTAGACAGAGATTCATATACTACCTGGGTGCCACCCTGGAAAGGGGGTGTGCCCATCTGGGTGGGCTGCTACAGAGGCCTTGAGGAAGCTGAACCTCCAGAAAGGTCAGGGGTCTAAGAGGTGGGAGTTGGGGTGCGGAGGAGGGATTTTTGATTGGGCTTTGGTTTTTCTGCTCATCTCCCTAAGGAGGTTGGAGAGTCAAGGCAACACACCTACCCCATGGCTCTGGCTCCCTCTGGGCAGGATCAGGCTCAGTGGCCCAGAATTGCAAGGGGTGTGGGCGTTCTGCTGTGCTCTGTGCTGTGCAGTTTTGCCTGGGTATGGGGGTGGGGGTCCGACCCCAGCTGCAGGTCTGGGTCTAAAGATGGATGGAGCCACAGAGGGGAGAGCACTTGCCCAAGGTCATGCAGTTGGACTAGAGATGTGTGTGTGTGTGTGAACAATCTATACAACTAACAACCCAGATCAAGGAACAGAACATGGTCAGCCCCCAAGTGTCCCCATGCCACTTCACAGTCATTACTCACCCAAGGATGGTCGCGACCTGACTTCTGATCACATAGAGGAGTTCTGCCTGTTTTTTGGACTTTATGAGAATGAAATCGTGTTGGGAGCTGATAGCGTTTGGCTGTGTCCCCACCTAAATCTCATCTTGAATCATAATTACCATAATCTCCACGTCTGGTGGGGTGGACTCTGTGGGAGGTAATTGAATCATGGGGGTGGTTACCTCCATGCTGTTCTTGTGATAGTGAGTGAGTTCTCACAAGATCTGATTTTCTTTTTCTTTCTCTGAGATGGAGTCTCACTCTGTAGCCTAGGTCAGAGTGCAGTGGTGTGATCTCACTGCAGCCTCCACCTCCTGGGTCCTGGTTCAAGCAATTCTCCTGCCTCAGCCTCCCGAATAGCTGGGATTACAGGTGTGTGCCACCATACCCAGCTAATTTTTGTATCTTTAGTAGAGACGGGGTTTCACCATGTTGGCCAGGCTGGTTTTGAACTCCTTGCCTCGTGATCCACCGCCTTGGCCTCCCAAAATGCTAGGATTACAGGCGTGATCCACCATGCCTGGCCCTGATCTGAAGGTTTTATGAGGGGCTTTTCCCATTTTGCTCAGTTCTTCTTCCTGCCGCCACGTGAAGAAGGACATGTTTGCTTCCCCTGCCACCATGATTGTAAGTTTCCTACAGCCTCCCCAGCCGTGCTGGACTCTGAGTCAATTAAACCTTTTACCTCTTTAAATTACCCAGTCTCGGGTATGTCTTTAGTAGCAGCGTGAGAACGAACTAATACGGGAGTGTGGCTTTCCTGTGTGAGACTCACAATCTTGTATGTGGTTGTAGTCATTTGCACTTTGTTTTCGTTTGCTGTTGACCTCCCATTGTGTGAGTACACCATCATATTTTTATCCATCCTACCATTGGTGGGCATTTGGTTTCTAGTTTTGGGCTTTTGTGAACAGTGCTGCTACAAATATTTTAGTGCACGTCTTTTGGTAAACACATGTAGTTATTTCTGTTGGGTATACCTATGAGTGGAGATTCTATGTGTTGCAACATTTGTTCTCAGACCAAGTTTATCCAAGCTGGTCTTTTCACATTTCCCAGGCCTCAGAAGCTGAGTGCCTGGGATACAGAACTGAAGTCTGGGAGAAGGAGAAGACAGACAAGAAAAGGGGCTGCACAGAACCCGGGAGAGCTGACCCTGATCCAGTTTAGATCCAGATTCACAGGGTCCCCTGTATTTCTTTCTTTCTTTTTTTTTTTTTTTTGACATGGAGTTTCCCTCTTGTTGCCCAGGCTGGTGTGCAATGGCACGATCTTGACTCACAGCAACCTCTGTCTTCCAGGTTCAAGCGATTCTAGTGCCTCAGCCTCCCAAGTAGCTGGGATTACAGGCCTACACCACCATGCCTGGCTAATTTTATATTTTTAGTAGAAATGGGGCATCTCCATGTTGGTCAGGCTGGTCTCAAACTCCTGACCTCAGATGATCCGCCTGGCTTGGCCTCCCGAAGTGCTGGGATCACAGGCCTGGCCAATTTCTTTTTTCTTTTTTTTTTTTTTGAGACAGAGTTTCACTCTTGTTACCCAGGCTGGAGTGCAATGGCGCGATCTCGGCTCACTGCAACCTCCGCCTCCTGGGTTCAGGCAATTCTCCTGCCTCAGCCTCCCGAGTAGCTGGGATTACAGCACGCACCACCATGCCCAGCTAATGTTTTGTATTTTTAGTAGAGACGGGGTGTCACCATGTTGACCAGGATAGTCTCAATCTCCTTACCTCGTGATCCACCCGCCTCGGCCTCCCAAAGTGCTGGGCTTACAGGCTTGAGCCACTGTGCCCGGCACCCTTGGATGAAGCTAATTTGCTTGGGCAGACCCAAGGCAGGGACTCAGGCCTGGAAAGCAGTTTGCAATGTTGGTTTAACATCCTGATTCTGCAAGAGAAGCCCCTCAAGCTCCATCCTGACACAGTGCCTGGGGCAGCCCTAGGAGGTGCCCGAGGGAAGGATTGGGGCTTCGAGGGAGGTGCTTGGCAAATGCTTGGCTGAATCAGGCCTGGGGAGGGATCCTGGAATCCTGGGCCAGGGCTGGGTTGTTGGATAACACACATTTTGTTATGCAAAAGAAATCTGTGGAGTCTAGACAACCCCAGAGTAGAATCAGGAGAAGGAAACCCTCTAAGGCCCTGCTATTAAAAAACAAAAATCACTGGATTGGTCAACAAAATCTGCATACAAATGGGAAAAACCGTCTCTCCTCACCTGTCAAACCAGTGACAGAAGTGGGGTCCCACGTGGACAGCAGCTGCGAAGGGGCAGGGAGGAGAAGGCTTTTCTTGAAAAGGAGGGGAGGGCGTCATTCAGCCTCTTGTGGACGGTGGTCTCTGTGCGGGGCCTCCAAAGTCTCCTCTGTGCCTGTTTATACTTCATGATAAACTCTGCTTAATTTGGGGATGAAATGTGACTTAAAGATTCAAGAGAGGAGGCTGGATGGGGAATCATAACTCGGAGATCTGACTTCATTCCCTCTTGCTACGTTTGGGCCGGGCCTGGGCCCTGGAAAGGGCTTTCCAGCACTGCGCCCTCCCAGACAGCTCTGCCCTATTTCCCACCCCAGGCCCTCCTCCTGTCTCCTGCCCTTCCAGCCCTTCTCTCCTCCGAGGGAGGGACTTGCTCTCCTCTTAAATTGACATCTGAGGCTTCCTTTCCCCTGTGGCTGCAGACAGGGCTGTGGGGCTGTTTCCTGCCCTCTGACTTGCCTTGAAGAAATAGTGGTAGGAGGCTGGGCGCGGAGGCTCACACCTGTAATCCCAGCCCTTTGGGAGGTGGAGGCACGTGGATCATCTGAGGTCAGGAGTTTGAGACCAGCCTGGCCAACATGGCGAAAGCCCGTCTCTACTAAAAATACAAAAATTAGCTGGGTGTGGTGGCACACGCCTGTAATCCCAGCTACTTGGGAGGCTGAGGCAGGAGAATTGCCTGAACTTGGGAGGAGGAGGTTGCAGTGAGCCGAGATCATGGCACTGCACTCCAGCCTGGGCGACTGAGTGAGATTGTCTTGGGTTAAAAAAACAAAAAAGTAGTGGTGGGAACTGTCTTTTGGGAGGGTTCTGTAGGCTGGAGGTCCATGGCACAGCTGTGTGTGTCTACTGCGTCCTCCCAGACCTCCCAGGCCTCCGTCAGGAATGAACCCGGGGAAGGCTTCCTGGCTCTGTGGATGGCTCTGGCTCTGGCCCTCAGTGCTAAGGGGCCCTGGGGCTCTTCTCTCAGGGGCGATGGATGGGGTCCAGGGCCCCAACGGCTGAGGAAGAGCCTCATGTGACCTCCCAGAGTCTGTCCTTGTCTTCTCTGCTGCCCGGAGCCCATAGCTCCCGTGGCCTCAGCTGGTTTCTGTGGTGACCAAGTACAGAGAGACAAATGTACGCATTTTTCCAGCTGTGCAAACACCCGGTCACAGCTCCCTTCTCAGTGCCAGGGAGGTCTCTGCTTTCTGGAGAGATGGGGGCTCATTCAATTTCCAATGGTAAAGGGTGGGGATGGACAAGAAAAGGGGGACGGAGGAGGATGGGAGGGACAGAGAGTGACAAAGAGCGTCTGGGGAGGGGATGTGCCTCTGTGGGTAATAAACACACCGTGTCTGTAAATGAGAGGATCTATTTGTATCTCCCGGCTCCCAGCTTTCCTTATTTATATGGAAATATGGAGGGAACATGTGCCTGCTCTGAGATGTATCACTGGGGCCTCACATTAAATATATTTCAATTTAGCTGATGCCAAGGGTGGTGAAGTGACTCTGGGGAAGCGGTGTCAGCTTGCTCTGCTGACAGTCCCGGGGCTAATGGTGGCTTTCGGGGGAGTGGGTCATTGGTGGAGGGTCGGCCTGACTTGCTTCCCACCTGAGTACCCTACCCCCATTGTCTTTGGGCATTTCTGGAGCAGAAAATGTGCCTGGTGCCCCGAGGACTCATTGGGAAGGGGTGGAGCTTGTCTCCCCAGGTCTCAGAGGTTTCTGGGGTTTTCTTCCTTGCCATCTGCAGAAGATCAGAGCAGCTCCTGAGCCCCAGGCACCGGGGGGTAGGACTCTCACTGCCTCGGGTCCAGTCTGATGGGGTGGGGCTTGAAGAACTACAGAACGGGGGATCTGTCTCCGTGGGCGTGGCCATCATTAAACCCAAGCTGCAACGACCCATGCCTCTGTAAGTCCCCAGGGCTTTTGTTTGTTTGTTTGAGAGAGGGTCTCGCTCTGTTGCCCAGGCTGGAGTGCAGTGGTGCAATCACAGCTCACTGCAGCCTCAATCTCATGGGCTCTATCAATCTTCCCACCTCAGCCCCCCAAACAGCTGGGATGACAAGCACATACCACCCTGCCTGGCTAATTTTTGTATTTTTTATTGAAAAGGGGTTTTTTCATGTTGCCCAGGCTGGTCTTGAACTCCTGAGATCAAGCGGTCCATTCACCTTGGCCTCCCCAAGTGATGAGATTATAGGTGTGAGCCCCTGCACCTGGCCTGCTGCCAGCTTTTGTAGGGGCAGTTCTTTCCTTTCCCGTTTCTCTAATCTCTGGAGGCAAGTAGGGGAAGACGCAGAAACAGAAGTCAGGGCGATAGAGACTCAGAGCTCAGTGAGCCCAGCCCCCTCATTTAACATGAGGGTAAACTGAGGCCAAGAGAAGGACGGTGACCTGCCCACCCGTCTGGTCCGTGGTAAAGCGGGTCTGGAGTCCAGGCTTCTGCCCTGCCCCCCTTGGCCGGGCCCAGGCCACCGTGCTGCCGCTGCGGCTCGGCTTTGTCTACTCTCAGGGGCCCCTGCGGCTCGAGGCCAGACCTCGTAGTTTTTGGCCCACCAGCTGTTTTCCAGCCTGCGGAATGTGGCTGAGAGCGTGGGGTGTGGGTGGAGAGCTGTGACTGAGAGGTGTCTGGGAGGGACTCAGGCAATGGGCAGGGGCAGAGGAAGCTTGGGGTGGGCTTGGAGAGCAGGACCAGTAGAGCAGCAGGCAGGGCGCCAGGCCCGAGGCGCTCCAGGGAACACAGCGCCGCCCCAAAAGCCGTGCTGTGGGCTGAGCACCGCCAGGGTGCTTCGTCTGCAGGAGCGAGCTGCTTAACAGGCTCTGTGGTCAGTCAGGCCTGAGAGCTCTTGCCGGGGCACAGCCACGATGTCCCAGCTGTGGCCTGCTATTCCATTTTTCATCTCAGTCCTTTGGAGAAGGGGCTACTCCAGCCCGGGCTATGAGCGACAGCCCGCCAGGGCTGCCCAGTGAGGCTGGGCAGGCTGTGCACTGCACAACTCCGTGACACCCTTTAGGTGGTCACAACACCAGTGGTGTCCTGTGGAGTTGTGCAAAGCAGTGGCCAGGCAGGTCATCTGATGTCCTCCTGGTTTTTAGCTAAAATGATGGGAATCTCTTCATTTACTCCAAGCACTGGTTGCAAGCTCGGTGTTGAATTTGGCTGATGGACTTGGGCAGGCGTCTCCGAAATAAGAGTGATCTGAAAAAGCAAACTGTTGCCCCCAGCTCTGGGAAGCCCCCAGCTCTGGGAAGCTGAGAGAGAGGGAGCTGTCTATATCCTGTTTCATCCCACTCCTTTGGAGAAGGACTCCAGCCCACGCTGTGAGCGATGGCTCACCAGGGCTGCCCAGATTAACCGACTGAGTGTGTGAGTGTGTGGGGAGGGCCAGAGAGGCTGGGGAGACCTGGGTTAGTCTCGTTTAACGCTAGAATGACATTTCTAGCTGATTTTTTGAAAATCCACTCTTTTCCAAGAGGGACTTGTGGGGAAGTCCTTTGCTGCTTCAGCCCTTGGAGCGGGGAGGGAATATGCCCATTTTCTCCAATACCTGACCCCACCTGTGAGCCTTCCTGGGCATCTCCGCCTCTCTCTCCTCCTCTTCCGCTGCTCTCTGCTCTCCACCTCCTCCCCCCACTGGCCCTCGCTTCCATTCATGCGTGATCTTCAGAGCCAGGAATCCTGTGTCTTTTTTTTGTGTGTGTGAGATGGAGTCTTTCTCTCTCTGTTGCCCAGGCTGGAGTGCAGTGGCACAATCTCAGCTCACTGCAACCTCTGCCTCCCAGGTTCAAGCAATTCCCCTGCCTCAGCCTCCCAAGCAGCTGGGATTACAGGTGCATGCCACCTCGCCTGGCTAATTTTTGTATTTTTTAGTAGAGATGGGGTTTTACCATGTTGCTCAGGCTGGTCTTGAATTCCTGACCTCATGATCTGCCCACCTCGGCCTCCCAAAGTGCTGGGATTACAGGCGTGAGCCACCTTGCCCAGCTGGAACTCTGTGTCTTTAAAGAAATCAGCTTCTCCTGTTTTGCAGCCTGAGCCTGGCTGGCGTTTCCAAGGTGCGTGAGTGGTCCCTCCCCAGCTCCTGTGGGCTCCCTTCTGACCTCGGGCAGGCTCAGCTATCAGGGGTGCCCAGCCAGTGTGACTTATATCAGTGTGGGAATGCAGCAGCAGTGGCTGGGCTGGCTGCAGCCAGGGAAGAAGGGCGGAAGCAAAGCAGAGGTGTGAGAGCAGCCGTGGTGATGCGGGGGCCGCCGCTGTCCCTGCCCAGCCCAGCGCCTCTGCTCCCTCTCTCCTCTCCCTGCTCTGCCTCTTCTCAGTGGCCTCTCTCTCGTCACCTTCCTGGTGCTGTGACATTGGTTTGCAGATGGGGCCTGGAATTCTTGCCTTGATTTGCAGATGCTGAGGCTCAGAGCCATCTGATGACTCTGTCCTGGTCACAGGGGAGTCAGTGGGCAGAGGCCGGTGAGAGCTCACACAGTGCCTGCCTCCAAGCCCTGTCTGTTCCTCTGAGCCAGCTGGGGTGTTCGGGCTCCTTCTTTCCTGAGAAGTGGATGCTGGTGGTGCTCACACCCTCGGCCCTTACAATTCTAGTGCACACGGACCAGACTTCCAGCTGCCAGCATCTGTGTGGCCTGGCCTGGAAGCTTCCTTTAGCCACCCCATGGTAGGGAGGGGAAGGGGAGTGGGCAACGTGCCTCGGGAACAGAGCAGCCCTCACCCAGAGACTGGTGGGAGAAGGTGTCTGAATGCCCCAGTCCCCTTGCCCCTTCCCAGTCATGGTGACTGCACGGTCTCGGGCCTCCCCCGCAGTGCTGAGCTTGGGACCCTGGTGGAAACAGGCCGGGCAGTGCAGCTCTCAGCTTCCCCCACTTCCCTGTCTCTCTTCACTCTCCTGCTGGGGTTCCATCAGCTCTCAGTTAAACTACTTACCATCAAGCCCTTGTCCCAGGTGTGGCTTCTGGGGAGCCCAACCCATGGCATCCTCCACTGGGCCCCTGGACTGCCAGCCTGGGAGCGTGGAAGGTTTGTATCACCAGGTGATTTGGCTCATTTTGGGGAGTGCTTTCAAGCCCAACCCATGGTGGTTTGTAAGGAGCTGAGTTGGGGGTTTTAGTGCCTAGAGCCCAGCTCCCTATAGACTGTTTCGAGGGGCAATGTGACGCCTTCAGATTTAATTAAAAACGAAGGCGAGAACCACTCCTGCACACTGGCACGTGCGGCACTAATGATCGGAAATGATGAGAAGGGAAGCCGTGGAGGATTGCAGGCTGCCTAATGGGATCTTGGTCGAAGCGCCTCATTTTCATTTGATTCTGTTCTTCACAAGGTCTCCCCTGCCCAGGCTGGGAGCAGAGGGAGGAGCAGCCGCCTCGGCCCTGGGGAACCTGCCCTTGTCAGTGGACCTTTGGGAACCCAAAGACCAGCTTGAGATTCAGGACACATGCATTACGGTTTCCTGCCTGAGGGTCCAGGGAAGGGGGAGGGGGAAGAGATGGGGTCAGGGCCCAGAGACCCGGCAGGAGGAGGGTTGGGGAAGCCACAGGGCCTTGGGCCCCTGAACACAGGCTCCCAACTGACCCACATGCTCGGATCCATGGGGAGCAAGGAAAGTGCAGATTCCTGGGCCCCAGGCCCCAGAGGGTTGAATTGGCAGATCTAGACCAAGGCCCAGAAATCTGAATTTTAACAGCCTGGCCAGAAGATTCAGATGCTGCTGGGCGATTGGCCATCCTTTTGGGAACCGTGATCTAGAAGTTCTGCCTGGAGCTTGTGTTGGGGTCCTGGGGCTTTTGCCCCAGTGCTGGGCCTTCCCTGCCATCTCACGGACATGAGGGTTGTTGGGGCCCAGGGCATCTCAAAGATGACATCTAAAGCTCCATTTTACAGTTGACAGAATTGAGGCCCAGAGGGCTTAGGAAATGATCCCAATGTCTCAGGCTGGTGGGGAACAGGGCTGCCCAGGGTTCTGCACTCCACGATGAGAACCATGATGCTGTTCTCTGCACCACAAAGCAATGCAGCAAAGGGGTCAGAAGTGCCTGGGAAGATGGGGGTGAGGCTGGGGTCTGGTGTTGGTGTTGGTGTTGGGGGCTTTGGGGCCAGCTTTGTCTGAGCTGCCCTGGCCTGGACACCAGGTGGCCTCAGGCGGCCTCCAGGCTGCTTGGGCCTCCCCTAACCATACCCACACTCTGCCCACAGTGATGGGGGGCCCTGAGTCCCGCGGTGTCCTGCGCAAGATGAGTGACCTGCTGGAGCTGATGGTGAAGCGCATGGATGCACTGGCCAGGCTGGAGAACGGCAGTGAGCTGCACCGGGCCGGCGGCGACCTGCACCTTCCCGCAGACAGGTGAGGGGACGTGGGGAGGAGGCGCACGGAGCTGGGGATTGGTGGCACCTGCCACTCTGCCCAGGGTGCTGCCCGTCATCTCGTTTTGTGAATCTGGAGCAAATTTTGACCACACGGTAATACAGTCCAGAGCGCATTTCTACCACCCAAATTTAATAACCGTTAACATTTTGTCGCATTTGTGGCCTGTTTTCCTCTTTAAATAAAACATCACAGATGAAAACTGAAGGGCCCTTTAACAACTTCTCCCTAGAGACAAGTGCCTCCCTGAAATTGATGTTTTTCCAGTCCATTCCAAGCACATTTGCACATATGTTTAACACACACACATCATAAATGCATAGTGTGTGATTTTAACAAATCATGTAAGTGGCATTTCACAGTACATATTCTACTGCCTTTTTTTTTTTTTTTTTTTTTTTTTTGTCGCCCAGGCTGGAGTGCAGTGGCACGATCTTGGCTCACTGCAACCTCCACCTCCCTGGTTTAAGCCATTCTCCTGCCTCAGCCTCCCGAGTAGCTGGGACTACAGGCGTATGCCAACACAGCCGGCTAATTTTTATATTTTTAGTAGAGGCAGGGTTTCACTATGTTGGCCAGGCTTTCGAACTCCTGATCTTGTGATCCGCCCGCCTTGGCCTCCCAAAATGCTGAGATTACATCTACTGCCTTTAAAAAATTAAAAAAAAAATGTTTTTTGAGACAGTCTTACTCTGGGCTGGAGTGCAGTGGCACGATCTTGACTCACTGCAACCCCTGCCTCCCAGGTTCAAGTGATTCTCATGTCTCAGCCTCCTGAGTAGCTGGGATTACAGGCGTGCACCGCCACACAGGTTGATTTTTCTGTTTTTCAGTAGAGATGGGGCTTCACCATGTTGGCCAGGCTGGTCTTGAACTCCGATCTCAGGTGATCCACCTACCTTAGCCTCCCAAAGTGCTGGGATTACAGGCATGAGCCACCATGCCTGGCCCATCCTTTCCTTTTCTTTTTTTTTTTTAATGACTATTTTGAGCTCTGTGTTGAGGGGCATGTGTGGATACTAATGTACCCCTGGCCATTTGTGCCAAGTAGAACTTTCTCTTTGTTGATTCTAAATATTCTCCTACTTCGGCCAGGATGTCTGAGAGCCCAGGGTCTTGCTGCTGTCCTATGAGCACCAGCAGCATCTCCAGAGACGCGGGTGGTGTGACAGCCAAGTCATGTGTCCTGGGTGTATTGGCATCTCCTGGACCTCAGGGAACAGGAGTGCGTCAGGTCAGGCTGCCCTGACTGGGAAGCCCTGGTCCCTAGAGGTGGGTGTGGAACGAGGGGGCTTTGACCCCACCCTATTCCAGGGAGATGAGCTGCACTTTCCATCTTTTACATATTGGGGTTCTTCGTGAGATTGATGTGCTATATGTATTCTAGCTGCTAAAAATTAAGCTTGAAATGCACTTTTAGACAATTTGCAGGAAAGCTATTTCTCAGGCAACGTGCGTGATGAAAAACCCAAAGCTCCCGGCATTTCTAAAGTACAGAGTTGGGAGAAATAGAGGAAAATGATGACCCACAGGAGGTCACCGTGCCCACGGGAGGCTTGGAGGGATGCCTACCTGAGTCAGGCCTGAAACACAGCGCGCCCATGTGGACTGGTGTGGGATCCTTTGCCACGTAGCCTGCTGTGCTGGGCTGCTGGCTGTGGGTCCAACCTCTAACTGGCCTTGCCGACTGAGCGAATGTCCTGGATGCCTGGCAGGCCAGCCTGGTGTGAGCGTCATTACCCTCACATCAGCTGACATTTACTCAACGTGCACTGAGCACCTGGCATGGTTCCTACTGCGTAAGCTCCGTGATCTTACCCATCTCACAACCGTCTTATGGTTTAATCTTTAATGAATGATTTAATTAAATCTTTACTCTCCCAGGGGAGGAAACTTTAATCTCCCAGAGGAGGAAACTGAGGCACAGAGAAGTTCAGAAACTCACCCAAGGTTGCACAGCTGTGAGCGGCTGGACCTGGCTTTGGGTTCAGGCCGACTGGCTCCACAGCCCACGTTTCTAAGCATTGTGCTCTTGATGATTCATTAAACATGTGGTTATGTGTGGTATGGTTTTTGTCCCTTTTTAAGAGGTTTTATTAATTTATTTATTTTGAGATGATGTCTTGCTCTGTTGCCCAGGCTGGAGACCAGCAGTGGCGTGGTCTCAGGTCACTGCAACGTCTGCCTTCTGGGTTCAGAGGATTCTCCTGTTTCACCCTCCTGAGTAGCTGGGATTACAGGTGCCCAGCGTCATGCCTGGCTAATTTTTGTATTTTTCATAGAGACGGGGTTTTGCCGTGTTGGCCAGGCTGGTCTTAACCTCCTGACCTCAGGTGATCTGCCCACCTTGGCCTCCCAAAATGCTGGGATTACAGATGTGAGCCACTGTGCCTGGCCTCTAAGAGTTGTCTTTCTTTCTCTCTCTTTCTCTCCCTCTTTCTTTCTTTTTCTTTCTCTTTCTCTTTCTTTCTTTCTTTCTTTCTTTCTTTCTTTCTTTCTTTCTTTCTTTCTTTCTTTCTTTCTTTCTTTCTTTCCTTTCTTCCTTCCTTCCTTCCTTCCTCCCTTCTTACTTTCTCTTTCCTTTTCTTTTCTTTTTTTTCTTTTCTTTTCTTTTCTTTCTTTTCTTTTCTTTTCCTTCCTTCCTTCCTTCCTTCCTTCCTTCCTTCCTTCCTTCCTTCCTTCCTTCCTTTCTTTCTTTCTTTCTTTCTTCTTTTCTTCCTTCCTCCCTCCCTCCTTCCCTTCCTTCTTTCCTTCTTTCTTTCCCTTTCTTTCTTTTTCTTTTTCTTTCTTTCCTTCTTTCTTTCTCTTTCTTTCTTCCTTTTCTTCTTTCTTAAGAGTTTTCATATCAACTATTTCATGAATCAGAAAAAAAAATCCTTTGTTAGATCTTGCACTCTCATGTTTTTGGTCTGGAAAATGTAAGCACGAAAATGCAGTCCGGGAACTGGGGATGGAAATTGATACCGACGTGAAGTGTCTAGTGCGGTGCTCAGCTCACGGTGGGGTCCGTCACCCCCAGGAAGCCAGGTCTCCTTGGCGGGCTCCACTGCATCATGCTGGGTCCCTGGTCAGAGGCAATTTCACCTTCCAGGGATTTAGCACCTAGTAGACGGGATGAGAGAGATCTACCCATGCACTGGGGAGTGTCAGGCTGCAGGTGCTGGGGGCACAGCGATGAGCCTGAGAGTGCCTCGTTCTCATCTTCTGGAGGGGGAGACAGGGGGTAACCAGGAAGAAGCAGCAAATAAGATCATTTCAGATCCTGAACTGTGCTCCAGAGACTGGAGAGTGAGTGACTGGGAAAGGGGCTAGCTGTTCTAACGGTGGTCAGGAAAGGCCCCCCCGAGTCTGTGATATTTGAGCCTGAATCTGAATGAAGGGGAGGTGTCAGTTGCAGGTGAGGAGCTGGGAGCAGAAAACCTGAGGTGGAGAGAGCAGCAAGTGCGAAGGCCCTGGGGTAGGAACAAGCTTGTTGTGTTGGAGGGAAAAACCAACAGGAAGGCCGGGCATGGTGAGGGGCCAGGTTATGGGCTTTGTAGGCCATGGGACGCCATTCTGAGAGCCATGGGAAGCTTCCGGATTTATTTGTTTATTTATTCATTCATTTTTATTATTATATTTTGAGCCTAGCTCTGCCACCAAGGCTGGAGTGCAGTGGCAGGATCTCAGCTCACTGCAGCTTCCGCCTCCCAGGATCAAGCGATTCTGCCTCAGTCTCCCGAGTAGCTGGAGACTTCAGGTGTGCGCCACCACGCCCAGCTAATTTTTGGTTTTTTTGAGACAGAATTTTGCTCTTGTTGCCCAGGCTAGAGTGCAATGGTGCGATTTCGATTCACCACAACCTCTGCCTCCAGGGTTCAAGTGATTCTCCTACCTCAGCCTCCCGAGTTTCTGGGAATACAGGCATGTGCCACCATACCCGGCTTATTTTTTGTATTTTTAGTAGAGATGGAGTTTCTCCATGTTGGTCAGGCTGGTCCTGAACTCCCGACCTCAGGTGATATGCCCGCCTCGGCCTCCCAAAGTGCTGGGATTATAGGTGTGAGCTACCGTGCCCAGCCTACTGGATTTATTTTTTAAAAAGATCACCCTGACTGCTGTGTGAAAATTGGATTAACAGGGTGGCAGGAGGGGAAGCATCAAGGCTGTGGGGGGATGGGAGTCCCGGCAAAGGGATCTGAGCTTCCCTGGAAACCCCCCGGGGCATGAGGCCATTTTCCTGTCTGTGTGCACGGATGCCTCTTCTCTGACACTGTCTGTGTGCCCTCAGATCCAGCCCCTGCCCCCTGGCTCCATCTTTCTCCCTCGGACCCAGCCCCTTGCCCCTCTCATTCTTTCAGCTTTCCTGTCTGTCCCCAGCTGTGCAGCTGATGCGGCCGCTGTCCGAAGGCCTGTCCCCCAGGTCAGGAGCAGACCTGTTGGTCTCTGTTGAGGATATTGCCTCAGGCAGCAGAGCTGAGGGGCCGGCGGACCTCGGGTCCAGGTCTGCCTTCTTGAGCGGGGGGGGGTGCTATTGCCGGCACATCCAAGGTCTCTGATTTTTTCCAGTCCTGGCCTGTCCCTCCCTCCCCTGCCCTGCCCTTTGTCTCCTCCTGGGGAAGGAGGGAACTTGTATGGGGAAGGGGAACATGCGCCCCCTCCCAGCTCCCTCCTGGGAAATAGCAACCATCCATCACAACCGGCAGAACCCATCACACCCACAGGCAGAGCCATCAATTTCAGGGACACTGTGGTTACTGGTTTCAGGGAGAAAAACAGTAGGTGTGTCCAGGGCCTGTGAAAGCTACTCACACTGCCCTCGAGCGCAGACACTCCTGTCCCCTACCCACCCTGAACCTGACTCCAGGTTTACCAACCTGCAGCTAGACCTGCAAAAATCCTGCAGGAGTGCCTGCTGCTGTGTTTCCAGAAAACTCTCGGGTACCTGCACTTGGATTCTCCACTTAAGAGATTTCCTGTGGCTTAAAAAAAGCACCTCCACTGCTCTTCTCCAGCTGTTTCCGAAGCTCCTGGGCTGCCGCCTTCCACTCATGGCTGGTGTGTCCTCAGGGAAAGTAAATTTGCGATTTTAGCCTAGGAAAACATAATTAGGGAGGCAGATTTGCTGCAAACGCATCCTATTATGTATCCTAAAGCCAAATAGTAATGATCTTTGAATTTTCCGTAAGGCCATAAAACCACCGAAATTTGAAGCTGTCTGGATTGAGGAGGTCAGTCCATATTTGTTGAATGCCTACTGTGTGCAGAATCTGGGCCGGAGGTTTGAGAGCAGGTGGAGGACACAGAAGAGACAGAATTCCGCTGCGTGCCTGGTGCCCAGCCTGGCCGGTGGCTCGTGGGAGTGAGGCAGACGTGGGCAGCCTTGGGCTCTTTTATGAGCCTCAGGTTCTTCACATGTGCATTAGAGACAATGATGACTGGAGGCTTGGGCCCTGCGCCCTGTGCTCAGGAGGACGCTTTGTCTCCCTTGCTTTCCTGGTATTGTAAGGGTCCAGAGAAGGGGGTGACCTTGCCACATTGGGGGAGGCTTAGATCACCAAGTCCCCATGGCACAGGGGGTGTTTGGGATGAGTCTTGAAGGAGGGACATTTTGACTGGGGAGACAGAGCCAGCGCTCTGGACAGCGGGAAGGAGCAGATGGCCTGCAGACCCAGAGGTGGCTGAGCCTGAGGGAGGAGGACTGGGGAGGAGGGGCCGCCTGGGAGCGCTGTGGCTGGAGGATCTGGTCAGTGAGGGGCAGTGGTGGGCTTGAACCCTGAACTTTGATGTCTCTAAAAACCACCTTTAGCCCAGGTGCGGTGGCTCACGCCTGTAATCCCAGCACTTTGGGAGGCTGAGGTGGGCGGATCATTTGAGGTCAGGAGTTCGAGACCAGCCTGGCCAATATGGTGAAACCCCATCTCTACTAAAAATACAAAAGTTAGCCAGGCATGGTGGCGCATGCCTGTAGTCTTAGCTACTCCTGAGGCTGAGGCAGAAGAATCGCTTGACGCCAAGAGGCGGAGACTACAGTGAGCCGAGATCACGCCACTATGCTCCGGCCTGGGTGACAGAGGGAGAGTCTGTCTCACAAAACAGAAAAACAAAAAAGCACCTTTGTCCTCTAGACTCCCCCGTTTACATCTTAAGCTGGGGCCGTAGCCCTGGATGCTGCTGCTCTCAGAATAAGCACCTGCCGACCCACCTGGGTGTCCTGGGAACGTTCAGATATGGGGTGTCCTGATTGCACCCAGAACCCCCTTCTGCTGCAACCCTCATCTCAGGCTGTATCAGCGCCATTATTGCCATGGCTCAGACCCCAACCTTGCAGTCACCCCGACTCTTCCCTCTTACACCCTCGCCCAGTCCATCAGCAAATTCTCCCACCTTCAGAATATACCTAGAAGCCCACCTCTTCTCACCCTGCCGACTGACCCCAACAGCTGTCCCCGACTCAGTGGCCGCCGGAGTCTTTCTTTCCTTCTTTTCTTTTCTTTTCCTTTTTCTTTCTCCTTCCTTCCTTCCTTCCTTCCTTCCTTCCTTCCTTCCTTCCTCCCTCCCTCCCTCCCCTTCCCTTCCTTTTCTTTCTTTTGACAGAATCTTGCTCTGTCACTCAGGCTGGAGTGCAGTGGTACGATCTAGACTCACTGCAACCTCGGCCTCCCGGGTTCAAGCAATTCTCGTGTCTCAGCCTCCCTAGTAGCTGGGATTACAGGTGTGCATCACCACGCCTGGCTAATTTTTTTGTATTTTCAGTAGAGATGGGGTTTCCCCATGTTGCCTAGGCGGGTCTCCAACTCCAACTCCAACTCTGTCCGCCTTGGCCTCCCAAAGTGCTGGGCTGACAGGTGTTAACCACCATCTCTGGCACAGAGGGGTCTGTCTAAATCATCAATAAGGCCAGGTCCCTCCTCTGCTCCCCACTCCCTCTTGGCCCCCCAGCTGACTCAGGTAAGAGCCCAAGTCCTTCCAGTGGCCCCACCACACCTGGCCCCATGTCCCTCTGGCTCCTCCTGCTGGTTCTGCCACTGTCCCTGGAGCACAGTGATTTCAGGCTTTGCTCCCCCAGGCAGGTGGTAATGACGTTGTACATAGACCAACCCCAGCTCTGTGTGCATGGGTGTATTTACATGTTTATTTTCTGTTTGGGAGAGAGGAGTCCTCTCTGCTCTCGCTTGGGGAGGGGGCCTCCCCAGCACTGGAGCGGGGGCTCTGGATGGGCCAAGGAGTAGCTGAAGCAGAAGAGAGCAGGAATGCAAGCCAGGCTGGAGCTGGGGTGGGGGCTCCACGTCCTGTGTGGTGTGTATGAGAGAGACAGAGGTAGACACAGAGACACAGTGACAGAGAGGCTCTGTCTCCCTGACTGCAGAGCTCATGTGTCTAGCTGTGTGCACTCAGGTCTCCCGGTATGCATGTCTGTGGGCACCTGTGTACATGAGTCTCTGTGTTTTAAAAGGAAAGTGATCAGTTTCAAATAAAATAACAACCCCAGCAAGCACCTTAGCCAGCGGCGGGGAGATCAATACCCCCGTTAATTGAATGCAACTCTCATAAATCAGGAGAGGAAGTCGGAATTGAACCTCCTTTCTGAGGTGGCCTGGAGAACTGGTTCTCAGGATAAGCAGTAAGCAGACTGGACCAGAATTAGTGATTACCTTGTGGGGTGGGGAGAAAGGGGCTGAGCCTCAGGGGCCTCATCAGGGGACCAGCCTGAAGGGAGTTGAGGATTGGGGCCCACGAGGAAGTAGTGACCTGCCACCAGCCACCTGCAAAGCCAGAGTTCCCCGCTGGCCCTGGCCCATCGCCCTAGGCCCCAGGTGGTGGAGGGAACAGAGCATCTGGGGCCAGCACATGGCCTGCAGTGTTGGCTGCCTCTTCTTTCCCCTGGGACAGTGCCCGGAGGCTGGCTGCATTGGGTCAGCCTTGGGAAGAGGGGTGGGTGGTGACCAGAGGCCTAGCTTGGTCTTCTTTCACTTTCTGAGTAAGAAATGACGGTTTTGGTGGAATGCCTGGGGCTTAGTGGGTGTGCAGAAAATACACTCAGGCCTAGGTCTCCCATGCCAGGTGCACTGAGCTGTTTTGCAGATGCAGTGAGAGGCAGAGAGGCTGGTGCAGGGTCACTGTCAGTCCTGGGGGCTCGCCATATGACCTTGGGAAAGCCAGTATATCTGCTCACACATCTGGGACCTTAGGACCTGGGCAGGCTCTTGAGGTCACAGTGCCATTGGAGGTGACTGAGGCCATAGGAGGTCACTGTGATGGGTTTGGGCCCACCAAGGGGCAGCTCCAGCAGGGAGGGGAGGGAAGGGCCCTCAGAGAGCATGCCTGATAGCCTGGGAAGTCACTGTCCCCTCTCCCCATCCCTGCCCAGAGCTATATGCAAACCCCTGTGGTCTTAGAAGCTGTCTCAGGCCACCATGGGTCCCTTCACTGGGAGAGAGGCGTCTGGTTGGCAGGTCAGGGGCCTCTTTCAGCCAGTGCCACACAAGGGCAGCCCTCGGCCCCCAGGGGCATGTTCTGGATCCCAGTGGACTTTGCTGCTGAGCTGGCTGAAGTAATTATTATTAATCATCATAATAATGAATGATGATACTAATGAATGATGATAGTAAATAATAGTAACAGCCAGTCTCTGTTGGGCACTTATGAACTTTGAACATCCCCAGCAGCTTGGCGAGGAGGATCCCATGCAGGTCTGAGCCAGGCCTGCACTCTCTTCACAGCCCCGAGGTGCAGAGAGCTGGACCAGCCACGTGGCAGCCAGGTTTATTGGGGATGGGGTGTTACAAAGTCCCCAGATTCCCAGTGCAGTCTCTGCCAGGCTGGGAGGGAGGTGGGACTCTTCAGGCTGCAGGGGTGTCCTGTTAGCCCTGCGGGCTTCCTGATCATGACCAATGTCCCAGCGTTTCTGTTGGCAGGGTGGGACCAGAGACCTTCATCGCTTCTCATTGTCTGTGCCATGGTGGCCTCCTGGCCTGGCTTGGGAATAACCTGTCACTACAGGGTCATGTGCCAAGGCCTGGGCCAGGCTTGCTGCTGCCAGGGATGCAGGCCCCACAGAGTCCTGGGTCCGAAGGGGGACGGTGAGTGGTGGATTGCAGGGTCACTCTCTCAGAAGGGGCTGCAGTTCTGTCCTCAGTCCCTCTGAGCCATTTAAACCTCTGGTGGAGCAATTTCAGAGTCGGGAGACTCACTGATTTCTGATGGGGTCCACTCTATTGTTGGGCAGCTCTAATGGGGACTTCGTCCAGAAGTGGATGAGACCTAACTTTGACTGAATGTCCATTACAAGTAGTGGCAATAATAGTAATAACACCACCAATAATCATTAAAGCTAGGTGTGAGCTCTAGGCACACCTAAGTGTAGGCACACCTGTAGCTCCGTATAGGTGTCTTATGAGTTCAGGCTGCAAGAGCAAAGTTCCCTAGCCTGGGGGCTCGCAGACAGCAGACGTTTCTTTTACTTTTCTTTTTTGAGACAGGGTCTCCCTCTGTTGCCCAGGCCGAGTGCAGTGGCATGACCACAGCTCCCTACAGCCTCTGCCTCTCAGGCTCAAGCAATCCTCCTGCCCCAGCCTCCTGAGTAGCTGAGACTACAGGTGCACACCACCATCCCTGGCTAATTTTTATATTTTTGTAGAGATAGGGTTTCGCCATGTTGCCTAGGTTGGTCTTGAACGCTTCAGCTCAAGGCCCACCTTGGCTTCCCAAAGTACTTGGATTACAGGCGTGAGCCACCATGCCTGGCTTCAAACATTTATTTCTCACAGTTCTGGAGACTGAAGGTCTGAGACGGGGATGCCAGCATGCTCAGGTTCAGGGGAGGGCCCTCTTTTGGGTTATAGGTGGTCAACTGCTTGCTGTGTCGTCACATGGTGGGAAGAGGCTGAGAGAGCTCTCTGGGGCCTCTTTTTTTTTTTTCCCTGAGACTGAGTCTCACTCTGTCACCCAGGCTGGAGTGCAGTGGCACTATCTTGGCTCACTGCAACCTCTGCCTCCCAGGTTCAAGCAATTCTCTTGCCTCAGCCTCCTGAGTAGCTGGGATTATAGGCGTGAGCTGCCATTCCTGGCCAGGTAGGAAGTCTTTAGAAGGAAGCTCCAGGACTGTGCTGAGCCAGCGGTCTGGTCTGCCCCCCATGAAGCCCCAAGTGCCGGGCAAGAAGGAAACTGGCAGACCCAGTGTGGAGAGGGGAAGGTGACCTCAGGCTGGTCCTGGGGCTCCTGACACAGGGCACTGGCATGGAACGTCAGGTCCCTGAGGCCACCCTGAGGTCCAGTGACTTATTAGGAGGACCTCAGAACTCAGCACAGCCATGATCCTCTTGGTGACACCTCAATCCTGTGAAAGGATATGGATGAAAAGCAGCCAAGGGGAGTGGCGCAGGGGCAGGGCAGGGCCCTGGAGACCCACCCGGATCACTGACGTTCCTCTCCCGATGGAGCTGTGGACAGCGCTTGCTGTCCCAGCCATGACGTGGGACCACACATGTGGGTGTTGCCAGCCTTGGTGACCAGAGATGTGATGGGGGCTCGGTCTCAGAGACGTGACTGACCACTCAGGGACTGGGCTCCGTCTATGGCCCTTCCAGAGGTCAAACTGAGGCAGCGTGGCCCAAGGCCCCCACCATCAATCACAGGGAAGCAGAGACTATCGGGGGTGGCCTAAGGCCCCAGGTAGACAAGGACACTCTTATCAGGGGGCTGGACACTCCAGGACTTAGGGGTGAGCTCCCAGAAGTAGGCCCAGTCAGGCCTTTCTTTGGAATGTGTGGGTGTGGACCTCCCAGAGCTGCCCAGCTCACCTGTTACTGCACGCACAGCATGGATTCCTGGGTACCTGCGTTCTTCCCTCTTGCCCTTGAGTGGCTCAGTGATACCCTGTGATACGCCCCAGGGTTACCCCACACAGACACACCCCAGATTGCTCTCCCCTCTGCTGCCTCTCCCTGATAACCCCCCTCAGGGTGTCCTTGAGGCTGGGCCTGCATTTGGTACATCCGTGTTGGGTTCCTCTGTGCCCAGAGCCTGGCACCGAGTAGGCGCGTGGTGAATATGTGTGGATGCATGTGGATGATGGGCCGTCTTCGGGGACACCCCTCCTGAGCGCTCCAGCCTCCCTCTCCCTGTCTCTCCTGACACGGCCGGGCCTTCGCTGCTTACATTCGTGCTGCTCTGCCGGAAGCCACCGGTTCAGGCTCACCTGGGTTAACAGCCTTCCTCTCTGAAAATGCATGTAAGAAAGACATGAAAGGAAGGAAAGAAAAATGTACTATGAGCAGGACCAGAGGGCCCTTGGGCATTCGCAGCAGCTGCAGAAAGATTGGGTGCATTTGGTGGTGGGAGTAAGCGCAGGGCGTTGTCCGCTGTCCTGCTTGCCGGGGTAGACAGAATTCAAGGTTTGTACCCTGGTGATGGAGCCTGCAGGGTTAGGGTGGTTGTTGCCTGGGAAACCCCTTATACCAGAGCAGTTTTGGCCTCGTCTCCTGTGGGGACTGTTGGCTGTTATCCCAGAGGAAATAGCCCTGAAAGTCCCATCCCCCCAGATGTCACGCTCTAGACCGGGGGTGGGGGTTCTGGCCTTTTGCTGGCTGTTGGCCTTGATCCTGATGTCCTGCCCCCGCCCTGTACATGGACCCCTTCCAAGCGAAACGGCGCATTCCTGCCTGTGTCAGAGCCCACCTGTTGGCACCACCTTCCCAGGGTGTAAGAGGTGGAAAATGGATTTTCTTCCGGAAACCCAGCGTGTCTCAGGGTGGCCTTTTCTGATATATTGAAGCCAGTATTCCACTTGCGGCTCCAACCTGCTTCCCTTGCTGAAGACCAAGGCCTGGAGGCCCCTTGTAAGCTTGTAGGCACAGCACTTGTGCCCAGGGATTCATTAGGGCCACCCGGCTCCATGTTCTCCCCCAGGAGCCTCCTCTCCAGCTGGTGCTCTCCAGCCTGTTGAGCTATTCAGCAGCGTTCTGGGCTGGGTGGGGTGAGCTTTGGGGCCAGGCTGCCTGGTTGGACTGATTTTCTTATTTAATAACTGCGTGACCCTGAGCAAGTCGCTCAGCCTTGCTGTGCCTTGTTTCCTTCCTGATCTGTACAATGGGGGCATTAAAAGGGACCAACATGTTGTCATGGGCATTGAATGAGATCAGACTATAAATTGCATAAATTGGCAAGCGTGGGCTCAATACCTGTTGGCTGTGTAACTGCTACTATCATTAGTGGAAAGGTTTTCTCATGTCCTCCTAAAAGCCTAGGAAAAGTCCCGCCTCCCTGGGCAGCCTTGTGACATCGGGTACCTTCCTCGATAGAAAAGATGTTAAATAGCAGGGCTGTTGTAACAAAGAGGCACAAGCTGATTGTGTTAAACCAGGTGTCCCCAACCCCCTGGCATGGACCGGTACTCCACGGCGGGTTGGGAAGTGGGCCCGGCAGGAGGAAGTGGCGGCAGTGGAGAAAGTGAGGCTTCACGTGTATTTACGGCCGCTCCCCATCACTCGCAGCTCCGCCTCCTGTCAGATCAGCTTGGGCTTTAGATTCTCAGAGGCGTGAAAATCCTCTTGTGAACTGCGCATGTGTGGGATCTAGGTGGCGCATTCCCCTTGAGAATCTAACGCCTGATGATCTGTCACTGTCACCCATCACCCCCAAATGGGACCATCTAGTTGCAGGAAAATGAGCTCAGGGCTCCCACTGATTCTACATGATGGTGAGTTGTATAATTATTTCATAATAATAGAAATAAAGTGCACAGTCAATGTAATACACTTGAATCATCCTGAAAGCGTCCCCACGGCCCCTCTCCCCGGGTCCATGGAAAAACTGTCTTCCACAAAATCGGTCGCTGGTGCTAAAAAGGTTGGGACCACTGGATTAAACGACAGAAATCGATTGTCTCATGGTTGTGGAGGCTGGAAGTGTGAGATGAAGGCGTCAGCAGGCAGGTGCTAGGGAAGGATGTGTTCCAGGCCCCACTCCAGGCTTCTGGGAGTTCCTTGGCTGATGGCAGCACAATTCTAGTCTTTCCATGGTGTTCTCTCTGTGTGCAAGTTTCAGATCAAATTTCCTTTTGATAAAAACACCAGTCATACTGGATGAGGGCCCCACTTCACTCCAGAATGACCTCATGTCATCACGAATTACATCTGCCAGGACCCTGTTTTCAAGTAAAGTCACATTCTTAGCTATTGGGTGATAGGGCTGCAACATGTGAATTTGAGGGGGTGCATAATTTAGCCCATCGCAAAGACTGTATTTTATAATATATGAATATCACTTTTTTTTTCTTTTGTTCCTACGCAAAGAATGTTGTAGAGAATGAATATCACATATTAAAACATTTTCCTTGATCTACAAGGGTTTTGTTGCCCCCTGATTTTTAAAGAAATTCACACATTTTTGAGGGCCCCTAAAAGCAATGTGGGCCCTGGCCTGCACCTCCTGGCCCCGGTGGAGAAGTCAGCGCTGGTGCTGCCCACCCCACAGTGACCACACTGAGGCCCTGGGTTCCTCAGACCACGTCGGCTGAAGGCTGTTGTCCGCCATCTCCCTGGTCCAGCCCTCCCTTTCTCTTCCAACCAGGCATTTCCCAGTCATACATCTGCTGTGGTTGGAGGCTTTATGACATCTACTTTTACTGTCACTTTTAGAAAAACCTCTCAGGGAGAGAAGCCTAATCATACGTTATTTGAAAATAGAAAGGGCCACGCAAATGCGAAGTCCAGTGTAATAATAGTGATGCCGGGTAATTCTGTTTTGAACAAGTTGAACTTGTTAGATCAGACAGATGCCATCTGCACTATTTAAAGCCTGTGCTGGCGATAGGTTTTATGCAGACATGCTTGTCGTAGGAAAATTGCTGAATCCCCCAAAAAGTAAAGTGCTTTGCTTTGTAGTCAGGCGTATGATGCTTCCTCTCAGGAATGGAATGACTGCTGTCCCTGGGGAGCAAAAGCATCTCAAGCCTGTACTGAGCACCTCCGGTGTGCTAAGTACTTTACATTTGAGCATGTATTGAGCACCTTCTGTGTGCTGAGTACTTTACATTCGAGCATGTATTGAGCACCTCCAGTGTGCTGAATACTTTACATTTGAGCATGTGTTGAGCACCTCCAGCATGCTGAGTACTTCACATTCGGGCATGTATTGAGCACCTCCAGCATGCTGAGTACTTTACATTTGAGCATGTATTGCGCACCTCCAGTGTGCTGAGTACTTTACATTCGAGCATGTATTGAGCACCTCCTGTGTACTAAGTACTTTACATTTGAGCATGTATTGAGCACCTCCAGTGTGCTGAATACTTTACATTTTAGCATATATTGAGCACCTCCAGCGTGCTAAGTACTTTACATTCGAGCATGTATTGAGCACCTCCTGTGTGCTGAATGCTTTACATTTGAGCATGTATTGAGCACCCTCTGTGTGCTGAGTACTTTACATTTGGCCTCACAGCTAATCCTCACAATAACCCTGTTACTCGGATTTCATAGGAGTTAAAGCCTGAGTTTAGAGAGGTTATGTAAGTTGCCCAAGATCACGCAACTGTGAAGTGTAGCCAGGATTTGAACCCAGGACCTCTGACTCCCAGGCTTTCACTCTTTCCAGTATATTCCTGAATAATGTCCCTGAATAATATGGAGAATCACTGACCCGGGGAATCCCTTGATTTCTCTCTTTCCTATGAGAGCGGCAGGAGAATTAATGCGTGGCCTTCACCAAGAGGAACATGGTTGGTGAAAAGAACTTCCTGACAGCAGGAGCATACAGGAGAACCTAGACTCTCTCTCTCTCTTTTTTTTTTTTTTTTGAAAGAAAGTCTTGTTCTGTCACCCAGGCTGGAGTGCAGTGGTGTGATCATGGCTCACTGCAGCCTTGACCTCACAGGCTCAAACAATCCTCCTGCCTCAGTCTGAGTAGCTGGGACCACAGGCGCACACCACCATGCCCAGCTAATTTAAAGAATTATTGGCCGGGCGCGGTGGCTCAAGCCTATAATCCCAGCACTTTGGGAGGCCGAGGCGGGTGGATCACGAGGTCAAGAGATCGAGACCATCCTGGTCAACATGGTGAAACCCCGTCTCTACTAAAACTACAAAAAATTAGCTGGGCATGGTGGCGCGTGCCTGTAGTCCCAGCTACTCAGGAGGCTGAGGCAGGAGAATTGCCTGAACCCAGGAGGCGGAGGTTGCGGTGAGCCGAGATTGCGCCATTGCACTCCAGCCTGGGTAACAAGAGCGAAACTCCGTCTCAAAAAAAAAAAAAAAAAAAAAAAGAATTATTTATAGAGATAGAGTGTCACTCTGTTGCTCAGACTGGTCTCGAACTCCTGGGTGCAAGTGATCCTCCTGCCTTGCCCTCCCCAAGTTCTGGGACTACAGGTGTGAGCCTCTGGGCCCGGTCCTGGACTCCCTTTTGTGATAGATTAAAAACCATTTCCCCTCAATTCTGCAAATGGTGGTTATCTTCATTTCCTAGGGTTGCCGTAAAAAATGACCACAAACCAGATGCCTTAAAACAACAGGAATTTACTCCTTCCCAGTTCTGGAGACAGGAGGTCTGAAAATAGGTTGTCAGCACGGCCGTGTTCCTTCCAAAGCTCAAGGGAGACTCCTCCCTGCCCTTCCTGGCTCTCCTGGCAGATGCTGGCGGTGCCTGGCGTTCTTTGTCCTGCAGACGCCTCTCTCTACTCTCTGCTGCCTTTGTCATGCACGTAGCCTTCCCCGCTGGATGTCCACATGTGGCCTTCTTAGAAGGACCCTAGTCATTGGGCTTAGGGCCGGCCTGATGCAGTATGACCTCATCTGAACTAATTATACCTGCAAAGACCCTAGTCTCAAGTAAGAACACATTCTTTTTTTTTTTTTTTTTTTTTGGTTTATTAAAAAATAAGTTTATTGGGCAGGCATGGTAGCTCATGCCTGTAATCCCAGCACTTTGGAAGGCTGAGGCGGGTGGATCACGTGAGGTCAGGAGTTTGAGACCAGCCTGGCCAACATGGTGAAACCCCATCTCTAACAAAAATACAAAAATTAGCTGGGCGTGGTGGCACATGCCTATAATCCCAGCTACTCAGGAGGCTGAGGGAAGAGAATCAATTGAACCCAGGAGGCGGAGGTTGTGCCATTGTACTCCAGCCTGGGCAATGACAGCAAAACTCCGTCCCCCCAAAAAGAAAGTATTGAGGTATATTTTTCATTAAGTACACTAATATTAAGGATAGAACTTGATGGAGTTTTACATATGGACAGTCACCTACTGAGATTAGGTTACATAGAATATTTCTAGTACACAAGAAGATTTCCTGTGTTCCTTCGGCACAAGTCATTCTTGGCCCCTAAGCCTAACTGCTGCTCTGATTCTATCAGTGTTACTTTTGCCTGTTCTTGAACATCACATAAATGGAGTCACAGAGTACGTAATCTTTTTTATTTGAGACTGAGTCTTGCTCTGTTGTCCAGGCTGGAGTGCAGTGGTGCAATCTCAGCTTATTGCAACCTCCGCCTCTTGGGTTCAAGCAATTCGATTCTCCTGTCTCAACTCTCAAGTAGCTGGGATTACAGGTGCCTGCCACCACGCCCGGCTAATTTTTTCTTTTTGTATTTTTAGTAGAGATGGATTTCGCCATTTTGTCCAGGCTGGTCTTGAACTTCTGACCTCAGGTGATCCACCCGCCTCGGCCTCCCAAAGTTCTGGGATTACAGGTGTGAGTCACCACACCTGGCTAATAATCTTTTTTATTTGGCTTGTCAACGTTGTGACTCTGAGATTCATCTATGTCGTTGCACGTAGATATATTTTAAAAATTTCCCTAGGTTATTGGGGAATAGGTGGTGTTTGGTTACATGAGTAAGTTCTTTAGTGGGGATTTGTGAGATTTTGGTGCACCCATCACCTGAGCAGTAAACACTGGACCCTATGAGTAGTCTTTTACCCCTTACATATGGCCATATTCTGAACTTCTGGCTGGACATGAATTTTGGGGCCACTCTTCAGCCTACAGTGATGGAGCCCCTGGGCATGGGTTCCACACTGGGCAGTGCCCGGCTCCACACAGGAAAGCTGAGTCTCTGTCCTCAAGGCCTCAGGACTCCGTTCAGGGTTTCAGGCTGGCCACTCGCAGCCACACCCCACGGTGGGGCAGGGGATTCAGAAAGTGACCTAGCTCCTGCAGGGCGGATGGAAAAGACACTTGCTCCAGGGAGAGGTGCCTCCAGGAAGGGCTGAGATGCGTTGGGGTCCATTCCAAGGTCTCTAGCTGACTTGGAAGAGCCCCTGGCTTGTCTCGACATAGGTTGTTTGCGCCCTGGGGTCTCTGGTGAGAAGATAGGACAGGCACCCAGTGTTTTCTCCACCTTGCCTGCCTCCTGCCATGATGGGAGCCCTAGAGCCCGCCCTCACCTGCCCTTGCTGGTCTCTAGTCCTGACCCTGCCTCTGCACTCTGTCCTTGAAATATTCATTCCAGGCCAGGTGCAGTGGCTCATGCCTGTAATCCCAGCACTTTGGGAGACGGAGGCGGGAAGATCGCTCGAGTCCAGGAGCTGGAGACCAGCCTGGACAACATTTTTCTACAGAAAGTTAAAAAATAAATAGCCGGGTGTGGTGGCTTATGCTTATGGTCCAAGCTACTTGGGAAACTGAGGTGGGATGATCGTTTGAGCCCGGGAGGTTGAGGCTGCAGTGAGCTGTGATCGCACCACTGCACTCCAGCCTCTGTCCAGGGTGGCAGAGTGAGATCCCTTCTCTCTGTCTCTCTCTCTCTTATATACAAAATATTCATTCCTGTCAAAGGCACATCCATCCTGTCCCTGTAGGCCAGCATGGAAAATACCTCCATGGTCTTCATCTGGACCGATTTCAGAGCCTGGCAGACATCACATTGTCATGTTTCTTCCTGGGGTGGACCCAGGCATTCTTGGTGGGAGCACATCAATGCCAAAAGGGTGAACACTAGTTCTTGAAACAATCTTAGTAGTGGTAAAAACATCTAAGAAACCTCCTAGATGGGCAATAATGAGAAAAGGTTGATGTGCCCTGGTCTAACCCAAGTCCCTGTTGCTGCCGCTTCAGCCACATCAATATCAGTGCTGATCACGAATGCAAACAGTGCTGATGTCACACAGGTGCCATGGGCCACCCACTTTACTGCTCTCTCCTCATTCAGTCCTCACGATGGCAGCTGCTCTTCTGTCTTAAAAGATGAGAGTGCTGAGCACAGAGAGGCTCAGTGACCTGCCCAGGGTCACACAGCTTATAGGGAGCTGAGCTTCCTCTCAGCTTCTTGTACAGTGCTGGTAATGAACCTTGATGAGTTTTGGATGGATGAAAAATACTCCTACTTCCTTCTGCCTGAGGACTTTTTGAGCAAAAGAAGCAGCTGGCTTTTAAGTCTCTTCTCTTTCTTCTTTGCAGTCTCACCAAAGGCTGTTGTGTGTTGAACTGTGTGCTCCAAAAAGCCATGTCCAAATCCTGTTCCCTAGAATCTGTGAATGTGACCTTTTTTGGAGATAGGGTGTTTGCAGATACAATAAAATTAAGAGGAGGTGCTACTGGGTTTGGATGGGTCCTGGTATGGTGGCTGGTGTTCTTGTTAAGAGAGGAAACATGGACACAGATGCACACAGGGGAGGAGGCCGTGTGAAGGCAGAGGCGGAGGTCAGGGTGAAGCAGCTGCGGGCCAAGGAACACTGAGGGCTGTTGGCTATCCCCGGAAGCTGGGAGGGGCCTGGAGGAGGCTCCCCCGGAGTCTTAAGGCACTGGCCCTGCTGCTGCCTTGCTGTCTGACTTCCAGCCTCCAGAGCTGCCAGAGGAGAAATGGGTGTGGTTTTATGCCACCTGGTTTGTGGAAATTCATTTCAGTTGCCCAAGGAAACTAACACAAAAGTGATGGTATTTTTAAAAAGTTTTATTTTTGTTTTTGTCAAAGTTTGCCTTGGGCACTGAACTAAAGAGTGAGAGTACGGGCCGGGCACACGGTGGTTCACGCCTGTAATCCCAGCACTTTAGGAGGCCGAGGGTGGGTAGATCACCAGAGGTCGCGAGTTCGAGACCAGCCTAACGTGGAGAAACCCCATCTCTACTAAAAATACAAAATCAGCTGGGCATGGTGGCGCATGCCTGTAATCCCAGCTACTCGGGAGGCCGAGGCACTGAGGCAGGAGAATAGCTTGAACCTGGGAGACGGAGGTTGCAGTAAGCTGTTATTGCACCATTGCACTTCAGCCTGGGCAACAAGAGCAAAGCTCTGTCTCAAAAAAATAAATAAATAAAGAGTGAGAGGATGGACTGGGTTGTGCATGCGTGTGTGTGCACGCATGTGTATGTGTGTGCATATGTGTGTGTGCATATGTGTGTGTGTGTGCGCGCATGTGTATGTGTGTGCGTGCATGTGTATGTGTGTGCATGCTCGTGTGCATGTGTGTGTGTGCGTGTGTGTGTGCATGTGTATGTGTGTACATATGTGTGCGTGTGTGCATGTGTATAGTTGGGGGGCTTGTTCCCCTTTCCTATCATCTGCCTTTTATCCCCTCCACGTATGTGTCTGCGTTGCCCCCACCTGTCACCCTCACTAGTCCCCCATTGGGTATGGGGCCACGGCCCTTTCTCTCCTTAGGGAAGGTGGAGGTGGGAGGGGAGGGTGGCTGAGAGGGCAGGTGGCTGCTGAGGGGTCACACCATCCCTTCTGTGGCAGGTAGCTCATTGGGCTCAGAAGAGGAGGAGGGTGGGGATGTTGGAAACATCCTTCATTTAATTCCCATTATGTGCAGCCATAAAGACCAGTATCTTGTATAGGGATAAACAGAGCTTAAATGGGCCTGCAAAGCCATGGGGTGAGGTGAGAATCAAAGGAAACGAAATTAATACGTTAAAAAAAGGCAAGCAGCTTCCTGGAGAAAGACCCCCAGGGCTGCCTTGTGTGAACAGATCTGCCAGCCGAGGGGAATCCATCTCAATAGAAGTTTGCAACAAGATAAATTCTGCATATGATGGCTAATAAATGTCCCTGAGAGCTGAGTAGTAATCACACAGGAAATAAATTATCTAAAACTAAAAGCGACACTAGTATTGGTGGTGAGGTGGAGGGCTGTGTTGGTGGCAGTCACCTCGTTTAAGATCCTGGGAAGGATTTGTTCTCAGGAAGCCAGTGATAATTTACTGGAGTTTTAATACCTGGCAAGTTCCCAGACTTCTGTGGGTGGAATTTATTTTGGCACAATACAGCCCCTTGGGAGGAAATAGACAGACTTGGAGAGGCCCGGCTGTGCCTGGGAAACAGCCTCTGTCACCTGTGTGGTCCCTGGACAGAACCTAGCCAGACCCTTGAAGGGAATTCCTCTGCTTGTTTCAGTCCCATGCACTGCCCTTCAGTACACAGGCAGTAACACACAGACGTGCCTGACCCGTGCAGATAGGGTCAGATGTGCAGGTATGGGCACATGTGCAGTTGTGGGCAAGCATGCAAATATGACCACATATGCAGTTATGGGTGTGTGTGCAGTTGTGGGCACACGTGCAGATGTGGTCACATGTATAGTTGTGGGCACATGAGGATATGTTCCCTGACTGCTCAGGGAAGGTGGAGATGAAGCCTGGGGCCGAGGGGGGGGATTTCCACTCATGAGGGCCTCTCTGCAGATAGGATCACACATGCAGATGTGGGCACATGTACAGTTGTGACCACACATGCAGATAGGATCACACATGCAGCTATGATCACACATGCAGACATGATCACACATGCAGATATGATCACGTGTGCAGATATGATCATGCATGCAGTTGTGGGCACACATAAAGTTGTGACCAACAGGTGTAGGTATGGGCTTTCCCATATGTCTGTAATGTGTGTACTGGATGGAGTGGGCTGCCAGCTCCATCTCCTCGCCAGATCCCCTCCCCACCGTTCGGTCTGCTCGGGGTCAGGGTTTGGGAGCCTGGGGCACCGTAGAGCCTGCTGCCTTTGCCTGTGGGCCTTACTAGTGGGGTCCTCCTGGGAAGGTCACCCTGGCCGGTTCTGCTGCTCACCTCTGGCTTCTCCCACCTAGGATGCCCCCTGGGGCCGGCCTCATGGAGCGGATCCAGGCTATTGCCCAGAATGTGTCTGACATCGCCGTGAAGGTGGACCAGATCCTGCGACACAGCCTGCTCCTGCACAGCAAGGGTGGGTTCCGGGCGCGGGGTGCCCTCTGCCCGAGGGGGCCAATGAACTGGGTGCTGGGTGGGCCCTGGGAGGGTGGGACACCTGGTGTGTGGACGACTTCTCCTGACAGCAGCTCTCCTGGCTCTTGGGACCCCAGCTTAGGCTTTCAGCAGGAGGAATGGGGGTTCACTCCCTCCAGCCCGGCAGGAGGGCGCAGAGGGCAGAGGCGGTCCCTGGAGTCTCAGCCTCTGGGGTCCACAGTTCCAGGAGTGAGGCTACCTGGGGAAAGGTCCCTGGGTGGCCCCTCCAGTCCCTGTGATGTGGGGAACAGCGAGCTGGCGGCTGCAAACCTCATTTCTGCCTCCTCAGAAAACACTGGGGATGTTTTCGGGTGGGTGCTGAGGTCTGCCCATCCAGGCAGCTGCTGGGTGGCTGAGCACACTAGCTCTTCACTGCTTCTGAACCCCCCGAGGAGGCTGGGACAGCCCAGGCCTGGGGGTGACCTTGTGGGTGGGTTGTGTGGCTGGTGAGCTTTAAGGTGGGAAACTGGCAGCGGGTTGTGTGGGAAGCTGCCTCCCGCACCTGTGCCTCTCCCCCTGGCCTCCTCCCTGGACCCAGGGCTTCAGCAAGGTGACCTCTTCGTGCAGTGTCGGAAGGCGGGCGGGACCAGTGTGAGGCGCCAAGTGACCCCAAGTTCCCTGACTGCTCCGGGAAGGTGGAGGTGAGGCCTGGGGCTGGGGGGCGGGGATGTCCACTAGTGAGGGCCTCTGTTCCCGGCCCCGGCCCCTAACTCTGGCACAAGCTGGCAGAGGCCAGCTTCAGGGAAACAGCTTCTCTGGTCAGTTCATCCGCCCCACCCATCATCCCAAATCCCCCAGGAGGCATCGCCCTCAGGGGTCAGGGCTTTTTCTCAGCGAGTGATTAAATCTCCACGTGTCAACACCAGCAGGTGGATTCCCCCAGAGACTCAGAGGAGTGGCCCTGGCCGCCCTGTCCCCGATCCTCCTGGCCCAGCCAACAGCTGGACGGAGTCTTCCTGCCCTGCCTCTGGGGCCACCATGGGCTGCAGGAAGTCTGTCCCTGTAGGAGCCACCCACAGCCATGAAGCCAGCTCCCCGCTGGTTCTGAACCCCCTATGGGGTGGGCGGTGGTGCTGCAGACCCCTCCCTGGGTGACTATCTGGGATCACTGCAGGTGGATCCTGCCCTGGCCCCAGCCCTGGCTGCCTTGGAGGCTGTTCCCTGACCTTGACCTCTAGCCCAATCCTGCTCCAGTAGCAGGGAGACAGGGGCCAAAGGGAGAGGGAGACAGCCAGGCCTCCCAGCTCTTTGCCCCAGACCTTTAAGCCAGCTTTATCTCCCAGGCCCTCCTCTTTCCAGACTTGAGGGCTGGTGGTCTGCCCCTGCCATCTCTGGGGTCCTTCGGGCAGGTCCTGGTTCAATCTCTTCTCTGCCCTGTTGCATCAGTAGGGCGGGCCTTGTGGTGCCCATCCTGGGGGATCTCAGGGCCCCTGGGGGTGCATGTGCAGGGGAGCCCCTGGGGGTCGGTGGGGCTGGCGCGGCCCCCTGCCCAGCCTGGCCCTCTCTGCAGTGGATGCGTGCCCGCTGGACCTCTGACCCCTGCTACGCCTTCTTCGGGGTGGACGGCACCGAGTGTTCCTTCCTCATCTACCTCAGTGAGGTCGAGTGGTTCTGTCCCCCACTGCCCTGGAGGAACCAGACGGCTGCCCAGAGGGCATCCAAGCCCCTTCCCAAAGTCCAGGTGGGCCTGGGAGGTGGGTGGGCCAGTGAGGGGCTGGCGTGGCTGGACATCCTCAGGGACAGCAGGCAGAAACCGTTGCCCTGGGGTAACGAGACTGAGTGGCTGTGCCAGGTGTGTGGGCAGATCCCAGCCCACCCTGCTGCAGATGGGAGGACAGCCTGCCGGGGCCTGTCTACTTTCTTTGAGATGCCGGCAAGCTGGGCCTCTTTGCGGGGCAGGTGGGGGGCCTGGACGTGCCCCCTTAATGGACTAGAATAGTGGTAATAGAAGCTGCCGCTTACTGAGGGCTTTCTGTGTCTAGACGCTTTATTTGCACTTAAAGCTCTGGCCATTCTTGTGTGATCATATTTGACGGACAATGCATCTAGGGTTTAGAGTTGAATTAATGGGTTCAAGGTGCACAGTTGCTGTGGTGGCCACATCTGTCCCCTGCCATCAGAGTCCTGGCTGTGACCACCACCCTCACTGCCTCCCTGTCGTGGCTGGGGTCCTGGGAACTGCTGTGATCAGCTATCTCCCTGGAAGGGCTGGGGTTTGTGGTCAGAGCTGGGCTGGGGAGGGCGTATTGAGGGGGAGGGCAGGACTCCCTGGTTTCAGGGGCCGATGAGCCCCTTAGAAAGTGCGGAAGAAGCTGGAGCAGGCCCCAGGCTCATGGGAGGGTTCCAGGCCCTGTCCCCTGGCCAGTGGGGAATGATGGCGGCCGCCGGTCGAGGGGCAGAGAGAGCTGAGGTCTGGACCCCTCCAGGCAGTTTTCCGAAGCAACCTGTCTCACCTCCTGGACCTGATGGGCAGTGGGAAGGAGTCCCTGATCTTCATGAAGAAGCGGACCAAGAGGCTCACAGCCCAGTGGGTGCTGGCTGCCCAGCGGCTGGCACAGAAGCTGGGAGCCACCTGGAGGGACCAGAAGCAGGTTTGTGGCCCCTGACCCCTCACTTGCAGATGCTGAGAAAGCTCAGGGCGCCTGCTTCTGGGGCGACACAGAATAGGTCTTCAAACAAGCTGTAGTGGGCCTCTGAATTTGATCAGAGGGAGAGAGGGGTGGGGATGGCAGAGTCGAGGTAGATGTCTGTGGTGGTGGCCCCTGGCCCTTTTCAAAGTTGGGACAGAATGACAAGCTCCCAAGGGGTCCTGCATTCTGTGTACATCTGGTTCATGTCAGGCAGAAAAGTCATGGGATTGGCCTGGAAAGCTGGGAATGTTCTGGGGAGCTTTGTTAGCTCATCCTTCCATTGTTCCTTCCCCCTGCCGACTCCTTCCCTCGCCCTCTCCCTCCTTCTCTCCCTTCCTTCCTCCCTCCTTCCCGCCCTTCCTCCCTCCCTCCTTCCCTCCCTCCCTCCCTCCTTCCCTCCCTCCCTTCCTTCATCCACCCAGTAGATATTTACCTGACTCTCACATTGCCCTTTTATTTCTTTCAGAGTCCTTATCATTTCATGAAATTATCTCTTGTCTGTGTTCACTGTTGTCTACCTCTTCCATCTGGAACATAAGCTCCATGAGGGCAAGCACGTGACTATCTTGTTCGCCCGTGTCCCCAATGCCTGGTCTGGTCACTCTGGTGCCAGAAATCACCTGCTGGGGCCCAGCCTGGAGACAGGGTCTGCTGCCGGCTCGTCTCCTGGCTGGTTCCCTGGGGGGCAGGGCTGAGAGCTGCCACTCCTGCCTGCTGACCCTCTGTGTTCCATCAACCCAGATCCTGGTCCACATCGGCTTCCTGACAGAGGAGTCTGGGGACGTGTTCAGCCCTCGGGTCCTGAAGGGCGGGCCCCTGGGGGAGATGGTGCAGTGGGCGGACATTCTGGCTGCGCTCTATGTCCTGGGCCATGGCCTGCGGGTCACAGTCTCCCTGAAGGAGCTGCAGAGGTGAGTGCTGGGGAAAGCCACTGGCATGGAGTGGGCAGGAGGGGATGAAGGGGAACCCCTTCCCTGGGAGCTCCTGCTCTGCCTGCACGTCCCATGGTCCTGAGACCCTGGGAGGCGTCCTGGTGTTCTGCAGGACATCACCACTCCTGATCCCCCTCCTCCTGCCCAGTCCTGGGGGCGGTAGCAGGGAAGTGTATTTGCATAGCGCTATCTGGCCAGGGCGTGGCTCCTTCTCTGGTGTTTCTGCTCAGGCGCTGGCACATATTGGCTTGTGGAATTGAGCCGTGTCTGCACGTGGGGTCCCCTCTGTCTGCCATCCTGGGAGATTTGGTTTCTCTTCTGGAACTGGGCTTCTTCTTGGGTCTGTTTTAGGATCTGGAGACCAGCAAGATGTGGAGGGTGAGGGGGGTGGCGGGTAGGTGGTACCGATCCCTTATCCAGGGCTGGACTTTCTGGGTCCCTCGGATGCTGTGGGAGGTGGAAGGACAGTGATTAGAGGCTTCCCTGGGTGCTTGAGGGCAGGACGGGGGTGAGTCGGAGAATGTGGGATGTCAAGGAGGTAAGAGTGCATGTGTGTGACTGAGTTTATTTTTAACCACTGTTTCTGTGGGATGTAGGAATACAGGAGATTTTTCTCTCTTTATTAATAGTTGTTATATCATATTTGATGCATACAAAAGTCTATGCAAAGTATGCTGTGAAACACAAGAGTCAAATCAGCTCCCACGTGTGGCCATCCACTTAATGTCACCAAGGACTCTACATCTGCCTGAGAGTGTCCCCTGATCTCTCTGCCTCCTCCCCAGATGAAACCTTAACTTGAACTTTGTGTATATTATTCCTTTTTTTTTTTAAATGGAATTTCTCTCCATCTCAGGCTGGAGTGCAGTGGTGTGACCTTGGCTCACTGCAACCTCCACCTCCCGGGTTCAAGTGATTCTCCTGCCTCAGCTTCCTGAGTTGCTGGGATTACAGGTGTGCGCCACCATGCCCAGCTCATTTTTGTATTTTTACTAGAGACAGGGTTTCGCCATGTTGGCCAGGCTGGTCTTCAACTCCTAGCCTCAGGCGATCCACCCACCTCAGCCTCCCAAAGTGCTAGAATTACAGGCGTGAGCCACCGTACCCAGCCTGCTTTTTTCATAAAAAGTGTTTGGGTTTTTTTTTTTTTTTCCATGTTAGTGTATCCATAAACAATTTATGGTTTGCTTTTGTTTTATTCTGGTTTCAAGCTTTGAGAAAATGGTATCTACTGTATGTGATCTGCAAACTTGCTTCCTTCAAACTCTGTTTCAAAGACTCATCCATGTCCTTGCATGTA
Organism: Cebus imitator; assembly: GCF_001604975.1. Classification (NCBI taxonomy): domain Eukaryota; kingdom Metazoa; phylum Chordata; class Mammalia; order Primates; family Cebidae; genus Cebus; species Cebus imitator. The sequence continues at coordinate 6,265,475 of NW_016107351.1, read as the reverse complement.
GCTTTATTTCATTCATTTTCACTTCTATCTAGTATTCCATTGTGTGAATGTGCCATAATTATGTATCAGTTTTTCCTGACTGTGGATATTTTTTCCTGTTTTTAAAATGGTTTTGAACGTTCTCCTGGTGGGCACTCTTGGACATGTCACACTGGGTACAGACTTAGTGCACAGTTGTTGGGTCTTGGCATAGTGAAAATTCAGCTTTACAAGATAATGCTGAATTATCCTCCAAGGTGATTGGTACAATTCAGAGGCTCAACTCAGTGCCTGAGTTTCCACGGGGTCACATTCTCACCTGTGCTTAGGGCTGTTAGACATTCTGATTGAGGGCGAAGCCTGGCATGATGATATCTTGTTATAGTTGCAACTTGCATTTCCTGAAATGTAATGAGCTGAGCATCCTGTCCTGTTTATTTGTGGTTCTTTCATCTTGGTGAGATGCCCATTGATATGGGCATCATATGATATGGGTTATCATTTCCATATTGAGTTGTAAGAGCTCTTTATATATTATGGATATAAATTTTATACATGTGTTAAAAATCTCCTAATTTGTGGCTTGCCTTTTAGATTTCTTTATGGTTTTTTGGCGGGTAAAAGAAGTTCTTAATTTTAATATAATCAAAGTCATCTTTTTTTTTTTATAGTTAGTGATTTTGTATTTGGTAGAATCCTTCCTTCCCTCCTTCCTTCCTTCCTTCCTTCCTTCCTTCCTTCCTTCCTTC
>NW_016107351.1:6256233-6264697 GCF_001604975.1 Cebus imitator | reverse complement strand
CTTCCTTCCTTCCTTCCTTCCTTCCTTCCTTTCTTCTTTCCTTCCTTCCTTCCTTCTTTCTTTCCTTCCTTCCTTCCTCAGGGCCTTGCTCTGTTGTCCAGGCTGGAGTGCAAGGGCACAATCATGGCTCATTGCAGCCTCCACCTCAAGCAGCCCTCCCACCTCAGCCTTCTGAGTAGCTGGGATTACAGGTGTGCGCCACCACACCTGGCTAATTTCTGTATTTTTAGTGGAGACAGTTTCACTGTGTTGCCTAGGCTGGTCTCCAACTCCTAGGCTCAAGAGATTCACCTGTCTCAGCCTCCCAAAGTGCTGGGATTACAGGCGTGAGCCACCACGCCTGGCTTTATTCCTGCTTTTCATTGACTTAAACATTTTTCTATCGATACACAACATGTGTACATATTTATGGGGTATGTGTGATATTTTGTTACATGCATCGAATGTGTAATGATCGAGTCAGGGTATTGGGGTGTCTATCACCTTTAATATTTATTATTTTTATATGTTGGGAACATTTCAAGTCCTCTCTTCAAGCTATTTTGAAATCTACAATAATTGTTGTTAACTATAATCACCCTATTCTGCTATTTTTTCTTTTTTTTTGGGACAGAGTATCACTCTGTTGCCCAGGCTGGAGTGTAATGGCACGATCTCTGCTCACTGCAACCGAGATCGTGTTCAAGGGTTCAAGCAATTCTCCTGCCTCAGCCTCCTGAGTAGCTGGGACTACAGTCACATGCCACCATGCCTGGCTAATTTTTGTATTTTTAGTAGAAATGGGGTTTCACATATTGGTCAGTCTGGTCTTGAACTCCTGACCTCAGGTGATCCACCTGCCTTGGCCTCCCAAAATGCTGGGATTATAGGCGTGAGCCACCACGCCCAGCCTCTGCTATCTTTTTAAAAAAATTTTATTTATTTTAAAATAGAGATGGGTTTTCACCATGTTGCCTAGGCTGGTCTTGAACTCCTGGGCTCAAGTGATCTGCCTGCCTCAGCCTCCCAAAGTGCTGAGATTACAGGCATAAGCCACATGCCCAGTCTACTCTGCTATCATAAAATAGAACCTATTCCTTCTATCTAATTATATGTTCATACTCATTAACCAAACCAACCTCTCTTCATCCCCCCTCCCAACCACATTTGATAAGATTACTCCTCAGGGCCTTCCTTAAAGGCACCAGAATTGTTTGCATGTGAATCAACTTTTCTTCATTAGCCCATTAACTTATACTCAGGTGGTTTTCAAGTGGTTTCCTTGTGAGTTCCCGCCAGACCCTGCCTACTCTCTTGCTGGTCTAATTGGCCTTCTCTCTGCTAATGCTGATGCTCTGTAGCACGGGAGTGTTGGCGAGCAGAGCATGCTGATGAGGATGGAGCCATGACAATCTCAGGTCACTAGGACCCAGCAAGTGCCAGTCTTGGGCAGCTACTCAGTTTCTGCACTACTTCTCTGAAACTCAGAGTCTGCCGGTTAACTCAGGTAGGACGTCCGTGGCTCCGATCAGAGGGAGGATTCTGGACCAGTTATATTGAGTAGTGGGAGAAGGAAGCTGGGTCTGGGTTGTGTTGTGTAGGAGGCCGCTAAATGACCCAGGGCTTGGAAGGTTTTCATTCCCATGGCCTGAAATTCACAGCGCTGGAGTCATCCTCTTAGGTGAACGCATGTGTTTCCAATAGGCTCAGTAAAGATGAGCCTTCCCTTTCTGCTCCCTCAAGGAATGGGAGGGCGTCTCCTGTGCATTCATGACAGCCCAACGCCACACACACAAAATCATCTTTCCCTAGGAAAGGCAGATATCTGACAAGTCCCCTTGAGAGGTGGAAATGAAACTCCATTGCATCTCAGCCCATGCTGGGTTTCTGCTGTCTGAAACCTGAGCTCTTACCTGCCCAGAGCTCTGCTTACCCTGAGATCTTACCTGCCCAGAGCTCTGCTTCCTCCTCTGATCTCTCCCCTGGGACCAGCACTGAGCCTGTGGTCAGCCCAGCTGCCAACACCCATCTCAAGGCCAGGACAGGGGCAATGAGGTGGCTGCACTTTGGAGGTGCGGAGTATCTCCAGAAAGGAACAGAACATGTAAGTGAGGATATGGGGCAGAGGCAGGTTGGCACCAGGGACTGAAGAGGCAGCTGCACAGTCCAGGTTGGGGGCGGGCTCTGGAGCAGGAAGTACCCACCTTGAAACAGCAGGACCTGGAGCTGCAAGGAACCCGGCTGGGAGCTGTCCCTGAGTGATAGTGCTGAACCCACAGACAGACTCCCAGTGCTGCGAGAGGAAAACAGCACGTCCCTCATGCTGGCTCTCACCCTGGTGACATCTTGTTGTCAGATCTAGCTGTTTGCACTGTGCAGGCCACTTCAGAGCCAAGGTGTGGGGCCCACTTGCCCTCCCACACCCACTGCTGCACACGAAACTGTCCACCCCCAGCTCCCTCTGAACAGAGAGCCTGAAGATGCATCGATGCTGTCTGTGGAGCAGAAGGCTGCAGAGGCAGCTCACATTTGCAAATTATGAAGAAAGGTGATCTTTCCCTGGCTTGGAAGCTTCCCACAGGGAAGTCAGAAGGGGAGGGCTGAGGAGGAGGGAGAAGAGAAGGGACCTGGGTTGGGGGAAGCTAAGGAGGTCTCGAGCAACTTGTGAGTGGTACAGCCAGTGACGGTGGCTGACCATGGGCCAGACTGCCTCAGCAGAGCAGCAAACAAGGGTCTAGTGGCCCTTGATGCTTGGTTCGCCAGAGACCCCAGGATGTAGTGGGAAGAGTTCTGGGGTGGGGGCTGTCTGCAGCCTTGCATCTTAGGCTCTGTCACACAGAGTCCCTTGTGAGCATGGCACATACATGTAGCACATGTGTGTATATGCACTCATGCAGCCTCTGCATGCAAACACGCATACATGTGCATATCCACCACGTGTGCACATATGTGTTGGGATCACTGACACCTCGCCTCACCTCAAGGTTAGATGAAGTCATGTTTACCACAAGCATTCAGCCCAGGTTCTTCCTTCTGACTGTGCAAGATCTGGGGAGAGTTGAGACTTCCTTCCCTTACTGCTGTCAAGGAATGGGAAGGCGTCTCCTATGCATTCACAACAGCCCAACACCACGCATACAGAGTCATCTTTCCATAAGAAAGGCAGATGTCTGACAAGTCTCTTGAGAGGTGGGAATGGAACTCCATTGTTTTGCATCTCTGTGCATGTGGGTTTCTGCTCTCTCACCTTACCTGGAGCTCTTCCCTGCCCAGAGCTGTTTCCTCCTCTGGTCTCTCCCCTGGGCCTGGCACTGAGCCTGTGGTCAGCACAGCTGCCAACACCCATCTCGGGGCCAGAGCAGGGACAACAGTGGTGGCTGCACTTGGGAGGCCCTGAAAGTGAGGCCCTGCTAAAAAGTGACAAGAACAGGAAATGCCCCTCTGCTGCCTTGTCCTTTACTATTCATATGCCCTCAGACATGCACACATAGAGACCCACATGCACACACATGTGAACACCCATTCACATGCATGCACACATGCATACTCACCCACTCACATACACACTCATGTACACATATTCAGCCTCTGCACCCACACATGCACACCCACTCACACACCTGAATCTGCACACACCCCACATATACACATGCAAATGCATGCTCCTGCACGTGCAGACATGGTACGCCTATACATTCACACATGCACACCGTCTTGCACACACATGCTCACACATGCACGTCCACACACCACAGAGATTTGCTGTCTTCTACCAAGCAAGGCACCACTTCCTGTCAGGCTCTTGCAGACCTGAAGGTGCTCCAGGGAGAGGGTGCCCCATCTCTGGTTTGCAGTTTGTTAAATGGGCAGGCCCAGGGCTGTGCTTAGATGCCGTGGCCCTTGTTCCCCTGTGGGTGTATGTGTGAATTAACAATCTTGCTCAGACAGGGCAGAATGGTGTAAACAGCTCAGCTACCTCAGGGGATCTCTTTAGGAAGGTGATTTCTAAGTCTGTTACCAAATACAGTTTAAAAACAACTGAAAGAATAAAAATTAAAAACAAAACCACCTTCCCCAGGAGAATTCCCCAGTTATGCCTACAAAATTCACAGCCTCTGCTGTGGCTGAAGTACATTCAGGATGGGGGTTCTTAACCCTGGCTGCAGCAAAACCACCTGAAGTGCTTTGGAAACTTACCAGTGTTTGGACCCTGCTCTAGGCATCTCTGACTTCATCCATCTGGGACGGGGGCCCAGGTAACAAGTTTCAGCTCCCAGTGACTCTAATAGGCACCAAAGGCTGAGAAGTGGAAAAGCTGGAGGCTGTGGCTTTTCTAAGCCCCTCACCCTGGTACACAGAATGGGTGGCGGTGGGGCTGGGACACTGTGGAATGCACGGCTCCTTCAAAAGGCCTCGCCTGTGTCCCCACTGCAGTCATGGGGGATGGGGTTAGGGCCCAGGCTCAGGGCCTCGAAGAGATGTAGAAAGAATGGAGGGACCCTCTGCACCCCTCAGAGCACCCAGGATACCCTTGGTTGCCGGAGTGTGGCCTAGTTGGGGCGGGGGTCAGGCCACAGAGGCACCCCGGGGAGGTGGCCCAGATGGTGGGGCCTCTGGCATCCTGCACAGGGCATTGGGGGGAGCCCGCTGGCCTGGATTGTACTTTGTGCCACGCCCTTTCTTGGAGGTACTTTCTTCCTTCTTCCTTTGTAAAGTGGGGTCATTGCATTGGTCCCCATAGTTGGAGGGGTCAGTGGCAGATGTGAGGCCAGGGTGGAGGCAGAGCTGTGAGCTCCTAAGCACATTCCCTGCCAGGGCCTCTCTGATACATAGATGCAGGCCTTTCCTCACAGCAGAGATGTCGATACAGCTTGAGATGCGGATGAGCCTCCTGAGCTGCCATGACAATGGAGGGCACGCTGCGGGGCTTACACAGCAGGAATGAATGAACTGAATCCCCAGGAGCAAGGTGTTGGCAGGGCTGGGGCCTCCCGAGGCTGTTGGGAAGTCTCTGCCCCAGGCTTCTCCCCGGGCTCCTGGTGGTTTCCTGGTGAGGAACTTGGTGGCCCTTGTCCCATAGCTGCATCTGTACTATCATCTCTGCCTTTGCCTGGTGGCCTCCCTGGGAGCGTGTCTGTGTCCGAATTTCCCCCTCCTATAAGGATCTATTGGATTAGGGCCCACCCTGATGCCCTCATGTTAACTCAGTTACCTCTGTCAGGACCCCAACTCCAAATAAGGTTATAGCCTGAAGAATTGGGGGTTAAGACTTCAATGTGTCAATTTGGGGGTGGGGACACAATGTATGCCCATAATAAGATGTAAGCATTGGAACCTGGACAGGGCCCTGGGCAGAGTTCCCACCGAGTACCCGAGAGCCCCTCAGGGAGAGGCAGAAGCATCCAGGTCCTTCTCAGAGCTGGGAGCCATTCTGTGGGAGCAGCACCAGGTTAATTTGAAAACAGGTCAACAGGACCTGAAGGTAATCTGAATTCCGAGTGTCTCGGCTTGGCTTCTGCGACAAAAACATCTCCCTTGGCTGGCGAAATGACCTGTGTGGGAGGTGGCGGGACAAAGACGGGGCTTGTACATTTGTTGTAGTTTATTCACAGATGTTCACGGCAGATGTCCTGGCCACTGACGGAGCACAGGGCTGGACGGATGTGCCGGCCCCGCTCCGTGCCTCGGGTTTCGGTGTTTTAATTAACCGGCTCACTGGAGTGACGTTTGAGGCCACAGGCAGGATCCACATGTGGCTTTGCTGCCGCAAGATGAGGGAGGTGGCACGAGGGAGCTGTGGGCTCTGTGATGAGACTGCAGCCAGGCAATGTCAGTGGTCCCCGCCTGTGCCCCCGAGGTGGCGGAGGGAAGGGGATGTCAGACCCCGGCGCCTGCCCGGCTGTGCTTCCTGAAACAACCTGGTGTGTGCACAGGTCCAGGGTGGGCATCTGAAAGTTAAGCCTTTCCCTTCCTGCTTTCCCAGAATCAGCTGTGCTCATCAATTTTATTTGCATAATTTCAAGCATCATTAATAGTACATGGCATGAGGAAAAATTACTGAGCTCTTCCTTCATCCATGAGTGAAATTGGGTTTAGTAGAAAATTAGTTGACTTAACTGGCAAATGATGAAAGCTCGAGAGGAGAATGTTTAAATAAGGAGGACTAGGAGGGACAACTGGCTGTCAAGCCCGCAGCCAGGCTGGAAAGCCACCTCCTGCCTGGGGCCTGGTGCCCAGAGGAAAGGCTGGGGAGGGTCCCCAGAGAATGACGAAGGTGGGGACGAAGATGCTTCCTCTTGCACAGTCCACTGTGACCAGCTGAGACAGGTCTTAGATCTGGATATGACTGGATATCTGATCCAGAGATCAGATCTGGGTATGACTGGCACAGACTGGTCTGAACCAATGCAAACTGGGCCCAGCTGCTGGAAACCAGCTCGAAGTGACCAGAACCAGCCGAGCCGGGCAGCCCAAACCAGCTCCAGTGGGAGGATGCTGCCCTCCTCTGAGGGGGGAGGAGAAAAGCACTGGGTTTGGGGCACACACGTTAAAACAGAGGTGCCCCATGGAGACCACTGGGTGGCAGGCCCAGGGGAGGTGTGGCATGGAGTCAGTCTTGGCTGTCCAGAGTGGTTCAACACAGTGTGGATGAAGTTGCCAAGGGAAGGGAAAACAGGCTTGAGGGCTCAGACTTGGGAAATATCAGCACAGAAAGGCCTCTTACAGGCAAAGGAGACTGAGAAGGAGTAGCCAAGAGCAGGCCAGATGTGGAGTCACGGGTGCCCATGAGAAGATGCTTCTAGAAGGATGGTGTGGCCAGCGACACATGGCTCATTGAAAAGCCAAGTAAGAAGGAGACTGAAAATGTCCAAAGAATTTGGTCACATGGGGCTGGCTGGGGCGGCTCCTCCTGTAATCCCAGCATGGTGGGAGGCCACGGTGGGAGGGGTTCGAGATAGTGAGACCTGGTCTTGGCCAAAAACAAAAAAATTAGCCGAGTGTGCCTGTGGTCCCAGCTACTCAGGCGACTGAGGCAGGAGGAGCACTCGAGCCTGGGAGTTCGAGGCTGCAGTCAGCCATGATTGTGTTACTGCGCTCCAGCCTGGGTGACAAAGCAAGACTCTGACTCAAAAAAAAAAAAAAAAAAAAAAAAAGAAGGAAGGAAGGAAAGAGAGAGAGAGAGAGAGAAAGAAAGAAAAGAAAAGAAAGATAATTTGGCCGCATAGATGTCATTGCCGACCCTGGAAAGAGCATGGTGGTGCAGTCGTGGGGAGGAAGGTCCTAACCCAGTGAGCTGTGGGAGTGTGGAAGGAGGGGTGGAGAGGACACAGCAGTGGTGAGTGTCTGCACTTCTCCAAGGAGCTTGGCCAGGAGTCGGGAGGAGAGAGAGAGAGAGAGAGCACAGGAGTGGGGGTTACAGAATCGCAGACAGGTGTGCCAGCTCCTGGGGGTGACTAGTCAAAGGACCACATCCTGGGGGGTGTAAACCACACAAATGTATCCTCTCAGGGTCCTGGAGGCTGGAAGTCTGAATCAAGGCTCCCTCCGAAGGTGCTAGGGGAGAGTTCGGCCCAAGCCGCTGCCTGTCTTCCGGTAGCCGCAGGCGTTCCCAGAGAGGTAGATGGTATTCTCCCTGTGTGCTCATCTCTTCCTCCCTCCATGCATGGCTGTGTCCACATTTTTTCCTCTTCCTCCTTCTTCTTCCTCTTTCTTCCTCTTCTTCTCCTTTTTGAGACACAGTCTTGTTCTGTTACCCAGGCTGGAGTGCAGTGGCACAATCTCTGCTCACTGCAATATCCGCCTCCTGGGTTCAAGTGATTCTCCCACCTCAGCCTCCATGTAGCTGGAACTACAGGCATGTGCCACCACGCCCAGCTCATTTTTGTATTTTTAGTAGAGATGGGGTTTCACCACGTTGGCCAAGCTGGCCTCAAACTCCTGACCTCAGGTGATCCACCCACCTTAGCCTCCCAAAGAGCTGGGATTACAGGCATGAGCCACCGTGCCTGGCCACATTTCTTCTTATAAAAAGGACACCAGTCATATTGGATTAAGGGCCACCCTAATGCCCTCATCTGAACTTGATGATCTCTGCAAACACTCTGTTTCCAAATAGGGTCACATTCACAGGCACGGGAGTTAGGACTTCACTTGCCTTTGCCGGGGGTGGGGTCACAGTTCAGCCCTTGATGAAAGGTGTGCTTGTTTATTTTTCAAGATAAGAGAGTGCACTCGTGTTTAAATGCGGATGTGAAGGGGCCAGAATGGTAGGGAGGTTGCAGACACAGGAGGGAGAGAGCATTGCTGGCAGCGGCTCGGGCCAGAAGGGGTGGGTCCCAGGAGGAGGGACAGGGACAGCTCCTCTGCCCTGAAAGGAGGGAAGAAGAGACCAGGGTATGCTGTAAATGCTTGGGGCGGGGAGGGGGGAGCGGGGTGGGGGACAGGCACTCTCCTCTGATGGTTTCTATTTTTTTTTTTTTTTTTT
>NW_016107351.1:6232474-6256028 GCF_001604975.1 Cebus imitator | reverse complement strand
CCCAGCTAATTTTTTGTAGTTTTAGTAGAGACGGGGTTTCACCATGTTGACCAGGATGGTCTCGATCTCTTGACCTCGTGATCCACCCGCCTCGGCCTCCCAAACCGGCCGGTTTCTATTTTATCTTTGATTTGGGAGGGGAGAGCATTTGCCGCAAGTCAGGTGGAGGCGGCGGGAGTCGTGAGGAGAGAGGAAGACAAGACTGAAGGACAACGTTCGGGCTCCACCAGGTTGTGACTTGTTATGCCTCAAGACAAAAAGGATTTCAAGCAAATATGGCCACATGTTAAGGCTTCGCAAGGCTGGGAAGTGGGAGCGTTGGAGCATTATATTATTTTCTATAATTTTCTGGATGCTTGAAATATTTTACAACTTGTAAGCACACAGCTTAGACAACGGGAGGGAAGAACCGCGTGTTGGCACCTAGACTTGTGAACGGTGGCTCTCCTGCATCCTCCTCCCCGTTCCAAGAGGAGGCACGAGAGGCCAGTGATGATGTGACACTAAAAGTCCCCCGGCCCCTCTCAGGTCTCCGTTTTCCTTCCCCTTCCTTCAGTTTCAAAGAGGCATTTTCATCTCCTGGCTGAGCGGGGAATGAGTGCAGGAACCATGCATCCCAGCTGAGACACTGGCAGCCGGACACTCAACCCAAAGGTGGTCAGAACCTTTCCCCGGGAAATTCAGACCTGGATGGCAGGAGACCTAGACAGCAGGCAAGGGGACAGAGAGGGAGCAGGCGCCAGCATGCCGACTGTGCTGGGGTCACGTTCAGTGTGGCCAGATGTCATGGAAGGTCGGAGGCTTCTGCTCCTGGGGTCTGGGGCTGCCCTGACCCCTGCCCTTCATCCCTCCTGGGGATCCAGGAGAGCCCCTCCTTGCAAGGGCCTCCTCTCCCCTCACTTTCCACGCTGCGCGGGTGCCACAGGGAGTCTGTTTCTTGCAAGTCAAGGCCCCCGGCCAAGTCTGACATTGACAATAAGCAGGACTAGTGGAGGCAGTGCCATGTTGCCTTTCCCAGCTCTGGCCTGGCCCATGTTGGGAGGGCTGCAAGGGAACACTCCTGGGAAGGATGGCGCTGGCTCTCATGAGAGGTCCGTGCAACCCAAGTGGAGTGGAGAGAACGTGGGGAGATAAGAAATGAGGAAGGCCAGCTCCTCTGCTCATACTTATAACCCCAGCACTTTGGGAGGCTGGGATTACAGGTGGAGCCCTTGAGCCTAGGAGTTCAAGACCCACCTGGGCAAGTGAAACCTCATCCTTACAATAAAAAATTCAAAAGAGAAACACAGGAGGAGAAGGGCTGGCATCTGGGTGCTCCTGAAGAAGGAAGGATTCATCCCTGGGGAGGAGGAACCAGGGCCTCTGTGAATCTCAGGGGTGGCGGGTTCTCGGGAAGGGAGACGAGGACCAGTGTCCTCCCTCCACCAATGACAGACCAAGAGAGTGTCTTGTCAGATGGTGGCTGGAAAGGAGGAAGGTGGCAGTGGGTGGGCTTTGGGAACTGTCTGTCAGGGAGACTGGGAGGAGCCAGCCACAGGAAGGGTCAAACTCAAGTGCTCCTGCCACTTGGAAATGAGGGCCAGGGCTGGTCTGGGGCCTTTTTATTCTGGGTGAAGCTGGCAGTAGCCCAGGATGGTACGGATAAACCCCTAGCACTCCTCCCGACTACAGTGTCAGATTTGAGTCAGCCTAGTGGCGCTGGGTCCAACGCCAGGTGGGAGGTTGCACTATGACTCAGTGGCCAATTAAATGCCTCCAGTCCGGGTTTAGTGCGAGGATTTCACACACCAGCCACCATTGCAAGTACACTGAGCACACGCGGGCGCGTGGCCCGGGAGTCGAGTGTGCTGACCGACGAGCCAGGCACGTTCGAACGTCCCTCGGAAGTCAGTTCCCCTGAAGTCAGTTCCTCTGCCATGTCTCGGGCCTCTGCAGGGACGTCCATGGCCATTTCTCGGCTGCCTCTGGCTTCACTTTCCTGTTGGGTCTTGGGGGTGTCTTCCCACAGCAGGCGTCATCTTGTCACCCCAGTCCAGCATACATCTGTTTATCACGTTGAAGGGTCAGCAGTTTCACTGTGGGCTGAGTCACTTGTCATAAGTGACTCCGTTTAGAGATATTTAGGATTGCAAAAACACTGTGCTATATCACCGCCTGCCCCTCAAACCAGAGTGGCTTTGATCACAGGAATACATTTTCCTGGGAACCAGACTGCTTTTTCCTCAGCAGCTCTGGAGCGGAGTGGGGGCCCTCGGTCGATATCCGAATCCGGGATGCAGCGGCTGCATCTTAGCGTTTGGCCCTCACCTCCCACAGAGACCGCGTTAGTGGGATTGACAGCAGATTCTTACCCCAAGGCCCATGCACGGGTTGGTTCTCAGCAAAGGTTGGTGGAACCGGATAGAGTAGCAAGAGCCGCTGACACCCAAGAATCACTGGAAGAACTGAACATAATCCCCGACACCGAGGCCCCAACCCAGAGCAAATAGAGGGACCCTTGGGGTGGCCTGGGCACCGGGAGCTAAAGCCTGGATGAGAAGACCTGGGTTTGGGCTCAGCGTTTACAGGCATTTGTTGTATAAACTGAGGCCTGTCTGTAAGGAGGAGGACTGGGAGCAGCCGGAGGGCCGAGTTCCCGTGCCTGTCCCTCTTCCCGAAGCAGAGCCGGCAGCCGGGGGGATGAGTGTGCGGCTTCCTCCAGCTCTCCTGGGAGCGCGGCCCTATTCTTAGCCCCGAGTTTGCTTACTAGGAAAGAACGCGGGGGGAGAAAGTTCCAGCTTTGGACGCCAGCCCCACGTTGGGTCTGCAGTGTTGATGATATGCTGTTTCCTTTTCAGAGGCCGCCCCAACGCCTTGCACCCCGTCCCCCGCCCCCATGCTTTGTGGTGGTTTCAGCTAAGGAGCACCCAGACTGTGCCCCCATCTGCCTTTCGACTCCCTTTTCCTCTGAGCCCCGAGGGGCCCCTGGCAGTTCTCAGCTGTGGCCCTGAACCCTCCAGGGCACAGGGTATGTGCTGGGGAGGTTCAAGGGCATCTGCCTTTTCAGGAGGTGAGAGCTGAGGGCAGGCCCATCCCAATGGCTCCATAAAGCAACTCTGGGCTGCTTCTATGGGTACAGGGAGGTCAGTCCATCCTGGAGAGGAAGAAAATGCTACAGGATGGTATAATTCTTTCCTCATTAGCGATACTAACCCCTAAAGCATCTCATTAGATGCCAGTTCAACCTCTGGGCTGCTTCTTTCTGCCCCCTGGCACTCTAGGGACCAGACAGTATCCTGCTCTGGTAGTCGGCCATCCTGGGTTGGGGGCCTGCCCATGACGCTCAGGAAACGGTCACTAGTCAGGCTTGGAGGATTTCAGGGCTCTGGGGAGACAGAAGGTCCCAGGCTGCCCCGACTGTATGTTCCCCTTGAGAGGCACCCAGTGAGGTTGTGAATCCTACCTGCACTTCAGCCCCTGGAGCCAAAGATCTCTGAGCACTTTGCAAGGATTCTTTTTAATTAGGTCCCTCCCACACAGAGAAGAGAGAGAGAATAGTTTGTTCCAGAATGCGAGCACTACCTGGAGAGATTATTTCTAGCCACAGACCAAAGGCACAGAGAGAAATAAAACCAGATAATTTTTAGCTTAGAAGAGACCATGGAGATTCGCCCGAGCACGTGTCCCACATGTGGAGGCGGACACCAGAGCAATGTGGTGGCTTGCGCAAGGCTACCCAGCAAATGCCTGCTGGAGCTCCTGCCCAGGAATATCTTTCATTGCCCCAGAATCCAGCATTTGAATTCCTAGCCGAGGGTTTCTTCTTTTGAGTGAAGGTTTATTTTTCTCCATCCTCAGCCCATCTCCCCATCCTCCTCTTTGATCTTTTAGCAAAGGGTGCCTGAGCCAGTCCTTCCCTGGGTATTTACTAAGCCCCTATGTTGTTGGTGGCCAGCTGGGAGTCACAGGCAGGTGGGGTGCGTGACAGCTGGAGAAGACGGGGCCTCAGCCCCTCTGGGAGGCAGAGTGCTTGCCACGGGAGCCAGGAATGTGGATGGGTTGACTTTTAAAAATTATTTTTAAATGATTCTTATTTTTAAGACTGGGTCTCACACACTCTGTTGCCCAGGCTAGAATGCAATGGTGTGATCACAGCTCATTACAGCCTCAACATCCCGGATTCAAATGATTCTCCCACCTCAGCCTCCTGAGTAGCTGGAATGACAGGTGCATGCCACCACACCTGGCTAATTTTTTGTATTTTTGGTAGAGAAGGAGTTTTTCCATGTCGTCCAGGCTGGTCTCAAACTGCTGGACTCAAGCAGTCCTCCCACCTAGGCCACCCAAAGTGCTGGGGTGCGAGGCGTGAGCCACTGTGCCGGGCTGGCTTTTTACAAAATTATAGTAAGACGCACATAACATAAAATGTGCTGCTGTAACCACTTTTAAGTACACAGTTCAGTGGCAAAGCACATTCACATTATTGTGCAACCATCACTGCCATCCACCTCCAGATCTCTTCTTGCAAAACTGAAGCTCTGCACCCGTGAAACACTAATTTCCTATTCCTCCTGGGAGAGGGTAGCTTTTTTGGATGGATTAATTTGTGCACAGTGCAAGCGCCGACTCTAACCAGGCGACCTGCAGAAATGCTCCATTCCCCTGGACCACCCTACCCCTACCCCTTTCATCTTGTGATTTAGACTCCTATTCACCTGGCCTGGGGACACTCAGCAATACGTTCTAACCAGCCAGTTTGGCAGTTCCACTCAATCTTCCCCGTCCTTCCCAAGCACCGGCTATTGGCTGTGGGCACACAGAGGGGTACACAGCAGATACGTTTCAAGTTCCTTCTGCCCCTGAGGTCCTCCCCCGGCACCCCCCATCTGTGGGGGCTGCCAAACCGTCCTCTGGACCCCACCCTGGACTGAGAGTCCAAGAGGAATGAGGACTTGGCCTCAGAGGTGCAGAAATGTCTGGGCAGGAAGGAGCGTTTCGCAGACTCAGCAGGAGTCGTGGAAATGTACAGCCCAGCCTCCCGGGCACCTTTGGTTGAAGGTTGTCGGGGGACAGCGTTTTCAATTCACGTCACTGCTCCAGCCAATCACTTAGCGTAAAATTGCCCATAAAAGTACACTTAAATGACAGGTGATAAAACCACAGCCTCCTCACCCGACAGCTGACCTCTCTGCTCTCCAGGGGCAAAGCTCAGGTTTCTTCTGACGAGAGGGATGAGGCCGCTGCAGACACCTCCAGGGACGTCCTGCCCTTCAGTGGAAAATCCTTGTTTTCCAGGGCTGGGGTCGGGTGGGCTTCTCCTTAACTCCTCCTGGTAAGGGATGCTGCTGCCGCTGGGCCGATTTGTCTCCCCCCTCTCCTTCCCGCTGTGATGTCCTTCGAGCCGTGTGGAGGGCCACTGGGCTCGGGTCCAGACCTATAGGCCAGTGACCAAGGCACCTGCACCCTCGAGTCCGTCACTCACCCACATTCTCTCTCCAGAGAGGCTTTTCTTGGCTAGCTGTTAAACATTTAAACCACTTCCTCCTGAGGGGCTCATCTCATTCACCACTTTGTGTATTCCTTCACGAACACAGCACACCTTGATTGGGTCAGGTCCTGTCCCTGGTCCTGATTTTTTTTTTTTTGTTTTTGAGATAGAGTCTCACTTTGTTGCCAGGGCTGGAGTGCAGTGGTGAGATCTTGGCTCACTGCAACCTCCGCCCCCCGGGTTCAAGCGATTCTCCTGCCTTAGCCTCCTGAGTAACTGGGATTACAGGCGCGCACCACCACACCTGGCTAATTTTTGTATTTTTGGTAGAGACGAGGTTTCACCATCTTGGCCAGGCTGGTCTTGAACTTCTAACCTCGTGATCCACCCGCCTCGGCCTCCCGAAGTTCTGGGATGACAGGCGTGAACCACCATGCCCAGCCCTGGTCCTGAATTTTAAAGACGACCTGACCCTGCCCTCAAAGGGGCCTCCAGGTGGGAATAGGTGACTTGGGACATTCACTAGGTGTGTCCCAGGTGTGGAGGGAGCATAGTGGGAGGGGTGTCTCAGGCAAGGCTTCCTGGAGGAGGCGATGTTTGAGTTAAGCATGCAGAGGTGAGAAGAGTCTTCTAAGCCCAGGGAATAGTTTCTGTGAAGGCAGGGAGTCGTCGCAAGAGAACCTTGGTCAGATCAGAGGGGAGGGTTTGGCTGGGACCACTTTGAAATTTCTGTGGCACCTGGCCTCACATGTGACAGGTATAGGAAGTGTGTGGTCTCACTTAGTCACATGCTGGTGAAAGCCACTGTCTTACTGTAGATTCCTTCTCCCCCATCCCTTTACGTTCCCCCTTTTTTTCTGGTTTAGTCAAGACTTTGACTTCGCATTGAGCAGGGGTGTGTACGGGGGATGCCATTGCCCAGAAAGATGCCCCTGCTCCTGCCCGGCTCTGGATCTGGGTGCCAAGGTTTAGGGTTGGTGCTAATGGGGTGAAGCCTAACTGCCAGCCTGGTCCCTGCACAAGGTGGGACTCAGCGGGGGTCCACCTTCTGCCCACTCCCACGCTCCCTCCACGCACACCCAGTGAGCCTGTGCTGGAGAGGCTGCTGCAGACCCTGAGGGGCACAGGGCGTGGCGAAGTTGCTCCCACAGGGGTTAGGTGGGGAAGTGCCCTTGAAGTCCTGGCTCAGAGGCAGTGGGAAGCCTCGGAAAGGGTCAAGACCCCGGGGAGACGTGACCAAGTTTCCACTGTAGAAAGACTCTGATCCCAGCTCTTCTCCTTCCTGGCTGTGTGACCTTGGGTAAGTTACTCAGCCTCTCTGTTTCCTAACAGAGATGCGAATGGGTCTGATCTGGTAGTTGCCAAGATGAAAGGAGTTGACGAATTAATAAGTTGAAAGCACATAGAATGATACCTGTGTCCAAAATGGTAGCCTTGAAGATGGCGAGGATGATGGATTCACCTTAGAACAGCAGCGTGGAGGTCTCCCAGGAGAGGGCTGTGACATGCTATAACCCCTCTGTCCTCAGTGGCCCTGGTGTCTGGGGCTAGGGTCAGGGTGTGGTCAGTGATGAGGCGATAAAAGGAAGCTCCCGGGACAGAGAGAGAAGATGCTGCTTTGAGACAACCCGAGGTCCATAGGGAAGGCAGCCAGGTTCCTAGTGCAGGCAGCAGCTTCTAGACCCACCTACGGTTTGTATTCTCAGGATTGTCTTAATTTTACTAGACCCAGATTCCATGTGGGAGGAGCAGCCACCCCCTTCCTGGTTTCTGCAAGGAAGGGGATAGAGGGAGCATCTTTGTGTCCTTTGGTGTGTGGTTCTCAATTGAGTCGGGGAGGTGAGGAAGAGAGGACTTCTGGGGCCCCAGGGCAAAAAAGTGAAGCTTCTTTCTGGGGCATCTGTTTTACTGGAAGCGTTTTGGGAGTGAGAAAGTCCATCCTTCAAAGAAAACAACGGGGTAGAATGCAGAATGTGTTGGACACTTAAACGTACCACCAAATATTTCATGAAGTCTCCAGGTTGTGGGAGCTGCTCCCTGGGAAGGCCCCAGACCCCTGGGGTCTGTGCTCCTTCTCCTTTGCTTTCTGGGTATTTCCACAAAAAAGCTGAAGAGGCAGGCTCTGCTTTAGAAGCCCTGGATCAGAGAGTCCCGTGTGACGTGCTGTCTGGGTTGGAAAGGAAGGTTAGAGGGATGGGGGAGGAGCCCTTGGCCATTTTTAAGGTTGTAAACAAGAAATGGGGGAGGAAACGGTTATTAGGTTTTTGAAACCCCCCCCCCACACTTAGCAGCAAAGGTTCTGTCATGGCGGGGAAGCTAGTGGGGGAACAGCTCAGGAGGCTGGTGGGGGCAGCAGCTGGAGTGGGGGCAAGGCCCAGAGAAAGCCCCTCCCCTCTTGCCGCCCTTCTCTGCAGGGCAAGGCCGACCTCTCATGGCTTAGTCCCTGTGCTGGCCGCTTCTCCCCACCTCTTTCCATCACAGCGCTGCCGGCAGGTGACCAGAAACGTCATTGACAGGGCACCACTTTGGACGGTGTGCTAACGGGGCAGGGTGCACGGTCCCCTCCCTGAGCTTCTGAGCAGGCACAAAGTGAGCATGAGCCTTTTGGGCCAGTACTTTTCCACCTGGCCTGAATGGCTTCAAGGAGCGCAGACACAGCCAAGGAAACTGATCAATCCTGGCCCCTTGCCGCTAATGAGCAGGTGACCTTGTCAAAGCTCATCACCTCCCCAGCCTGACTCTGCTTATCACGTGGGTCCCCGAAGGTGTTCCTTAGTAGGAGGTGTCTTGGGCCTCTTGCAGAGCTGGCAGCTGAACCCCAAATCCTGGGGAGGTGGGTTTCCCCAGGAGATGGGGCCCCGCGGCCTGGCTGCTTCACCATCTGGGTTGGGAGCAAAGGATGGTCACATCCAGTCCCATGAGGTGTCGTGCCCACCAAGAGCTGTTGAGAGACGAAGAGGAAGACAGGGCATGTGGCCTTCTCTGCTTGGGCAACCCCCTCTGCCCTCCCTCCACCGATGGGCCCCTCCTCAGTACGCCTCCCCTGGGCCTCAGCACATGCTGTTCAGATCTCTGCTCCAGCATCCCCAGGTGCGCACGCCTCACATGGCTCGTGCTCCTGGGGCTGGGGCCACGTTCCACATTGTCTCTGATGTGGGCACAGGGCCTGGCACCCAACATGCGCTCAAGAAACATTTGTTCAAGAGAATTATCCTGAGGACACGGTGGGGAGGGGGTGTTTGGGGAGCTGGCACCTGGCCGGGTTCTGCAAGCATACTGAGCCCCCGGCTGTCGTCCTCCGGTGGAGTGGGGAAGGGAACGTGGAAGGGCCATCTCTGCAGAGGAAGGCGTGTCCCCCCTGACTCAGGGGCTCAGCACAGACCTAAATGAACGAACAAGAGAGCGAATGCCTTGTCATCCCCTGCAGGGGAGAAGCCGAGGTTGTGGAGTTGGAATAAACAGGGTCTCCTGGTGGGAGGAGCTGGCTTGTGTGGATGCTGGCAGGGGGTTTGTGGGGAGAGGAGTTTAAATTGGCAGCTGTGCTTGCCAGAACAGGGGGCTTCGAGCCCTTCTCCAGGGAGGCGGGCTGAGCAGATGTGGGGATTCTAGAGGAAGCCATGGGGTGTGGTCACGCCCTTCCACGTCCTCCTGTCCATGCCCCTGGAACCGGGGTCCTGGGGAGGTCCAGCAGGGGGAGATGACCCAGCAGCTCCAGCCGGACAGAATGCCAGATGGCAGGAGGGCACCACCCCTCCTCTGGCCGAGCTGCTGCTTCCAGGTTACCAGAGGCAACCTTGTCCCAGATGAAAACCTGCTTGTAAGGGACCCGGCAGGAAGGGGCAGGCAGATCCCCTGGTCCAGTCCAAGACTCCGAGCCTGTGCGGTCCCTAGAGTGGGGAACAGGTGACCAGTGGCTTGGAGGAGCTCGTGGCCTCAGCCAGCCCTGTGTGTCAGGAGCTCAGTCAGGACTGTAAGACTGCACTCTTCTGAGGCAGGAGGCTTGGGGCCCTTAGGTCCAGGCAAACGTGGAGCCGCACTGAGGACTGCAGCAGCATCCACGGCGTCTGTGAAAGTTAGAGAAAACTTTCTGCCTCTCCGGGCAGCCACAGCCCTGTGGGAACACATCTGTGGCTAAATGACAAAAGCTGCCCCTTCCTCCTGGCAGGTAGCCCAGGCTGGGTTCATGGGAGCCCACGCTGACCTCAGTCCCACTTGCCCTTCTCTGGATTGCCTTGTGCAGTGAGAAACCTACACCACTGTCCAGGGCCATCCTGCTCACTTCCTTTCTGAGAGTCTGTGCTAAGCTCTCTGTACTTTTACAGTTCATCCTGGGCTGTAAGGAACTGGGGCAGCTGGTTGGGCAGGTGGATTTCTTGGAGCCCAGACTCTGAAGGGCTCTTCTCTCAGTAACTTAGGGGTGCCGCCAGGCCGGGGGAGCTGCCCGCTCACCATACCCCTGCCCTTTGACCTCATCTACACCGACTACCATGGCCTGCAGCAGATGAAGCAGCACATGGGACTCTCCTTCAAGAAGTACCGGTGAGAGCGTGACCGGAGGGTGGTAACGTGATCCGCATGCCAGGGAGAAGGCTCCTCCTTCATGCCTGCCCCCACGGCCCCACTCTGCCAACTGGGCCCAAGTGGGAGAACGTACTGTCCTGCATTCTGCCCTCTGCCCTTCCCCTCCTCTGCCACTTCCATGTCTGCCCCTGGCCCAGGGAGGTGCTCCATCGCCCCTCTGCTGCATGGAGGCGGGGGGCAGGGATCCGGGGTAATCGACATGGAGTGGAGCCAAGGAATTGGAGAGAGGGGTATAAGGGAACGGGACAGTAACCAGGGCTGTGACCCTGCTGTGGGGACCGTGGGGTGGGGAGGGTTGCTTGGCACTCCCCTCCCCTCCTCCATCCCACCCCATCTCCGTCTGGAGGAAGGCCAAGGCCATTGCTCCCTGTCTCACTGCAGCCAGTGGGATGCGGGGATTCATTTGGCACAGAGAGCCCTGCTATTGATTACGTGTGCTCCAGCCCCACGGACGATCCCACATGATTTTATTAGGGAAAAAAGTGACAGGCGGTGTTATTGCTTTTATTATTAATGCGAGTTCTCTATGCACTCTCGTTCTCTCTCCCAACCCGGGCCCTTCCCCTGGGGGAACAGTGCCGACCTCAGCACTCTGCAGACAATTCTGCATCACCAGGAAGGACGCTGGGGTGAGGAGCTCCTGGCAGGGCCTCTGAGTCTTAGTGCCTTTTTCCAGGTGCCTCTTCCAGGGCGTAGAGTGGGCAGACGCAGGTGGCTCTGGGCTGTGGCCCATTAAGAGTGGCCTTGGAGTTCGTCAGGCCCTGTGGTTGGCTAATCCACAGGGACAAGGCCTCTCTGGGTTTTGAACTTGGGTCTCCACCCCTGGAGGCAGCAGAGGGAGAAGGACGCTGTGGAGTAGAGCCTCTGCCCAGCTGCACAGTCTACCCTGCAGGGACCAGCCTTGCAGAGGAGGCTCAGAGGCGCCGCCCTCCCAAAGACAGCCCGTGGACAGTGGGGGGACCCTGCCTGTTGCATCCTGGCCCTCTAGGCCAGGCACATCCAGGGCTGTCAGGCTCCCGAGGAGAGGGGCTATGGACTCCCTGTCCAGGCAGGGGCAAGTTGTATAGATGACCCTGGGGACTACAGAGAGGGACCCCCCCTCTCCAAGCAGTGCCTCCCTTCTGGGTGGCAGTAATGACTACAGTTCCTGCGTACTAACCCGGACCATGGGCCAGGAGCTTCCCTACAAGCCTGAGACAACTGGGCTGTTGTTTTTCCCACCTGACAGATGGGGCAGCACAGAGAGGCGAAGGCACTTGCCTGTGGTCACACAGCGAGGCGGTGTCTGAGCCCAAGTGCTAATACTGCGCTACCCTGACCCGGCCACTGGCTGGTGGCAGCGCTCGTGGCTGGGGCAGCTCCAGCCCAGGGACACGCAGGGAGGTTGCAGACCCTGGTTCTTGGTCCCTGGGGTGGGGCAGGTGCCGAATCAGGGTCATCGATACCTTCGGGACGGAACCCGCTTACAACCACGAGGAGTACGCCACGCTGCACGGCTACCGGACCAACTGGGGCTACTGGAACCTCAACCCCAAGCAGTTCATGACCATGTTCCGTGAGTGCCCCACAGGGCAGGGGTGGGGTCGGGGTCAGGGGTCCTCCTTGGGGTTCTCAGAGGTGACACGAGAGGCGGCCAGGGCCTTGCTTCTCCCCCTCTTTCCTTCTCCGGCCAGTGGGGTTGGTGGGGCCCACCGAGCATCGCCTTCTCCCGTTCCGCAAGCGTGTGAACCAGGAAGGAAGCCTCTGGTGCTATTTGGGGAGCAGGAAGCATGGAGCGGGTGTCTGGGGTGGGGTGACCTCCCCAACTCCAGTGGGTGTAGCCTTCACCCTCCAGGAGGGCCGTTGAGCACAAAGTTCCAGAACACAGGGGGCTCCGCAGCCTTCCAGAAAGACAGGCATTCCAGATTAGGCTGGAGAACTTCCCTGGGTGGAAAGGAACAGGCAGGCAGTGGGAACAGATGCAGAAAGAACTGGAAGGTTCTGGAAATGCAGGAGCGGGCTTGGATCCCAGGGCTCCAGGCAAGGAACGTGAGTGGAGCTGGGCTTTAGCTGTTTGTTTGAGACAGGCTCTCGCTCTGTTGCCCAGGTTGGAATGCAGTGGTGTGATCCCCTCGGCTCACTGCAGCCTCCACCTCCTGGGCTCAAGGGATCCTTCTGCCTCAGCCTCCCAAGTAGCTGGCATTACAGCCATCCTCCACCACACCTTGCTAATTTTTATATTTTTTTGTAGAGACAGGGTTTCACCATGTTGCCTGGGCTGGCGTCGAATTCCAGAGCTCAAGCGGTCTGCCCTCGTAGGCCTCCCAAAGTGCCGGGATTACTGGCACGAGCCACCACGCCCAGGGCTTCAGCTGTTTTTAATGAGACTCTAAAGTGTATACACACACTGACCTACCCTGTGAAACGCAGCTCCCTGAAAACAATTTCACCTTTTCTTGACAATCGGGGGTCAGTTCTCTGCCTCCCGGGCATGTGGGCCTGCTCTTCCTGACGCAGAGGTGTGCGGAGCTGTGCCCCCTCCTCCTGCCTGGCCGCGCCGTGCTCTTCCACCTTGTCGGGAGGCTCCTGCCTGTCACTTTTCTTTTTTTTCCCCATTTATTTATTTTATTGCATTTTAGGTTTTGGGGTACATGTGAAGAACATGCAAAATTGTTGCATAGGTACACACGTGGCAGTGTGATTTGCTGCCTTCCTCCCCATCACCTACATCTGGCATTTCTCCACATGCTATCTCTCCCCAGCTCCCCACCCCCCACCGTCCCTCCCCTATTTCCTGTCACTTTTAATTGTTGTCAGCACATCTGCCTCCAGCAGCATCTCGAGGGTGGCTCTTTGAAGGCTCCGGGCCAGAAAGCTAGATAAGCACCCTTGTTAGGACTGTATCTATTAAATTAAGAGCAACGTAGACTCTGAGCGGAGTCCTGAGGGACTTGCTTGTGAGTAAAGCGTATGGTTTTTATTTAGCCTGTCAAATTCGTGGCATCTCTTTTGGGTGCTTGGCATATTCTTTTTTCTGACTCTCCAGACTCTGCGATGTATTAGAGGCAGATGCGATTTTTGAATAAATAAGTAACGGCTTCATGGAATCCCAGAAGGTTGGGAAAGTGGGAAGGCTCCTGGGTCTCATGCAGTCCAGATGAGAAAACTGAGGCTCAGAGAGGGAGAACGCGAAGCCTGAGGTCACACAGCTCAGTGGGGACCAGACTCCTTCCGCAGGGCCCCTTTCAAGAGTGCATGAGACTTCTCAGCTTGGGGTAGAGCAAGCATAGGGAGCAGGTTTCTGGAGAGAAAGGAAATGGGGAGTGGAAATAGAGGTGGAGAGGAAATGGTGGTGCTCGAAGCTGTGGAAGAGGAAAAGCTATGGAGTTGAGAGGCTTGGTTACCCTTAGAAGGGAAGCAGTCAGGCCAGGCACAGTGGCTCACACCTGTAATCCCAACACTTTGGGAGGCTGAGGCGAGCGGATCATGAGGTCAGGAGTTCAAGACCAGCCTGGCCAAACATGGTGAAACCCCCATCTCTACTAAAAATACAAAAATTAGCCGGACATGGTGGTGGGCACACTAATCTCAGCTACTCGGGAGACTGAGGCAGGACAATAGGTTGAATACAGGAGGTGGAGGTTGCAGTGAGCTGAGATTGTGCCACTGCACTCCAGCCTGGTGTCTGGCGACAGAGCAAGACTCTGTCTCAAAAAAAAAAAATAAAATAAATAAAATAAAAAGAGGTGTCTGCAATAACCTGCTCTGAGAAAATTAGGACTTGTCCCAGGGTGCAGCCCACTGGATGTGGATTTCCAGACCTGGCAAACTCCTACTCATCCTCCAAAACTCCAAGTCAGATGTCTCCTCTTTTTGCCATCACTTTCACTGATCCCCTCATCTCCTAATCCGGGCAGAATGTATTGCCTCTTTGCCTCTATTTTTATAATTCTTAAACTTAACTCTGTTAAAGCATATGTTGAAGTGTGCTAGAGTTATTTGCTTATACATTTATTTCCCCTGATAGATTACGAGCCACTTAAAAAGGGGCTGCTAATTGGTTTATCTTAATCTTTCTGGAGCCAACCTAGGTCCTCAGAGAACATTAAATTGATTGAATAAATCAAACAAAGTAAGGACAAAAGGGAAGAGGGAGGCTGGCCGGTTTTAATGACGCTGAGTGTTCCCATCTAGCTGGCTGATTTCCCCAGGGAGCTTACTTGGGGGGCTGCCACCTCTCCTGGCCTTACCCTCTCTCTGCCCCCAGGAGCTCTTGGCTTAATGGTCCTGTTATTTTAATTGGTTGCAATACTTCCCTGTCCCCTCCCACTGGTTTAGCTAATTGTGTTCTGAATCTGTTTCTTCTGGTGGAGTTGGTGGAATGAAGGCAGCTTAGTGAAGGATTCTTCGGCTGCAAAGCGTGGTGGAACAGGAGAGAGGGCTGGGGGGCAGCCTCAGAGGAACCGGAGGGGAGGGGGAGGGGAGGGGGAGGGGGAGGGTGGCTGCAGGACGGGTAAACAGGTCGGCCAGGGGCTGCTTTGCCTGATGTGAGCGGAGCCTCCTGAGGCAGGGGAGCTGTCCTGGCCCTGACTACCCACAGAAAGAACTCCAGGCCTCCCGGGCTCCCCCCGACCCTCCTGAAGCTCTAGAGAGATCGTTTTGTTCTGTCGCTGGATTTTCAGACCCAAGAATCTGTGAGCTTTGGGGGCGCTTACACAGGAAACCGTCATCTCTTCTAAGCTGTACCAGATGTTGATTACTACGTCTTGTGGGCCTTGAGGGGTGGGTGGAAATACTACATTAGATCTACACATTTGATTAAAACATGCATCCCAATTGGAGAGACATTCAAACGTGGGAAATGTGCATTTGAAATGAAGAGATAGGGTATTTAGAATCAAGGCTGTTGCGGGAATCAAGGCTGGGCGGCTGCTCCCAGCCACCTCACTCGCCATAGCCCCTCCCATGCAGGAAGGTAGATTAAATATAATTGGATTCAATAAATGGCTTATTCGGGATCCTGGTGCGCAGAAGGCAGGGCTCGTGTGGCTTGCAGGTTCTCAGCTGTCATGCTCCTCCCCTCCCTGGCGGATGGAGCTTAGCAGTCACTGCACTCCACAGATGGCCATGGCATTGGAATACGAAATCAAACAGGTTCCCTGGCCCTGGTGGGTGGGGTCCTGGGGACAAATGAGTCAAATGGCAAGGAAGTCCCATAGCAATCCCTGCTTTAACAGAGACCTAACCGCCGCTGCAGATGGGGCCACAAAGGGAGGCACAGTGCACCCCAGAGAAGGCTTCTGGGAGGAGTTGTCATGTGAGAGGGGCCCCGAAGGCTGAGTAGGATTTCCTCATCCCAGACAAGGGAGGAGGGCAGTGCAGGCTGAGGCCCGGAGCTGGGAGAGGGAGGCTGCCTCCTCCATCTTATCCGCCTTTGTCCAGCATTCGCTCAACCAGCCCAGGCTCTGTTTGAGGTGCTGGGGGCACACAAGTGAACAAAACAGAACCATTGCCCACAGGGAGCTTCTATTCTGACAATTATTATTATTATTGTTATTTTTGGAGATGGAGTCTTGCTCTGTCGCCCAGGCTGGAGTGTAGCGGCGTGTTCTCGGCTCACTGAAACCTCCACCTCCCGGGTTCAAGCGATTCTCGTGCCTCAGCCTCCTGAGTGGCTGGGATTACAGCCGTGTGCCGTCACACCCGGCTAATTTTTGTATTTTTAGTAGAGATGGGGTTTCGCCATGTTGGCCAGGCTGGTCTTGAACTCCTGACCTCAGGTGATCCACCTACCTCAGCCTCCCGAAGTGCTGGGATTACAGGTGTGAGCCACGGCGCCCGGCCTATTCTGACAATTATACATGAACAGATAAGCATATAATCTTATGTCTGGTCGGTAAGTGCTGTGATGAAAAATAGAGCTGTTGAGGAGACGGCGAGTGACCAGGGTCAGGACGGACCTCTCACCGGCCCACGAGCACAGGTCTGTCTGGGGAGGGGCTGCGTCCAGCAGGGCTCTGGGTGGGCTGGATGGTCACAGGTGCAGTGGGAGGGGAAAGAAGGCAGGGCCTGGAGATTGTCGGGCGGACTTTGGCGTGTGGGGTTTTGTGTGGAGGTGGAAACTGATATGGCCTAGATTCAAAAGGATCATTTCAGAGAAAAGACTGTCCTGAGAGAGCCACAGGAACGGGGAGGCAGCTGTCAGGGTGGTCCCAGTGACAGCCGATGTGGCCTGGGCCAGGGTGCAGTCATGGAGAAGGCAGAGAAAGTTCCTCCTGGGATGACGGAGGCTGCCGATGGGCGCAGGCGGAGGGAAAAGAGGAGTCAGAGGCGCAGCCAAAGCTTGGGGCTCCAGGGACTGAGGAGGGCAGAGTCTCTGCTGGGTCGCCCAGAGCCTCGGCCTCAGTTTCCTTACCTGAAAACAAACAGGGGGACTTGATGACCTCTTAGGTTGCTGCTGCTCCTTCCTTCCTTCCTTCTTCTTCCTCCTCCTCCTCCCCTTCCTCCCCCCTCTCTTCTTTTTCATCTTGTCTTCTTCTCCTTCTCCCTCTTTTTCCTTCCTCTTATCCCTCCCCCTACCTTCCCCTCCCCCATCTTCCTCCTCCTCTCCTCTTCTTCCTTCCTCTTCCTCTTCTTCTTTCTCTTCTTCATCATCATCATCTTCTTCCTTCTCCTCCTTTTTTCTTCTTGCACAGGGTCTCTCTGTGCCCAGGCTGGAGCGCAGTGGTGCCGTCATAGCTCACTGCAGCCTTGAACTAGTGGGCTCAGGTGATTCTCCCACCTCGGCCTCTCACGTGTCTGGGACTACAGGCACATGCCACCATGCCTGGCTAATTTTTGCATTTTTAAATAGAGACAGGGTCTCACTATGTTGCCCAGGCTGGCCTCAAACTCCTGGGCTCAAGGGATCCTCCCACCTCAGCCTCCCAAAGTTCTGGAGTTACAGGAGTGAGTCACCATGCCAGGCCTAGGTTTACTTCTGCTCTGAGCTTTGTGGCAGTCTCTGGGAAGGGGCCACCCAGGCCAGGGCACTGATTACACTCTCCCCAGCTGCTCCTAAGGCCCGCCCCCTTTCCCACCCTTGCCAGAAGAGGACCTCTTGGGCAGCGCAGTCCAGGGAGGCCAGGGGCGGCCATTGCTTGTTTGGTGACCCAATTCCTTTTGCGCGGTTGGGCTTAGCTCACACCCCCGACAACTCCTTCATGGGCTTCGTGTCCGAGGAACTCAACGAGACAGAGAAGCAGCTCATCAAAGGTGGCAAAGCCAGCAACATGGCCGTGGTGTATGGCAAGGAGGCAAGCATCTGGAAGGTGAGGCCTGCCCCTGCTCGCAGGAAGCACCCGCCAGCCTAGCACAGGCCCCGCCCAGCACAGCACCCCCCCGCCCCCCCAGGTCCCTTATCTCCTCCTTCCAGGATGTGGCGCCCACCTCCTGCCCCTGCATGCTGGAAATGTCTCCCAGGAACAGTTCACGACAAAACATTCCTAACTGCCATTTAAAGACACCCAGCCTGGAGGCTGACAGCTTGTCCTCCGGTAATAAATGATTCCTTCATTGAGGACTGTGACTAAATCTTCCACCCTCCCAAGGAACACATCAATAAACAATGTAAACCCAGCAAGGGTGTGGTGGGTTGGCGGGGGCGTGCGGGGGTCAGGCTAGACTTGGGGGTTCTGTGGGATGAGAGGCAGAGAGAAGCAGGAGAGGCTTAGAGACTAGAACCCCATCTTCAGGGTTGGGGGTCCCCAGAGAGGAGCTGCCTGCATGGGGTGTTGTCTGCGAATCATCACTAACCTCTCTTTCTCTCTCTCTCTCTCTCTCTCTCTCTCTCTCTTCCCTGTGCTCCCCCTGGCCATGAGGCAGCTCCAGGTACGGAAAACGCTTGCCGCCTGCCCCCTCTGCCTTCTGCTCCCTTCCCCTCTCCAGCAGCCGCTCCAGGGGTCTCTCCTCTCGATGTTCCCCTGACTCAGGCTCTCTGGAGCTGTGGCTCCTGTGGATGGACCAAGGTGGGGAGGAGGGTGATGGGGACAGCAGGGTCCAGGAGCCATCTTTCCTGGCTCCTCTGTGAGGGGAGGCAGGTCCCTGGAGGTCAAGGTCCTGCTTGGCATGGCCACCGGACGGCTCCTGGGGAGTGAGAGGGACCAGCTTTGGATGGGTCATTGCATCAGGCAGGTGGCATGAGGTCAAGGTTAATAATGAGGAGACTGTCAGGGGAAGCCCCTTCACCCTACATCAGGCCTGTTACATGATTGCTGTATTTAACCAGTCTCACAACTGCACTGGTTAGGATTAGATCCAGCTGTCGAAGGAAAACTCCAAAGGTAACTGTGATTTAAACAAGTTGGAAGTATATTTTCTTTCCTGCTTGCAAATTCCAGAAGTTGGGAAGGCTGGTGTGGCGTTCCCGGGGGTCTTCTGACCTTGACCCGATGTGTTTAGTTTCCACCCCAGCCTTGCCTCAGGGTTCCAGTGGGCCACAGCCATTCAAGTCATTACCTCTGCATCCCAGCCACCAAGGAGAAGGACACGGCAGCGCAGGGCACCCTGTTTAGGGTCATTCTTTCCCACACTGCTCTTCAGCTCCATCTTGGCCACAGGGCCATGCCGACTTCCAGGGGACACTGGGTGGCTTTATTTCCAGGCAGCTCAGTTCAGTGTGCCCACCCCAGTTCCGGGTTCTATGACTGAGGAGGGAGGAGAGAAGGAGGACTCGGCGGTGGGGGGGATCTCACAGTCTGGGCTGCATCCACCCAAGAGGCTGCTGTTCGCTGAGAGCTTGCTTTGTGCCAGGCATTGCACGAAGGGCTCACGTGAGTCTCTTATTTAACCTTCACACCATGAGGTAGGTACTGCATGTGATCACGCCCACTCTGCACATGAGGACCCCAGGGCGCAGTGAGTTGGAAGGTGACCCATAGCTGGTAAGCGCAGAGCTCATGTTCCAGCCTGCATCAATCTAAGTCCAGAGCAGAGTGCTTGACCTTAACTCTACACTCTCCCCAGCGTTACGAAGCCTCTGCTGAGATATCAGCGCTCACTGTGGGGTGTGAGGGGGGCGCTGGGAGGTGAGGCTCCCCATGCTGATTGCCACAGCTGCAGAGAAGCCTGGGAGGATGTGGACACTGGGTGCTGGGGAAGAGGGCAGAGTCGGAGGGTCGCGGAACTCACGGAATCTACTTTTATCAGAAAATGCTATTAAGAAACTGGCCCAAGAGAATGAGAGGTTATGAAGTCTGGGAAGAGAAAGGTTTTATCTCTAGCGCTGGAAATTCTGTGATAGCCCGAGGCAACGCTGTTCAGCTAGAGACCTCAAAGAAGCTGCTTCCAAAAAAAGACATCTTTGCTCTGGTATTTGTAACCAAAGGAAGTCAGAGGTGGCTGGATGAAGAGAAAAATGAAAGCATCCTGGGAGAGATGCCGTCCAGAGTTCAGGGGACCAGGTGGCTGAGAAGCAGAGGAGGAAGGAGGGAAGATGGGAGGTCATTTATCATCCTTACGGGGAAAGGGAGCTGGGGACCCAGGGTGAGGCGTTGGGTGATTTTTGTGCTAAGCAGGTCTGTCTTATTCTGCATTCCCCAGAAAGTGGAGCCTGAGGCTAAGGCCTGGGTGCTATTTTAGTAGATTGTAGTCCCAGGTCTCGAGGAGGGGTGGGGGTGAGGGACCAAGGGAATGAAACAGGAAGGAGGGAAAGGCGACTGGTTCAGGCCCAGGGCAAACCCACCCTCATCCCTGGAGAAAATGATCCAGACTCTCAGAGAGTCATTTGAGTGAGCTAGGTGGAACTTTTCAATCTGTAGGTGGCAACCCATGGAAAAGTTGTGAAAGCAACTCAGGGAGTCTTGACTAGCCTTTTTGGTTCATGTACAATTTTTTGTAGAAGCATATGCTTTCATTTCTCCTTGGGTAAATGCCTAAGAATATAATGGCTGTTTAATACTGTAGAAGTATGTTTAACTTTTTTTTTTAAGTTGTCATGCCATTTTATAGTCCTACCAGCAATGTAGGAGGCTTTAAATTATTTCACAAATGCATCTGTGCTTGGCATGGTCAGTCTCGTAAATTTCAGCCATTCTGACAGGCTTGGAATGGTGTCTTCTTGTGGTTTAAGTTGACATTTTCCTCATGACTAATGATGAAGACATTTTTGTGTGTTTCTCTGTCTTCCATATATCTTTTTTGTGATGTGTCGTTTTAAAAAGTTTTGCCTATTGGAAATATTAGGTTGTTTATTTTCTTACTACGGAGTTTTTAGAGTTCTTTTTTTTTTTTTTTTTGACAGAGTTTCACTCTTGTTACCCAGGCTGGAGTGCAATGGCGCGATCTCGGCTCACCGCAACCTCCGCCTCCTAGGTTCAGGCAATTCTCCTGCCTCAGCCTCCTGAGTAGCTGGGATTACAGGCACGCACCACCATGCCCAGCTAATTTTTTGTAGTTTTAGTAGAGACGGGGTTTCACCCTGTTGACCAGGATGGTCTCGATCTCTTGACCTCGTGATCCACCCGCCTCGGCCTCCCAAAGTGCTGGGATTACAGGCGTGAGCCACCGCGCCCGGCTAGAGTTCTTTATATATTCTGGATCCAGGTCTTGTATCAAATATATGCTTTATAAATATTTTCTTCCAGTCTGTGGCTTGTCTCTCTCTGTCTCTCTACATATACATGCACACGTGTGTGTGTGTGTGTGTGTGTGTGTGTGTGTGTGTGTGTGTGTGTATGGAGAGAGAGAGAGAGAGAGAAAGTCTCCCTATGTTGTCTACTCTGGTCACAAACACCTGGGCTCAAGCAGCCTCCTGCTTCAGCCTCTCAAAGTGCTGGGATTACAGGCATGAGCCACTGCACCCAGCCTTGTCTTTCGCTTAACAGTGTCTTTCAAAGAGCAAAAGTTCTTCATTTTAATGAAGTCCAGTGTTTTCTTTTATCGATTGTGCTTTTGGTATTGCATTCAAGAAATCTTTGTCTAACACAAGGTCACAAAGATTTTTTTCCTATTTTTTTTGTGTAAGTTTTATAGTTTTAGGTTTTATATTTAAGTCTGTGATCCATTTTGCATTAACTTCTGCATATAATAAGTGTAAAGTTCTTTCACTTTTTTGTGTATAGATATCGTGTTTCATGACCATTTATTGATGAAACTATCCTTCCTCCACTGAAATGTTTTGCACCTTTGTCGAAAATCAGTTGACCATACGGTGTGTGGGTCTATTTCAGGAGTCTCTATTCTGTTCCATTGATCTGCGTGTCTATCTTGATGCCAATACCACACTGTCTGGTCTACTGTAGCTTTATAATAAGTCTTGACATCGGTAATAGAAGTCTGCTAACAGTGTTCTTTTTCAAAGTTGTCTGTTCCAGCTCCTTTGCATTTCCAAATGAGTTTTAGAATCAGTTTGTCAATTTCTACCAAAACAAAAACCAAAACCAAAAAGTCTACTGGGGATTTGATTGGGATTTCAATGGTTATTTTGTTTTTGAGTTCTGGAAAATGAATATGAAAAATCGTAGGATAATTTAAGGTCCAGGATGCCCCTATTTTATTCCAGACAGAATTTACTTTTACTCTGGGCTTGCAGCTGGGGGCCCTAGCAATCTCGGATCACCTTAATCCATATAGTGATTGAGACAAAATGGATTCAGCCCCCGCAAGGATGGGTCTAGCTCTGTTTCCTCCTTTTTTTCAGGGTAGAATTCCCCTGAGTTCTAATCCCAAATATGGAGCTTCCATCAGAGGTCCCCCACCTTTGATGAAAGAAGGAATGGAGATAAGGTGTATGGACGGGTAGATGATGGGCAGTTGGACGAACGGATGGGTGAATGGGTGAGTGGAGGGATGTGTGAGAGGGATGGATGGGTGAATGGATGGATGGCTGGGTGAACAAATGGAGTGATGGGCAGATGGATGAATGGATGGTGGGAGGATGGATGGATAGGATGGATGTGTGTGAGACAGATGGATGAATGATCTGGACTACAGAGAGCTCCGCAGCTCCTCTGAGAAGCTTAGAGGTCATTAGGGGTTCAGGGGAGGCCAAGTGGCCTCCCCTGAATCCATTTAAGTATTGGTCTCCATAGGGTTCCTTTGGAAAGAAAACAGCTTCGTGGCTAAAAGTAATCTGGAAGCTTCTGCTCTAGTCCAATCTCTGCAACTCACAGATTTTGGGAGCCAGAGAGGGGAGGGGCCTTTTCCAGGGTCCCACAACCAGTTAATGGCCAACCTGAGACTGGGCCCACATCTTCTGACTTCCAGATCAAGGCGTCTCCTCGACTGACTTTGCCTCCTGTGGTTCGCATGAGGCTCCCATCTCCCCCTCTTCTTTTTCCAGGGGAAGGAGAAGTTCCTGGGCATCTTGAATAAATACATGGAGATTCATGGCACCGTGTACTACGAGAGCCAGCGGCCCCCCGAGGTGCCAGCCTTCGTGAAGAACCACGGCCTCCTACCGCAGCCCGAATTTCAGCAGCTGCTGCGCAAGGCCAAGGTGAGCTCCCATCCCCTGCACCATTCTCACACCTGCTGGCTGCAGACACTGAGGTCACCACCCATGCCTGCCACCCCAGCGTGCTCTGCTGCCCTGAGCCCCACATCTGGCCAGAGCCCAGGAGCAGAGATGAGGGTGCCCACCAGGCAGGAGAGGCCCTATAGAGAAGGGGACCTGGGCAGGGCCGGCAGAGCAGCAGAGCCGTGGCTCAGTGGTGGGGAAGTGGAGTTGGGCTCCCACCCACCCCCTTGCAGTAGCAGTCCAGCCAAATGGACTCCTGGGTCAGGCCTAGCTTTGGAGACACTGAGCCGGGGTGGTTGGGTGGGTGGAGAGAGGGCTCCTGGCTAGAGTGCCCTTGAGCCACTACTTCTGAGTGACTGCTTCAGGGGCCCCTGACCTGTACTCCTGGAGCGCAATTGGCATAGTGGGCAAAACCCTGACTGGGCCCTGGAGAGTCTCCAGCCAGCTTCTAGGCACCCCCTACCTCTTTTTTATGAGACAGGGTCTTGCCATGTCACCCACGCTGGAGTGCAGTGGTGCAATCAGGGCTCACTGCAACCTTGTACTCTGAGGCTCATGCAGTCCCCTCGCCTCAGCCTGCTGAGTAGCTGGAAACACTGGCATACACCACCGCACCTGGCTAGTTTTTAACTTTTTTGTAGAGATGGTGTCTTCCTACTCTGCCCAGTCTAGTGTCGAGCTCCTGGGCTCAAGCGACCCTACCACCTCGGCCTCTCAAAGTGATGGGATTACAGACCTGAGCCACTGCACCTGGCCCCAGGCCCTCTCTTGATCTCATCATGGCTTCTTTCCCAAGGGATCTTGTGTGTGTGTGTGTGTGTGTGTGCGCGCGTCTGTGTGTGTGTGTGTGTGTGTGTGTGTGTGTGTGTGTCTGTGTGTGTGATTTTCTTTAATCTGCATAACAATCTTACGTGGAGGGCACTATTACTATTCCATAATGTGTTAGTGTGAGACGGTTGTGTGTGTGTGTCTGTGTGTGTGTGTGTGTGTCGTAGGCCCATTGTGGCCTGAAGGACGACTTGCCTTCTAGT
>NW_016107351.1:6184958-6231941 GCF_001604975.1 Cebus imitator | reverse complement strand
TGTGTGTCTGTGTGTGTGTGTGTGTGTGTGTGTGTTGGGGGGCAGTAGAGATGCTCACGTGCAGTGACTAACCTGAACACCCTCACAGAACAGCCCTGGATTCGGTCATTTATTAACTGCCTTCCAGGCCAGCCCTGTGCACTCCTAGCATAAGTTACTTGAAAAAAAATAACTTCAGCTGGGCGAGGTGGTTCACACCTGTAATCCCAGCACGTTGGGAGGCCAAGGCGGGTGAATCACCTGAGGTCAGGAGTTTGAGACCAGCCTGGTCAACATGGAGGCCCTGTCTCTACTAAAATGCAAAAATCAGCTGGGTGTGGTGGTGGGTGCCTGTAGTCCTAGCTACTTGGGAGGCTGAGGCAGGAGAATTGCTTGAATCCCCGGAGGCAGAGGTTGCAGGGAGCCGAGATCGTGCCACTGCACTCTAGCCTGGGCGACAGAGTAAGACTTTGTCTCAAAAAAAAAGAAAATAAAAATTTAAAAAATTTCAACTTTTATTTTCGGTTCAAAGGGTACATACGCAGGCGCGTTACCAGGTCTATTGCATGATGCTGAGGTTTGGGATATGAAGGCTCTTGTCACCCAGGTAGTGAGCACAGCACCCAACAGTTAGCTCTTCAGTCTTTGCCCCTCCCACCTCCCCACTGCAGTGGTCCTCAGGGTCTACTGTTGCCATCTTTATGCCCACGAGTACCCAATGTTTAGCTCCCACTTTTAAGTGAAAACATGCAGTATTTGGTTTCTGTTCCTGCTTTAATTCACTGAGGATATCGGCCTCCAGCTGTATCCACGTTGCTGAAAAGAACATGGTCCTGTCCTTTTTATGTCTGCATAGGATTTTATGGTGTTGATGTACCATAGTTTCTTTATCCAATCCACTCGTGATGGGCACCTCTGTTGGTTCCGTGTCTTTGCTATTGTGAACCGCCTCACACAAGTTAGGTGCTGAATAAATGTTTTGGGGATGAGTGAGTGAAGGTTCTTGGAGGTCTCTTACAGGTACGAGCCTGGAGCTTTCTTGGCTTGAAGCCCTTTGCTCTTCTCTTCTCCCCTCCAGAATCATAAATCATAGCTTGATAGAGCAAGAAGAGACCATTGAAAACACCTAATTGGACCCCCTTGTTTCACAAATGGGGAAACTGAGGCCCAGAGAGGGGAAGTGCTTGCCCGTGGCACAAGTTGGCCTGGACTGGCTTTTCTGGCCCAGCTGCCTCCTCTGAATATCCCGCAGCCTAACCTCGTCCCCGACATCCTGGGGCTCCTGGGCTGTGGCAGCCCAGCCCTCCCTGATCACCGCGCCCCTTGACTCTGCAGCTCTTCATCGGGTTTGGCTTCCCCTATGAGGGCCCCGCCCCCCTGGAGGCCATCGCTAACGGCTGCATCTTCCTGCAGTCCCGCTTCAGCCCGCCCCACAGCTCCCTCAACCACGAGTTCTTCCGAGGCAAGCCCACCTCCAGAGAGGTGAGTGGAAAGCACCCTGGTCCCCGATCAGGGGGGGCCGGGACAGAGACCCCTGCACGTCCTGGAAGAGGCAGATGAGATGTAGGGCAAAGGGAGAAAGGGGACAGTTGGATGGGGCGCCTTCCTTTGTCCCTGCCCCGTTGGCAGGCGCAGGGGGCAGCTGCGTGCGGTCTCTGCCCTGGCCAGGTGTTCTCCCAGCATCCCTATGCGGAGAACTTCATCGGCAAGCCCCACGTGTGGACAGTCGACTACAACAACTCAGAGGAGTTTGAAGCAGCCATCAAGGCCATCATGACAACTCAGGTGAGAGCAGCCACATAGTCAGGACCACCACTAGCCCACACTGTCTTCACTCTGATTAGAAAATGGTGCCCCTCTGGGTGAATTCAGGCCTGGATTGGCAAACGTGTCCATCCCTCCCCTGGTCAGACACAGCCCTGAGCCAGGGCATGTGGATTGGAGAGTGGAATGGGGGCCCCCATGTATCTACTCAGGTGTGATGAGTGGGGAATGCCTTTGGGCAGTGAGCAGCCTGCACAACCTTCCATGGCAACCCTGGATCTCGAATTGTTTATGGAGCACTTTTGAGGGCCAGGTGCTAAGGGAATGTTTTCACGATGAATGTGCGGAGGTTCTTTAAACACTGCTGCAGGTATGGGTTTGTAGCCTTCCCACAGCACATTTCAAGATATAATGTGCACACAGACCATCTGTTAAATGCAGGTTCTGACTCAGCAAGGCTGGGTGGGACTAAGCTCCTGCCTTTCTAGGACAGGGGTGGTGCTGATGGTGCTGCCCTGGGGCAACGCTTCGAGTAGTGAGTGTGGGTGCTGGTGTGCGTAGGTACACACGTGTGGGCTGGGCGAGAGGAGGAGGGGCTGTGCCTGATGCTTATCTCCATGGCGGGCGCCTTTGTGGCTTTTGATCATTCCTTGTGCTTGGCTGGTTGCTTCACTCTGGGGAGGCTCCGACCTGGTGAAGGAGAGACCTTCCTCTCACTGTGGTCCTCCCGGATCCCCTTCTTACTGTAGCTCAGATAACAGGCTGAGCAAAAACAATCCCTCCGGGCCAGGTGCAGTGGCTCATGCCTGTAATCTAGCACTTTCGGAGGCCAAGCAGGCGGATCGTTTCAGGCCAGGAGTTTGAGGCCAGCCTGGCCAACATGGCAGGTTTCTCAAGGCCATGGACTGCCTGAGGCTGGATTCCTCCAGGAAGTATCATGAAAACAGGGATTTCAGCAGTAGTTTATTTTGGAAGCAACCCCAGGAAGCAGGCACTGAGGTGCCAGGTGAGTCAGGGTGTGTATCAGCAGGTGGCACCTGGAGCTTGTCACCACGGGTCCTCTGGGAGATGAGGTAGGTCACATTCCAGAGCTGTCCTGAATGAGCAGAAGGCTAGGGTAGGTATCCTCCTCCTCCCATCCGTTTGTGGCCGAGGGCGACGCCTGGGATGCCAATTCCTGACACTTTTGTCCTGCACACAGATGGGCTCAGCAGGCCAGAGAGCCCTGGGGTAGAGTCACAGGTGACTGAGGGTGGGGTGCCAGCATCCCTGCTGCATTCAAGGAGAGGCTGTGTGACCTGGTAATCTTGGGTCCTAGCAAAGCAACGGCCTAGACAGAGTGGGGAGGGTAGGGGATAAAAAGCTCCCTTGCCAGCTCTCAACCCAGCGTTGTCCCTGTCCTGGGCTGGTGGCTTCAGTCCTGGCAAGACCTTGTAGAGCAAAAACAAATAGATGCCAGGCACAATGGCTCATACCTGTCATCCCCGCACTTTGGGAGGCTGAAGTGGGCCGATCACTTGAGGCTGGGAGTTCAAGACCAACCTGGCTAACTTCGTGAAACTCCATCTCTACTAAAAATAAAAAAAATAATAATAAAAAAATTAGCCAGGTGTGGTTGGCCTGTGGTCCTAACTACTCAGGAGGCTAAGGCAGGAGAATTGCTTGAACCCAGGAATCGGAGGTTACAGTGAGCCAAGGTTGTGCCACGGCACTCCAGCCTGGGCAACAGAGCGAGACTCCATCTCAAAAAATTAAAAAAAAAAAAAAAAAGAAAACCAAATAGAAACTTGGCCCCTTGGCCACGCCCTAAGAAGAGGGCCAGGTGTTCGCCTGGTACCAGTTTATAGGCTTAAATGGGGCCAGAGGCACCAGTGCCAGGAAGGAGGCCTTAGGTGGAGACCTCAGTGTGTAGAAAAGAAGAGTGAAGGGGTTAACTGATTAATTTCACTGCTGGAAACTGACCAATCCCAGCCCACTGCATGGGGACGCTGGCAGCAAGGCACACAGCTAGGGAAGTGGGCTCCTCCCACCCCACGGTCTCCTCTGGCCCCTTCTCCCCACTTCTCCCACCTCCCTCTGTGCTCCTCCCTCTCTCCTGCCTTGCAAAGCAGTCCTCCAAGGCTTCTCCTGCAGAGGGGCTGGGGAGGGGGACTGCATGGACTTTTCCAATGTGGGGAGCAGTGTTTGACCCAACCTCCAAGACACATCGAATGAGTGAGACACTCCACCCTGTGGATAATTCCACCCTGTGGTTCCCCCCAGAGGACCCGAAATCGGGGTCGGGGGAGGGCTGCATGCGTGAAGGTGCTGGGATAGTCTCTGGTATTTCTGGTGGGACGCACAAGAAATTGGTACCCCGGGGAAGGAGTGAGTGTCTGGGGTGGGAGGAAACTTCCTTTTCACTGCTTTCCTGTTTGATTTTTTTTCTTTTTACATGAACATTCTTTAATTTTGTTAATTAGTTAATTAAAAAATAACAATTACAAAAGGATTAAGGCACCAATGTATTGCAAATCCGACCAGCTGAGACTTGTGCTGGGGCCTCAAACCAGCTGAGGCCCCTCTGTCCTCAGGCCCCTCCCCTCTGTGGGCCCCGCCCCTCCTCATAACTGTTCACCCCTTCTTAGCTCGCAGCAGCTCAGAAACATTCATGTGCCCAGGCTGGGTGCAGTGGCTCACGCCTATAATCCTAGCACTTTGGGAGGCCAAGGCAGGCGGATCATGAGGTCAGGAGTTTGAGGCCATCCTGGCCAACATGGTGAAACCCTGTCTCTACTAAAAATACAAAAATGAGCTGGGCATGGTGGCAGATGCCTGTAATCCCAGCTACTTGGGAGGCTGAGGCAGGAGAATCACTTGAACCAGGAAGTTAGAGGTTGCAGGGAGCCAAGTGGCACTACTGCACTCCAGCCTGGCAGAGCAGGACTCCGTCTCAAAAAAAAACAAATTCATGTGCCCAAGAGTAACCTGGGGGAGGGGCTTAAATGCAGAGTCTCGAGCCCATCCTGCCCCTTCCCATTTAATAGGACCCAGCTTCACCTGGGAATCTGCATTTTAAACAAGAACGCTGAGTAATTCTAATAATCCTATTTTTAAATTTATTTTAATTTTCTTTTTATATTATTTGAATAGAGATGGAGGAGGCGGGGGTCTCACTTTGTTTTGTTGCTCAGGCTGGTCTCGAACTCCTGGGCACAAGCAAGGAGTTCCTTCTGCCTCGGCCTCCAAAAGTGCTGTGATTACAAGCATGAGCCACCGGGCCCAGCCTAATATAATATAATATTTCTATTTTAGAAAACAGATTTAGGGACAGCTGGTGAAGGTTGATAGCAAATCAGGGCTGCCATCAGGGGGAGTGGCATGTTCTGCAAGTCACAGGGCCTTTTACAGGGAGAGGGAGGGAGGAGAGGCCAGGAGGGGGAGTAAGGGGTGAGGAGAGGAGGTGAGGAGAGGAGGTGAGGAGAGGAGGTGAGAAGAGGGAAGCCTAAGACACAGCCCAGCCGGCCCAACCTGACAGCCGAGGAAAACCAGGGCCCGGCGCCCCATCTACGTGTCTGCACCTCCCCAGTTTTGCCTGTGGGCATCTCTGGGTCCAGAGCAAGGCCATTCAAGGTGATGCCCATGCCTCCCTGCTGTCACACCCGCAGGCCAGCAGTTCCCAGGCAGCACCAGCACCTGTCACTCTGTCAAGCCTGATTAGGGCGCACACCTGTAATTAGACCTAATGGGGGTAATTTCCAGGCCAGGCACGCTGGTTCCTCAGGCAGGAGATTCGTGGCAGGCAGAACGTCGTCCCTGGCTGCGAGTGTTCGCTTCACACGGGGACCTTTGAATTACCTTGTGACAAGGGCTTCAGACACAGGAGCGAGAATAACTCAGATTTGCTGTCACGGAGCAGGGAGGCGGCGTTCCGAGGGGAAAGCTCTTCTCTGGGGAGTTTTATTTATAACCTTGGGAGTGAAGCCTTGTCCCCTCAAGACCCCCAGGGGCGGGTGGGGCTCAGAGGCTTTCGGGACTTCGTCATGAGTGTCTGGGGAACCAGCTGGGGCAGCAGCCAGGGGCTGCTTGGGCCATCGGCTCCAGAACGAGGGCAGGTCGGGACAGGGCTGTGCAGAGCTCGGGGCTCGAAGGCTGCGCTGAGGATGGGAACTGCGGATTCTCTGGGACTTCGAAGTTGTCCCAGTGTGAAGAATACCCATGCAGAGTGCCGGGGAAAGTCAGTGCTGGGGGAGGGTCCGACTTCAAGGGTATCAGTGGCAGCCGCTTCACTGGGACCCTCGAGTGTCAGGATGTCTCCTTGGCCAGAGGTCCCAGGACAGGTCTCCTAAGAAGTGGGTACACTGGAAGCAGGACCAAGTGTGGCGCAATTGGACTTTCTCATACTACACGGTTCTGATGAGGAAGAAAGGAGGTGGTTGCAGGCTTGAGCCAAACAGTTAGATTTTACCCGCTGGCTAAAGACAGGAAAGCGCTGTCGTTGCTAGGAGGTGGGCGGGGCCCGGGCAGGTGCCACCAGGTGTGCTAGGTGGGGAGGTTGAAGGCTGAAACAGACCTTTCTCTGAGTCTGAGATAGCTCCTCCCCGGGTCCTCACTGCTGCCCCTGCTCGTCCAGGTCAGTGGTTTCCTCTATGATGGCTCCGCACTGAACCTAAGTTAATGGAATGAGAAGGGGATGGTTGGTTAAGAAGTGGGGAGGAGGCAGGGGTGCCCCCTTACTCCTCTATCACCTCTTACCTCTATTCCCCTGGCTTCCTGGACCCCAGCTACTCCGTGCATCTGCCCACAGGGCAGGTTGCTGTGTGACTATTAGATATTTATGTATTTATTTATTTTTGAGACAGAGTCTCACTCTGTTGCCAGGCTGGAGTGCAGTGGCACGGTCTCGGCTCCCTGCAACCTCCGCCTCCCAGGATGCACTGATTCTCCTGCCTCAGCCTCCCAAGTAGCTGGGATTACAGGCACCTGCCACCATGCCTAGCTAATTTTTTTGTATTTTTAGTAGAGACAAGGTTTCACCATGTTGGCCAGGCTGGTCTGGAACTCCTGACCTCAGGCAATCCATCCACCTCTGCCTCCCAAAGTGCTGGGATTACAGGCATGAGCCACCATGCCCAGCCAACGATTAGATATTTAGACAGACAGCCTGTGGCCTCTGTTAGGAGGTTTGTGCCTGGTGGGGGCAGGGTACTTTACAAAAGTCATCTAATTCCTGCCGACTGGGAGATGCTCCTGTGTTCCCCTGCATGAATGTCGCATGTCTTGGGCAGGATACAGGCAGAGCTGGGGTGCCTTTTCATTCATGGCTATTTCCTGAGCACCCACTGTATGCCCGGCACTGTGCCAGGTACCGGGGATTCGATGTGAACAAGCATAGTCCCCACCCTCAGGGGGTCCATGAGTTCATGAGAGAGATGAGGAATGAACAGGAGATGGTAACACAGGTGCTACTCTGTGCTGGGGGAAGTCTGGGGTGCTGGAGCCATCAAGGGAAGTGGGTGGGGCTCAGGGACAGCTCCCTGGAGCAGGTGACGCCTAAGAGGGTGGGTGGGCTGTGGGAAGAGGAGGTGCCATAGCCCAGGAGGGGACAGAGCGATGAGCTTTATGCTCCGCAGAGTTGGGACCAGGACCTGGGAGGGAGAGGGGAGGGCTGAGGCTGGGCCTCATGGGTCCTGAGCCTGAGTCCTTGAGGGCCTCTGGAGGGTGTGCTGGGAAACAGGGACTCTGAGCTGGGTGGAAGGGCCAAGTGGATGGGGTGGTCGCCTCCCTAGGCATGGTACGGGATGTGAGAGCCCACCAGACCTCTACCCCCAGTGCTAAGTATGGCAGGGCCCCCTGCAGCTGGGCCTCCTCCCGCCCCATGTGTCTGCGTCCCTCCCACAGGTAGACCCCTACCTACCTTACGAGTACACCTGCGAGGGGATGCTGGAGCGGATCCACGCCTACATCCAGCACCAGGTCGGTGAGCCCTCTGTGTCTGCCCCAGACCCCTCAGACCAGAGGAGAGGGCTGAGTGAGCTTCGTGATCTGCCCAGGGCCCTGCACCCTGAGACCATCCAGCTCCCTGCTCCCTCCTCCAGCCTGTCCAGGCTGTTTTCCCAGAGTTCCCTCAGGGCTGGAGACAGGCAGGCCTGACCTCGGGCGGGCGTGTTCATCGCCTCTGCCCTGGGCCCAGCTCTAGAGCCCAACTCCACGGCACTCAGAAACACAAAGACTTTCATTCTTAGAAAACAGTGGTTCGAAAGTCTGGTAACTGATTGGGATTTTGTAACTGAATGGGAAGTGAAGATCCCCCGCCCACCCGCTAAGGATGACAGTGAGACTAAAATGGGAGGTGAAGATCTCTGCCCTGAGAAACCAGAGGAGAGCCCCACTATTTCAAAAGCTCGGCCACCCCAGCCCCTGAGGGAGCATCCAGGCAAGCAGCTGTCCCAGGAGGACACTCCCTTCTCCTCCCTCGGGTGCTCAGAGTGCCTGGAAGTCGTGGGTGAGGAGGAGGGCGTGCCCTATCCTGGCCCCTGCTGCGTGCCAATGGATCTAAGCCACCACGAGGGCTGCAGGTGGGTCAGACAGCACGGCTCTGCAGGCTCTGGGTCTCCAGGGTGATGCCTGGAGTGGGCCTTGGACTCAGGGCCCTCGGGCAGGTGGCTGTATGGCTGTTAGCAATTTCCACGAATAGGCTGGGTGTGGTGGCTCACGCCTGTAATCCAAGCACTTTGGGAGGCCGAGGTGGGCAGATCACGAGGCTGGGAGATCAAGACGATCCTGACTAATATGGTAAAACCCAGTCTCTACTAAAAATACACACACGTACACACACACACACACACTAGCCGGGCATGGTGGCACACGCCTGTAGTCCCAGCTACTTGGGAGGCTGAGGCAGGAGAATCGCTTGAACTTGGGAGGTGGTGGTTGCAGTGAGCCAAGATTGTGCCGTTACACTCCGGCCTGGGTGACAGAGTGAGACTCCATCTCAAAAGAGAAAAAAAGAAATTTCTGTGGGCATGTGGCCTCTCCATCTTGTCCTTGGCCCCACCAATATTAGGGGCTGAGAGAGTCCGGCTCTTCCTTGTCCTTTTACAGATGGGAATACTGAGGCCCCCAGAAGGGAGGGCATGCCGAGGTCACAGGGTGAGGGTCCAGGGCCGTGGCCAGAACCCAGGACTGTACCCAGACACCTGTGGTGGCATCCTGCAGGAAGCTCAGAAGAGCATCCGTTGGGCCCTCCAGCCCCTGGAGTTGAACCCTGCAGGGAGAGCCTCACAGCCAGCCTGGGTCCCTGTCCCCATGGTGGGCAGGGCTCGTGGGCCCTAGGGTAGAAACCAGAGCCTGACCTGAGCATCAAGACAGCTCCAGGGCAGACAGGATGCAGAGGGCCCTGAATCCAAGTCCTGCTCTGCCCAAAGCCCTGGGCAGGCGCTGTGACCTCTCAGCCTCCATTCTCCCTGTAAGTGACCTGGAGACACGAGTGTCCATTGGAAGTCAATGAAATAATGCAGGTAAAGCTACCTGGTATTCAGTAAGTGCCCATTAGTGGTGGCTGGTACTGTGGCTTGTACCGGCAGGGCCACACCTTCAGGTGACCCCGGGTGCACCTGGCTGGCATTTCCCCACCTAACGCTGCTCCCCTCCTCGCAGGACTTCTGCACAGCTCCAGGCCCTGCCCCACAAGGGGCCCATGCCCCGCAGAGCCCTTTTGTCCTGGCCCCAAATGCCACCCACTTGGAATGGGCTCAGAACGCCAGCTTGACTCCGGGGGCCTGGCCCCCCGTGAACTCCCTGCGGGCCTGGCTGGCCGTGCCTGGGAGGGCCTGCACCGACACCTGCCTGGACCACGGGCTGATCTGCGAGCCCTCCTTCTTCCCCTTCCTCAACAGCCAGGACGCCTTCCTCAAGTGAGTGTGGGCCCCCACCCCCAGCCCCCATCCTTGCTGGCCCAACAGGCTCACCGTGAGCTCTCACACCCAGAACTGGCCCTCAGCCCTGCCAGCGGTGGGGGATTTAATGCTTTCCAGTGAGTCAGGAAGGACCCAGAAGGGACCCTCCAGGCCAACATCCAGGTCACTGCTGCCCCACTCTTGGCCAAGCCTTAAACTACAGGGGAGGCTCCTTCCAGTCCCTGCTCTCCTTCACCCACTCAGCCCCCCGCCCAGCATATTTGGGCATTATCTAGCCCATGCCATGAAAGCTGTCCTGGGGGTAACAGTAGGGAGTGTAACACATCTCCTTACCCAGCCTGGGATGGGGATGGGCCAGAGAAGGGGAGCAGGCAGTGCTGAGCTGGGGGAAGCCCCTACCCTTCAGCCCAAGCAACCAACACTG
The DNA here is from genome assembly GCF_001604975.1 of Cebus imitator. Taxonomy (NCBI): domain Eukaryota; kingdom Metazoa; phylum Chordata; class Mammalia; order Primates; family Cebidae; genus Cebus; species Cebus imitator. The sequence continues at coordinate 6,221,876 of NW_016107351.1, read as the reverse complement.
AGTGACAGTGCTGTGCGGTACGTGCCAGGCTGCAGGTGCCCTGTGACAGCACCGAGTCGGAGATGAACCACCTGTACCCGGCCTTCGCCCAGCCCGGCCAGGAGTGCTACCTGCAGAAGGAGCCCCTGCTCTTCAGCTGTGCTGGCTCCAACACCAAGTACCGCCGGCTCTGCCCCTGCCGTGACTTCCGCAAAGGCCAGGTGGCCTTGTGCCAGGGCTGTCTGTGAGGCCACCTCTGCCGCCGTGCCTGGCACCCACAGCTGGCTCTCCTCTGCCACAGGAGAGAGTACCAGAAGGTCCTGGGCTCCGGCTGTCTGTCCTCCTCGCAGCTCCCCCAGGCTGGAGCTTCCTTCCTTCACCTGGAAGTATCCAGAGGAGAGCCGTGCAGAGGAACAGGAGGCGGCGGCACCCCGAGCCCCTGGGACCTCCCAGGCAGGCTCCTGGTTCTCTCTTGGGAACTCACGGCATCATCAAGGCCAAGCAGATGTTGGGTTGCTCAGAGAGTCTGCATGGCCCAGGAGCAGGTGGTCAAGGCCCCTTTCTTTGTGCAAGGCCGGATCTGGGCCAGGTGGAGAAGGGTCCCCAGTCATTCTTGGGCCCAGGATGGGGCCTCTGGACCTGCAAGGGAGGGGAGCAGGGACCAGGCTGCCCCACGGTCCCTGAAGGTCCAAGGAGGGCCCCTCCCCATGGACCTGGATGGTACCTGCTCCGGGCAGGGGAAGTGAGGGCTTGCCCTCCTCCTGTGAGGGGAGCCAGGCACACAGGGCCCGCTGGCATTTGGGTTGTGGACGCAGGGGCGGGGGTGGGTGGAAGGCTAAGCCAAGGGGCCCTGTTCGTGCCTCCCGTAGCCCCTTTCCTCCTGCCACCGTCCCTCTACACTTGGGGACCACAGTTAGGGTGCAGGAACCACCCAGGCCCTGGGCGGATTGTTTCTCTCCTGCTTGTTCCAACGCCTTTCACTCTGGGCTTCTCCCGAAACCCATCCTGGCATGACCCGCCACTCCAGACGGTGGATTTGTTCCAAAGCCTCAAGCCCTGCCCCCTCCAAGGGGAGGTTTCCACCCGTGCCTCAGAGAACAGGCTCTGGGACCCCCACCTGGGGGTGGCCTTTGTGCACCAGGCACTCCCACGGACGCTGACTCCTTACCTCCCAGCGTCTTTCGCAGACAAGGGCTGGGGATGGAGCCTCAGCCCCATGGCACGCCGTGCCTAGTTTCCAGTTGCCCTGTCCGCTTACCCAGGCAGCCTCCAACCCCACCCATGTCAAGTCCTTGTCCCTACCTCCAGCCTCAAACCGCCTCGAGATCCAGCCGTCCTTCTCTGAGTGGCATGCCTGCCCCAGGATGCCCCCTTCCCCTCTCCCCACGCCCAGAGCCCCGCCTGCCTCAGCGGGTCAGGCCTTCAGAACACTGCCACCCACCCAGTTTTATAATCCTGCTCCCTCTCCCGGCAACCCCACCCACCAACCTAGGCCTGCTCCTCCGCCCTTCCCAGGAGGCAGCCCCAGGACACTGGGAGTTGGTGGAGGGGCCAGGCTGGACACTTCCCACAGGAGTCCCCTCCAGACCTGGCTGGCCCCTGTAGCCGCAGAAACCACGATGGCAAGAAACTCATTGGTTCCCAAGGATTGACCTGTGGGGGAGAGCAATAGAGACACTCTTTTTCTCTTTTTTTAAAGATTTATTTCTTGACATAATAAATATTTTATTGGGATGTGAGATGCAGAAGAGGAACGATGCTGGTTCTCATCTTTTCCTGCAGCACCCAGAGCTTGCCCAGGGTGGAGGGGCAGGTAGCTGGGGTCCCCAGGTTCTGCTGCATGTCATGTGGGGCACGTGGGGTGCTCAGGTCTGCAGAGCTGGCCGCTGTCTGCTTCAGGTCACCCAAAGAAGTCCCTGCTGGCGGCAGAGACCCAGGGCCATCTCCTGGCTGTTCCCGAGCTGTGACTGCAGGCACCCTGACAAGCAGTGGCATACTCAGTCATGCCCACCTTGGGCCGGCCTCTGCCCGCCTCCAGCTGGCTGCGACAGTGGCAGCGTGGGGTCAGAGAACACAAGTCCATTTCGATAAGAGCCTGAGCCGGATAATGAGAAAATGAGCCAGTGTTTACCACCTCGGGCACTGGGCTGAGTTTGTCGCTTGCTTCAGTGGTCATTTCATGCACTCAGCTGCCCTAGCAGGTAAGTGCTATTATATGAATCTTTCCATTTTACATCGAGAGGCACAGAGAGTTCAAATAACTTGCCCAAGGTCGCACAGCTTGTAAGCAGGGAGGTGGGATTTGCTATAAAATGGGGATCACAGCCGGGCACGAAGGCTCACACCTGTAATCCCAGCACTTTGGGAGGCCGAGGCAGGCAGATCACGAGGTCAAGAGATCGAGACCATCCTGGCCAACACGGTGAAACACTGTCTCTACTAAAAATACAAAAAAATTAGCTGGGTGTGGCAGTGGGCACCTGTGGTCCCGGCTACCCGGGAGGCTGAGGCCAGACAGAGAATGGCTTGAACCCAGGAGGCAGAGGTTGCAGCGAGCCGAGATCACCGTACTGCACTCCAGCCTGGCCACAGAGCAAGACTCTGTCTTGGAAAAAAAAAAAAAAAAAATCAGGGGGATCGTTTTCAAGTTGCGGTGAGGAGCAGGTGACTGGCCAGAGTGACAGCCCGGTGTGATGACAGCGCCTGCACCGTCTGTGCTTCAGGTTTATGTGATCCTGTATTTCAGTCACTGCAAAATCAGGGCCTTCCTTCCAGCCAAGGGTTCTCTGCTGGGAGTTTTGCTCCTGGGAGGACAGCTGGCACTGTGCTGTGTTGGATCGTCGTGACCTGAGACACGGGTGGCATGCCATTGGGGTAGGGTCCAAGGAGGCTGGCAGCATCCTCCAGTGCACGGGACAGCCCCGCCTCCCCCACAGGATGATCTGGCCTGAAGCGTCAGCAGCAACAAGCTTAACACACCCTGTTCCAGGCCTGTGGTTCTCAAATTTTGGCTTGCATCAGAATCACCTGATTCGTGAGCTTACTAAAACACAGGTTGCTGGGCCGCACCCCTAGAGTTCCTGATTCAGCAGGTCTGGGGTTGGGCCCTGGGATTTGAGTCTTTAATAAGCTCCAGGTGGGCGGGAGGATTGCTTGAGCCCAGGAGTTTGAGACCAGTCTGGGCAACATAATGAGACCTTGTCTCTACAAAAGAAAAAGAGGCCAGGCACGGTGGCTCACACCTGTAATCCCAGCAGTTTGGGAGGCCAAGGCGGGCGGATCACCTGAGGTCGGGAATTCGAGACCACCCTGACTAACATGGAGAAATCCCATCTCTACTAAAAAATGCAAAATTAGCTGGGCATGGTGGTGCATGCCTATAATCCCAGCTACTCGGGATGCTGAGATAGGCAAATTGCTTGAACCTGGAGGCAGAGATTGTGGCGAGCCGAGATCGTGCCATTGCACTCTAGCCCAGGCAACAGTGCAAGACTCTGTCTCAAGAAAAGAAAAGAGAGCCAAGCTTGGTGCGAGGCTGAGGGGGGAGGATGGCTTGAGCCTAGGAGTTTGAGGCTGCAGTGAGCCATGATTGTGCCACTGCACTGCAGCCTGGGCAACAGAGCAAGACCTTGTCTCAAAAAAAAAGGCCATGCGTGGTGGCTCACACCTGTAATCCCAGCACTTAGGAGGCCGAGGCTTGAGTTGTAGACCAGCCTGGGTAACATAGACCTCATCTCGTAAAAAAAGAAAAAAAGAAAAAAAAACTTCCGGTGCTGCTGCTGCTACAGGGGGGCCGGGGCCCACACTTTGAGAACAGCTGGTCTAGACCAAGCAGATACTAGTAGGTATTTCAAACATGAGAGCACCAATAACACGGTAGCAGTGGTTTTTGTTTTTTTTTTTTGAGATGGAGTTTCACTCATGTTACCCAGGCTGGAGTGCAATGGCGCGATCTCGGCTCACCGCAACCTCCGCCTCCTGGGTTCAGGCAATTCTCCTGCCTCAGCCTCCTCAGTAGCTGGGATTACAGGCACGCGCCACCATGCCCAGCTAATGTTTTGTATTTTTAGTAGAGACGGGGTTTCACCATGTTGACCAGGATGGTCTCGATCTCTTGACCTCGTGATCCACCCGCCTCGGCCTCCCAAAGTGCTGGGATTACAGGCTTGAGCCACCGCGCCCGGCCGGTACCAGTTTTTAATTGATTACGTTCACAGGTAACAGTGACTGTGGCCATTTTCTTCTGTTCCAGCATGTCATACCAGGTGAGAGACCTCATACAACCAAATCTGCTCACAGAGATCAAAGCCACAGGCCATCAGAATTCCTCCTGTCCCTTCATGTTACAGATGGAGGCCGGAAGAGTCCAGGGGCCTGATCCCTACTGTGTAGCTGGAGGAAGAGCCTAGATCTTGTGTTTTTTTTTTTGTCCTGAGACTGGGTCTTGCTGTGTCCCCCCAGACTGGAGTGCAGTGGTGCGATCTCAGCTCACTGCAACCTCTGCCTCCTGGGCTCAAGCGATTCTCCTGCCTCAGCCTCTCGAGTAGCTGGGATTTCAGACATGGGCCACCACGCCCGGCCAGAGCCCTGATCTCAGTTCCTCTCTGCTATGCTGCTTAAAAGAGGCTGAGAAAGAATAGCTGAACCAGGCATTTTCCATGGTCTTGTGCAGCAGGAGGGTGGGTGGGGCTCAGAAACCTGGCCAAAGCCTTCTTTCAGAAACTGAGCCTAGTTTAAAAAAAAAAAAAAAAATCCAGGTGTGGTGCCTCACGCCTGTTGTCTCAATGTTTTTGGGGGGCCAAGGTGGGAGAATCTGAGGTAAAAGGATCACTTAAGGCCAGGAGTTCAAGCAACATGGCAAGATCCCATCTCTACACAAATTATTTCTATTTTTTTGAGATAAGGTCTTAGTCTGTTGCCCAGGCTGGAGTGCAGTGACGTGATCTCAGCTCACTGCAACCTCTGCCTCCCGGGTTCAAGTGATTCTCCTGTCTCAGCCTCCTGAGTAGCTAGAATTACAGGCACCTGCTACCACACCCGGCTAATTTTTGAATTTTTAGTAGAGACGGGGTTTTACCATGTTGACCAGGCTGGTTTCAAACTCCTGACCTTAGGTGATACACTCGCCTTGGCCTCCCAAAGTGCTGGGATTACAGGTGTGAGCCACCACACCTAGCCGACAAAAATTACTTAAAAATTAGCCAAGTGTGGTGGCAGGTGTCTGTGATCCCAGATACTCAGGAGGCTGAGGTGGGAGGATCACCTGATCACTTGAGCCCAGGAGTCCCAGGCTGCAGCGAGCTATTATGCTGCACCACTGCACTCTAGCCTGAGTGACAGAGTGATACCCTGTCTCCAAAAAACAAACAAACAAACAAACAAAGACTATTTTTTGAGCAGTTTTAAGATCATAGCAAAGTTGGGTGGAAGATACGGAGATTTCCCATGTGCCACCTCACCCACATATGCAGGTCAGCCCCCCAGTCATCCGCATCCCCTACCAGAGTGGGCCATGTGTTCCAATCTATGAGCCAACACTGACGTATCATCAGCAGCCAAACATAGTTCACATTAGGGTTCACTCCTGGTGCTGTATATTCTACGTGTTTTCACAAATCTTTCATAAGATGTATCCACTTTTACCGCACCATACAGAGTGGTTCCATTGCCCAGAAAATCCTCTGTGCTCCTCCTATACGTCCCTCCCTCCTCACCCTGGAAAACCACTGCTCTTATGACCATCTCCATAGTTTTACCTTTTCCAGATCATCACGTAGTTGGAGCTTTAAGTCTGTAGCCTCTCAGATTGGCTCCTTTCCCCTGGTAACATGCATCTAAGATTCCTCCACATCTCATGGCTTGATGCCTCATTTCTATTTAGCACTGAATAATATTCCATTGTCTGGATGTATCGCAGTTTGTTTACAAATTCACCTACCAAAGGACATCTTGGTTGCCTCCAAGTGTTGGCAGTTATGAATAAAGCTGTTATAAACGTTCACGGCCAAGTTTTTGAGTGGAATCCATTTTCTTTTTTGCTTATAACAATCACAGTCATTTATTTTGCTCGCAGAGCTGCAATTTGGGCAGGGCTTGGTGGAGGTAGTTCATCTCCGCTTCACGTGGCATCAGCTGAGGTGGCTCGCCCGGAGGCTGTAGAATCACTTCCAGGACAGCTCACTCATGTGGCTGGCAAGTTGGTGCTGTCTGTCAGCTGGGAGCTCAGCAGGGGATTTGGGCTGGGGGCTGTGGTTCCCCTCCATGCGGGCCTTTCCAAGGCCTGATTGTGCTTCCTCCCAGCACGGCGGCTGGGTTCCAGGAGTGAACATCCCAGGAGAACAAGGTGGAAGTGAAAGGCCTTTTTTTTTCTTTTTTTAACTGGCTTTGGAAGCCACACACTGTCAAGGCTGGCACACTCTATTGGTCAAGAGAGTCACAAAGGCCCTCCTGCTGCAGCTCACGGGGAGGGGACATAGATGCTACCTCTCAACAGGAAGAGTGTCAAAGTCACAGAAGAAGCACTCGTGGAATGGGACATAGTGTGGCCTCTATCTTTGGAAAATATAATCTGCCAAAGATGCATCTTGGTATTCCAGCATTTCAGGACGGTTGCCCTCATCCGGTCCAAGATGGCTCCCTTCTAAGGCCTCATTCCATCCAATGAAAGAGAAGGAGGGAGAGTCATCTCGTACCGCTTCTGATCATGTTCCATTGGCCAGCGCTGAGTCATGTGGGCATACCAAGGTTTACCCGTTTATGGTAAAGGTCTTTGCTAAGGATACAGATGAAGAGTTACATAGGGTGAGGTATGGAGAAGGGGACACAGAACTTCCATGCTCTCCCTGGACGGCCACCTTCCAGGAACCTCCACACGTTCCGCCATCCAGAAGTTCCTGGACACAGTTTCCAACTGATTCAGGTAAATGCCAAGGAGTACGACTGCTGGATCCTATGGTAAAAGTATATTCAGCTTTGTAAGAAACTGCCAAGCTGTTGGCTGTAGCATTTTGAATTACCAGCCCTGAATGAGAATCCCTGCTGCTCCACAGTCTCACCAGCATTTGAGGCTGTCAGTATTTTGGTTTTGGGCCATTCTGATGTGCAGCAGTATCTCATTGCTGTTTTAATTTGTATTTCCCTGATGACATATGATATGACACATTATTTGCCATCTGTGTATCGTCTTTGGTGAGGTGTCTATTCAGGTCTTTTGCCCATTTTTTAATTGAGTTGTTTCCTTACTGTTGAGCTTTAATAGGTCTTTATATATCAGACTACTTTTGAATCCTGTCTGAACTTTTTTTTTTGAGATGGAGTCTCGGTCTGTCACCCAGGCTGGAGTATAGTAGTGTGATCTCGGTTCACTACAACCTCCGCCTCCTGGATTCAAGTGATTCTCCTGCCTCAGCCTCCCTAGTAGCTGGGATTACAGGGGCACGCCACCATGCCTGGCTAATTTTTGTATTTTTAGTAGAGACGGGGTTTCGCCATATTGGTCAGGCTGGTCTTGAACTCCAGACCTTGTGATCCACCTACCTCAGCCTCCTAAAGTGCTGGGATTATAGGCGTGAGCCACTGTGCCCGGCCTGAACTTTTAAATGAAGCTGGAGGGGCAGGCTGGCTGGCAGCAGGGCGAGAGAAGTTGGGATTAGAAATAATTTGCAGCTCAGATGCAAGACCAGATGTCAGTGCCAGGCAGAGCTGCAACTCCCAGGCCTTCCTCCAAAGCTGGCCATGCCTCCTTCAGCCCTGAACAGTAGATGGAAGGGCAGGCATGGCCGGCCTTGCCACCACCCTGCCGGATGACCACCCCTCCCCACTCACAGGTGAGGAGACAGGTGTGATGAAGCCCCTCAGCCTATTGACTCACCTGAGGAGCCAATAAACCCCAAACCAAAATATCTAGGCGGGGCCAGGCGCAGTGGCTCACACCTGTGATCCCAGCACTTTGGGAGGCGGGGCCAGGCACAGTGGCTCACACCTGTGATCCCAGCACTTTGGGAGGCGGGGCCAGGCGCAGTGGCTCACACCTGTGATCCCAGCACTTTGGGGGGGGGGGCCAGGCACAGTGGCTCACACCTGTGATCCCAGCACTTTGGGAGGCGGGGCCAGGTAAAGCGGCTCACACCTGTGATCCCAGCACTTTGGGAGGCGGGGCCAGGTAAAGTGGCTCACACCTGTAATCCCAGCACTTTGGGAGGTGGGGCTAGGTAAAGTGACTCACACCTGTAATCCCAGCACTTTGGGAGGCCAAGGCGGGCAGATCACTTGAGATCAGGAGTTTGAGACCAGCCTTAACAACATGGAGAAACCCCATCTCTACTAAAAATACAAAAATTAGCTGAGTATGGTGGCACATGCCTGTAATCCCAGCTACTGGGGAGGCTAAGGCAGGAGAATCACTTAAATCCAGGAGGCGGAGGTTGTGGTAAGCCGAGATCTTACCATTATACTTCAGCCTGGGCAACAAGAGCAAAACTCCATCTAAAAAAAAGGGGGCTTCCAGAGACCCCATGTGTTCCCCCACCCCACTTTCCACCTTCCCACACCCTACCCTGGGGAAGATCTGATCTCCAGGGGGAAACAGGCTGGGGCAATTTGGGGTCTTATAAAAGAGGTCTGCAGGGTTTACTCACCCCTTTCTGCCACACCGGTTCCTCCACGTCCTGTCCTAGCGCTAAAAGGGAATCGACATAGTCTCTTAAAGTGGGGAGTCCTCCTTTCAGGACTGTGCTGGGAGAGGCTGCCCTGCTCCTCCGTGGCTGTGCAGGCGCAGTCCCCGCCACCCCATCCCGACAAGCCCAGCTTGGAAGGGAAGACAGGATCAAAGCCCTGTCACAGTTCTTGCAAGAGCACCGAGTTCCTGGCCGAGCTGTCACCCAGCACCCCACCCTGCCGCTGCGAGACTTCCTCTTAGTCTGCACTTCTGCTTCCTCCTCTGTAAAAACAAGGGACATCGTCCTGGATCACAGGTGTTTTGAGGAGTAAAGGGGCAAGGCAGGTGAGCCTCCAGGTGCTGCCCCTGAGAGGAGGTGGATGTTGATGGCTGCGGGACACTCAGCTGCTCTCAGGAGCCTCGCTGTCTCCAGGGGCCAGGAACTGCCACCCTCCTGGCAGGAAGGCACAGTAAGGCTCAAGTGGGTCCTGGCTCCCAGCCTGCTGCCACCCACGATTGGAAACCCCAAACCTAGGAGGCCTTCTCCTCACTGCAGCTTCTGAGGGTGGCTGTCCTTAGGCAGAAGAACATAGAAGATGCTGTGGGTTATGTTTCCCCCCGAAGACATACTGAAGACACCTGTGGTGCCTGTGAGCAGGACCTCACCTGGAAACAGGGTGTTTTGCAGACGCTCATCAATTTGAGAAGAGGTCACACTGTGTCAGCATGGGCCATAAGTCCAATGACAGGTGTCCTCATGAGGAGAGGACCGGAGACACACAGGGAGGAAATCCCTGTGAAGACAGAGGCAGAGGTCAGAGCCATGCAGCCTCCCCAACACACGCTAAGGACTGCTGGTGACTGCCGGAATCTGGGAGGGCAAAGAAGGGCCCTTCTCCAGCACCTTCGGAGGGAGCATGCCCCACTGGCGCCCTGATGCTGGACTTCTGGCCTCCAGAACGGTGAGGAAATAGCTTCTGTGGGTTTAAGCTGCAGCGCGTGGTAACTTTATAACAGCCACAGGAAGCGCATTCAGAATGGGTCAGATTCACCACCTTTCAAGATGTAGCAGAGGCCGGGCCCTGCATCCTGAGTCGGGAGTCAAAGGGCCCCCCAGCCAGGCCGCTGGCTCCAGTGTGCAGCCCGTGTTGTCATACCACAGAAAAGCCTCAAAGAAAAAAGATCAGTTCCCCCGCCCCAAATAAACACCCACAATACAGACCTTCAGGGCACCTGGGGTGCAGAATCCAGGCAATCACAGCAGGGAAAGGGGGCAGTCCCCAACCCTGACTTTTCAGGTGGGTTCTGTGCTCCTCTGGGACCAGCCCCTCCCGCTCCGAGTCAGCCTGAGATCATCTCCCTCTGATGTCGGTGCCGTCCGCATAGATTTGAATATTGGGCTCAAGAGACCGTGATTCAGGGGAACGGTGCAGCTGGTTCCCCTTGATGTTGGGGCATGAAGCCAACAGTGCATGTTCTCCCCATCAACTCCCAGCTCCCACAGCTGGCCCTGGCTGCCCAGGCCTGACCGCCAGCTGCCTCTTCCTTAGAGACCCTTTTTGGGGGGTCTTCTCCAGCCTGGGGCCCCGTGGAGCAGCCCAGGGTTGGGTGGGATTGGACTTTCAGGGTGCTGGGAGAGTTTTGGGCTAGGGTCTGAGCTGTGGGAGGGCTCCTTGAGCCCACAGGAGATACCCCTGAACCCCATGGCTCCCCCAGCCCTGTGCCGGTGCCCACCCCATCCTGCAGCCCTGGTACAGGTGGAAGGTGGGTGGAGATTGGGAATTGCTCGGCTTTGTCTCAAGCTGGATTTAGACACCCTCACTTTCCCGTCTCATCACCACCCATTCAGCAAACATTCCCCCAGCAGCAGTGCTGGGTGAGGCACCAGGCCTGGAAGGTACAGTCTCCTGTCTGGTGACTGTGTCCTGAGCCCCCATGTCCAGGGCCGGGGCCTGCTGGGGACTCAGTGGGGCTCCTGAATCTGATGGTGCCTGGTTTTTATCAGTTCTGGAGACCACTCTGCTACTGTCTCCGATCTCCCTTTTTCCACAGTGACAGACCAGCCTCCCTGTCTCCCCGTCCTGGGGCTGGGCATTTTGCTCTGTCCTTCCACAGAGGCCAAAGTCCTGAGGGGCCTGGCTTTATGCAGGGGTCTTGATTCTGCATGTCCATCGCTGAGTCCACACCTCATTTCCATGGAAGAGTCAAAGTCCAAGCCCCAGACCCCAGAGCCGGGGAGCCTCAGCCTTCGTGGGCCACACTCACATGGCCACCGGCTGGTTTCCAACGTCCTGGTGCACTCGGGTCCTTGGGTTTCCCCTCCTTCCTGCAAACTCAGCCCTGCTTTCAGCTGGATATGGTTGTTTGTGGTGGTCCCTTCCCTTCCCCTCCCCCGCTCCCCCTTTTCCTCCCTCTCTCCCTCCCCTCTTCTTTTCCCCTTCTCCCCTCTCCCCTCTCCTCTCCTTTCCTACTGAGTCTCTGTCACCAGGCTGGAGTGCAGTGACGCAATCCTGACTCGCTGCAATCTCCACCTCTGGAGTTCGAGCCATTCTCCTGCCTCAGCCTCTCGAATAGCTGGGATGACAGGCATGCACCACCATTCCTGGCTATTTTTCTGTATTTTTAGCAGAGACAGGGTTTCACCATGTTGGCCAGGCTGGTCTTGAACTCCTGACCTCAAGCGATCCGCCGCCTTGGCTTCCCTAAGTGCTGGGGTGACAGAGCGGTTTCTTTTGTTTTCTGGTGTTTTGTGAAGAAAGGCTCCGCAGCTCCTGTGCCTGAAGCGCTTTCATGTAAAGAGTGGCTTCTCTCCTGGGGCACAACAAAGAACATGGCTCATGGAGTCGGACGGCCCGGGGTCCAACCCTGTTTTGAGTCCCCATCACTAGCTGGGACCCACAGAGTTTACAGCTCTGAAATTTTATTCCATTGCCTGGTTAAATGGGGACAATACCACTGTTTTGGAAACAAGTGGCCATAAATTTAGTGGCTAAAATTACACAATATATCTTACAGTCCTGAACATCAGAAGTCCAGAACAGCTCTCTCTGGGCTAAAATCGCTGTGCCAGCAGGGCTGCCTGCGTCCCTCCCGGAGGCTGTAGGGGAGAACACATTTTCTTCCTCTTCTGTTTTCTAGAGGCTGCCTGCACTCCCTGGTTCTTGGCCTGTTCCTGCATCTTTAGAGCCAACAATAGCCCGTCGAGTCCTTCCTGTGTCTCATCCCTTTGCCCCTGACTCTCCTGCCTCCCTCTTTGTGCATCAAAGCCTTAAAAACACATGTCCTTTGATCAGGTAATCTGTCACCCAGGCTGGAGTGCACTGGTGTGAGCACAGCTTACTGCTGCCTCAATTTCCCAGGCTCAAGTGATCCTCCCACCTCAGCCTCCCAGGTAGCTTGGACTACAGGTATGCACCTCCATGCCTGGCTAATTTTTGTATTTTTAGTAGAGATGGGGTTTTGTCATGTTGCCTGGGCTGGTCTCGAACGCCTGAGCTCAAGCCTTCTGGCCGCCTCGGCCTCCCAAAGTGCTGGGATTGCAGGCATGAGCCACCGCACCAGGCCTTCAAATGTTAATCTCATCCAGAAATACTCTCAGAAACACCCAGAATGTTTGACCAATACCTGAGCACCCCATGGTCCAGTCAGGTTGACATAAAATTACCACCATGACCTCCTGTCAGAGAAGGAGTAGATCCCATCACACACACTGAGGTGCTCGGCTCAGCTCCCATGAGCTCCCAGAGATGGTTGTTAGATTTTTAGGAATTTTGCAAGCCAGTTGTTAAATGGTTAGTATCTTGAAACTGGGCATGGTGGGAATATTACACCATGGAAATTGGCAAATACTAAAATTCAGGACTTTTGATTTCTTTTTTTTTTTTTTTTTTTTTTTTTTTTTTTTGAGACGGAGTTTCACTCATGTTACCCAGGCTGGAGTGCAATGGCGCAATCTCGGCTCACCACAACCTCCGCTTCCTGGGTTCGGCAATTCTCCTGCCTCAGCCTCCTGAGTAGCTGGGATTACAGGCACACGCCACCATGCCCAGCTAATTTTTTGTAGTTTTAGTAGAGACGAGGTTTCACCATGATGACCAGGATGGTCTCGATCTCTTGACCTCGTGATCCACCCGCCTCGGCCTCCCAAAGTGCTGGGATTACAGGCTTGAGCCACCGCGCCCGGCCAAAGGACTTTTGATTTCTTATTTGCATTTTGCTTTGTTCTAGACTTTGTATATAAAAATCAGTGTGATCCCCTATAAATATCTATCCTTGGGGTAAGATTTTTTTTTTTAAGACTAAGTCTTGCTCTGTTGCCCAGGCTGGAGTGCAGTGGTGCAATCTTGGCTCACTGCAGCCTCTGCCTTCTGGGTTCAAGAGATTCTCCTGCCTCAGCCTCCCTAGTAGGTGGAATTACAGGCACCCACCACCATACCCATTAATTTTTGTATTTTTAATAGAGATGGGGTTTCACCATGTTGTCCAGGCTGGTCTCCAACTCCTGACCTCAAGTGATCCACCCACCTCAGCCTCCCAAAGTGCTGGCCTTGGGATATAATTTATCACCATTCTTCCTGATGTTAAGTAATGTGAATCAAAGCCTTAAAAACACATGTCCTTTGAGCAGGTAATTTCACCTTTAGAAGTGTCACCTAGGTAAGTGAATGAGTATATGGATAGATATCTGTGCAAAAGCCTGTTCATCACATTTGTTTCGAATAATGGAAATGGCCCTAGTGCTCAGTGGTAAGAGACTGATAAGTTAAGGGACCTGTATGCCCCCACAGTGGAATATTACAGAACCATAAAAAATGAAATGGTAGGCCAGGTGCAGTGGCTCATATCTGTAATCCCAGCACTTTGGGAGACCGAGGTGGGAGGACCAATTGAGTTCAGAAGTTCAAGGCCAGCTTGGGCAACATAGAGAAACCCCATCTCTACATAAAAATACAAAAATTAGGCAATCATGGTGGCATGCGCCTGTAGTCCCACGTACTTGGGGGCTGAGGTGGGAAGGTCACTTGAGCCTGGGAGGTGGAGGTTGCAGTGAGCCATGATCATGCCACTGCACTCCAGCCTGGGTGACAGAGCGAGACCCTGTCTCAAAAAAAAAAAAAAAAAGAGACGTTAGATGATTTCTTTTTTTCTTCTGGAGATCCAGTTCACCAGTGACTGAATGTGTCTTATGCCTTGGCTGGTGGTAACGGTAATTCTCTTCTCTTCCCTACTTCGCTGAAGACAAAAGTCTTCATTATCCAGTGAAGGTGGAGTGCCACCCTGATGGAAGAAGTTATTTTTGTCTGGTGCCCTTGGCTCCTTCCAGGTCCTCCCCCGCTTTGCCCCCTCTCTGTCCAGAACGCTCCTGCGCCCCAGCCCGGCCCAGGCAGCTCCTCAGAGCGGCTCGTTGAGGGTTTCACAGTCAACATGTGACTTGCTGTCTGAGCTGGGCCCTGCCTCCCCTTGCCACTGCTTAAGAAAATAATTAATAATAATTAAGGAATAAACTGGGTTTATTGAAAGCCATTTACCACAAAAGGCCTCAGGGCACACTGCACTCAAGCATAATTAAAAGTGGCATCTTTGAAACTTCGATTTGAAACGGAAAACTGGCTCGGTTACCCATTGCAGTCTGGGCCTCTCTCTGATCCGAACTTTGCAAATGAGGCCTGAGATGATGGGAGGAGGAGGGGAGGTTCTATCTGAGGGTGAGGGTACAGCCGGAAAGCATGGGGAGGACCCGGAGGAGTGCGGTCCCCAAGATCAGAGTGGGCCTTCCTTCTGGGAGGGCTACTAGCAGGGTGGGAACAGGAGGACCTGGAAGCAGGTGACCATTTGCTACAGAGGGAAAGGATGAAACCCCTGCTTGCCAGCTAAGTCTAAAGAAAACAGGTTTCCCTGTTAGGCCCAATGACCTGTGCTCCTTCCCTGGCCAGGCATGGTGGTCCATCCATCCATTCATTCATTCATCAAGTGTTTACTGAGAACCTGCTGCCTGCAAGCACCATTCAGGGGATACAGCTGTGCATGAAAGAAGGCGCCTGCTCTCGGGGAGTTTACAGCGCAGTCGGCAGAAGATAGACAAGCAAATATTTAATACATGCCATAGAGAAAATTACAGCAAGAGGGCGAGGGAGTGTGGAAGGTGAGAAGGTAGTCCTGGGTTTCTAGGGAGATCTCACAGAGATGACATTTGGGCAGGAAATGAGGGCGTGCACCAAAGGGACGAGCATCCAGGCAGAGGGAGCAGCGTGTGCAAAGGCCCTGAGGCAGGTACAAGATGGAGGAAGGAGGAAAGTGTGGGTGGAGCACAGCAGGAAGCGGACAGTGGGGATCAGAGCGGTTCTCTCTAAGAGTTGCTGAACTGCAGCCCTGTGGGTGGCCCTGGACTCGACCCTGGAGGGACAGTGGTAAACATATCCATCCTCATCCTCAAAGAGCTCAGTGTTTATGGGGAGGGCCCCACCATGGAGAGGCATGTAGATGGCTGGTGGTGAGGGGCGAGGCTGCTGAGGACTTCTGATTGGCCCAGTGGGAGCACTGCCCTGTCAAGCCCGGGCATCTCGACTTACACAAGGGCAGGTGGAGTCTGGAGAGCCCTCCGTCCGCATCTCCCACCTCTCAGGAGCCCCCAGGGTGGGCCAGGGAGGCAGCTTCACCTTAGAGGCTGTATCCCACTCACTTCCCATCTCCCTCCCACTAGGTCCTCTCCCTGCTGCCCTGGCTGCGTCGGCCTTGCCCTCCTCCTGTGGAGACCCTCTTAGGGACCACTGCTGCCCCTAACTCACTGTTGACTCCGGATAATGATTGAGTCCTTCCCTCCTCTTGGCGGACTGCCATCAGCCACAAGCACGTGCACCATCTGCGGGTGCCTGGCTCCACGTCCCTTGCTGGGAAATCCTGCTCCCTGGCTCTTGAACTTTCTCTAAAGTCAGGGGACACTTATCCCTTTGTATCCCAAATAAGGCAAACGAAAGCTCCATGAGGGTGACACGGTGGAACCCCAATTCCTGCCAGGAGAAGAGAGGTAGTCATCGGGATTGGAAGGGTATCCACACCAACGAGAGCAACCTCCTGGCCGTCCCAAGGGGCCAGGCTGTAGGCTGTAGACCATACCTTTGTACCTCCTCTCCTCAGTCAGCCTGTTCCAGGCCTGGAACAGATGCCATGTTTGAGGAATCCCACCTTTCGGGCAAGGCTGGATGCAGGGCACACAATACCTGGATGTGAGGTGGTCTGACACTGGGTAGGAATACAGGAAAAGCAAAGGCCAGGCATGGTGGCTCACACCTGTAATCCCAGCACTTGGGAGGCCAAGGCGGGTGGATCACTTGAGGTCAGGAGATTGAGACCAGCCTGGCTGACATGGTGAAATCCCATCTCTACTTAAAAAATAAAATAAAATAAAATCAGCCAGGTGTGTTGGCACACCCCTGTAATCCCAGCACTTTGGGAGGCCAAGGCAGGCAGATCATTTGAGGTTAGGTGCTTGAGACCAGCCTGACCAACATGGTAAAGCCCCGTCTCTGCTAAAAATACAAAAATTAGCCAGGCACCGCGGCGGTCGCCTGCAATCCCAGCTACTCGGGAGGCTGAGGCAGGAGAATTGCTTGAACCTGGGAGGTGGAGGTTGCAGTGAGCTGAGATTGAGCCACTGCGGGCCAGCTTGGGCGACAGGGTAAGACTCTGTCTCAACAGTAATCATCATCATCATCGGGGAAGGCAGTTGCATTCTTCTCTGGCAGGCCTGGTTTCTGGGTCGATAAGGGAACTTCAGAGAACAGCTTCATTCCCTGCTCTGAGAGAGACAGAGGACTGAGGGGCGGTCAGAGAGACCTTGAGGCCACCTCATATCAAATCACCATGCTTCGGAGTATCAGTTTCTGGGTCCTGAAAAGGTCTTTGTTTCCACCCACCCATGTATCCATCCATCCATTAAAAAGTAGTTACTGCGTGCGTATCCTGAGACAAACCCTGGTTTAAGCCCCCAGGACATAGCTCTTTGTCCCCTCTGCCCCTCGAGAGGGATGGCTCACTTGAATGTTTAATGCTCCAGTGGAATTATAATTATGAAAAGCACACACACTGCAATTCGGGTTTAGGATGAAAGTATTAATTTCCTGGTTTTAATTATTCAATAGAAATTAAAGAAAATCCAAGAGGAATCTCCAACGAGTCTCTCTCACTAGCAGGGGTGGGGTGGACCGAGGAGAGGAGAGTGGCGTGGAGTGTAGTGGGATGAGCCAGAGGCCAAGGGTGCTGCCCCTCTGCCCAGCCCTGCTCATCTGGGAGCTTTCCCGGGGCGAAGGCACGAGCCTGCTGCAGGAACCAAGACTCAGGGTTTGCTCATTCATTTGGGGGACTGGGGCTGGGGCATGTGTGAAATTCCATCCCTGCTAGGATGATGCCAGACAGTGGAGAGATGAAGACCCAGCCCTGCCCTCAGGGAGCTCCTGGGCCATTGCAGGGGGACAGAACACACCTGGAGGACCTGAGCTAAGCCTGGGAGCTCTGGCCACGTGGAGCCGGGCTGCTGGGACGAGGTGGCAGGTGAGGACAGGAAAGGGTTGCCTGAGAAGATGACTGGCAGCGTTCTGAGGGTCTCTCCTTCCTGGGTGAACTGAGAAGTCCCCCTCTGAACAGAGGCAAGGCAACATTTTAAAGCGGTGGTGGCCATTTGGGACAGGATAATGTCCCTGCATGGTTATGTGTCATTTCTGCTCACCATAAAAGAATACGAATTCAGAGCACTTTCTCTTTCTCTCTCTTTTTGGTCTACCCCTAAGGGCTAGGAGGGTGGAGGCTTTGAGCCCAGAAGATAAAAGTCTGAGCGTGGGACAGCTCTGAGGCTTGGAGAATGGGAGACAGTGTCACTAAATGTCACTTCCTCAGAAAGGAAGAGGATTGGAGCTTTGAGGGCAGATGATTCGGAAGGTGGGGGAACCTGTGTCCCAGTCCTAGGAGGCTCCCTACAAGGTGACAGGTCCTCGAAAGGGATGGCTGCAGAGGCTGTGATGACCCCAGGAGCTCTGGCCTCAGCAGCCCTGGCAAGGAGTCCCCACACCCAAGCTCAGTGCCAAGGAGGAGGCTTTGATGGAATGCAGTTGATTCCTGCCTCGTGGCAAGTATTGCATCTGTTTGTCAAATCATTTCTGCATTCCTGACTCCCTATTTATATATGTTCCTTGAATTCTTTTTTGAACTTGGTTGTAGCACCTTGCAGGCTCCCTCATGAATTAATGAGTTAAATAAAAGCATGGACATTTGTTCGTTATATTTGATCGAGCCATGATACTCCTTTATAGAAAATATTCTCTAGCAATGCCTTATACTCTAGCAGTGAGAACTACTACACACCTTCATGCTAAGAGGAAGAACGGGGCACAGCGACTTTAAGTAGCTTGCCCAGGTCACACAGCTAGGTGGGGTGGGGCAAGGATTTGGATGCAGCATTCTGGGTCAGAGTCCCGGAGGAAGACCTGAGCTCTGTTACATGTCAGTCCCACAAAATGGGCACTTTATTTATTTTGAGACAGGATCTCACTCTGTTGCCCTGGCTGTATACAGTGTCCCAATCACAGCTCACTGCAGCCTCAACAAGGAGGTTGAGGAGCTCAAGTGACCACCCCCCCACCGACCCGCAGCCCATCTCAGCCTCCTGAGCAGCTGGGACTGCAGGTGTGCACTACTAGGCCCAGCTAATTTTTTTTTTTTTTCACTTTTTGTAGAGTCGGGATCTAGCTATATTGCCCAGGCTGGTCTCAAACTCCTGGCCTCAAGCGACACTCCTGCCTTTGCCTGCCACAGTGCTGGGGTTACAGGCATGAGCCACCCCACCAGGCAAAATGGGCACATTATTTACGCCCAAGAACCGCAGCACAGAGAGGTTAAGTAATTGATCCACATTCTCAAGGTTAGTAAGTGGCTGTTTCTACAGCAGGATTACTGCACACTGTGGGGTGGGTTTGATGTCTGCACAGGGCAAAGCAGTGATAGACTATTAACGAAAATCGTGGCTAGCATCTGTTGAGCACTTTCTTTTTGTTTTTGTTTTTTGAGACAGGATTTCGCTCTTGTCGCCCAGGCTGGAGTGCAATGGCGTGATCTCGGCTCACCGCAACCTGTGCCTCCCGGGTTCAAGTGATTTTCCTGCCTCAGCCTCCCGAATAGCTGGGACTACGGGTACACATCATCAGGTCAGGCTAATTTTGTATTTTTAGTAGAGATGGGGTTTCGCCATGTTGGTCAGTCTGATCTTGAACTCCTGACCTAAGGTGATCTGTCCACCTCGGACTCCCAAAGTGGTGGAATTACAGGCATGAGCCACCGCACCTGGCCGCTAATGAGCACTTTCTCAGTTCCAGACACTGAGGCTATATCCGGATCATCTCATTTGCTCCTAATTCCCTACCAGGTACAGGTATTGATCGACTTACGACCTATGCAACTTACGACCATTCGACTTTACGACCACAATCGCTAGCCACAACTGCTCCGCGTCTGGCAGCGCAGACGTTGCCCAGCTGGGCGTACGACAGTGCGGACCAGCTTCCGGCAGCACTACCATCTCCGCGTGCATCTAGCCTACTCAACTTACGACCAAATCGTGTTACGACCGGTCTGTCGGAACCAATCGTGGTCGTAAGTCGAGCACTAGCTGTAGATAATTTCATTAGCCTGTTACAGATAGAAAGGCTTTGAGGCACCCAGAGGGTGAGCGGCTTGGGTTTTTCTTCTCTGGGTTTATCTGGAGCTGAGCTCTGCCGGCAGATGTGGCCCGTAGCCATCTAGAGGCCTTAAGAACTGGCCAGGACTCCCCAAACACCACCCTTCCTCTCCCGAGGACCCCGGCCCCACTTACACCCTGAAGGCGGATTCCTTGACTCCTGAGAGGCTAGGGTGGAGAGCGCGGCGGGGCCGCGGGGCTGAGCTCTCCAGCAGGTCTGGGCTTGGGGGACACCGGCCTTGAAAACCTCCTAATTACCGGTGGGGTCGCAGCTGCGTCTTCAGGGTCTCGGGGCGGCGTCGGGGGTCAGGGTCTGCAGGTGCCCGCAGCCGGCCGCGGCTGTTTACCAGGGACGCGTCGCGCTAATTGCAATGTGCCAAACAGCTGCCCAGCGCCGGGCGGAGTCGAGCACCGAGCTCCGGGTCGCCTGCTGGGCTGATGAGGTATTAAAGAGGAAAAGGCGGCGGAGCGGGAGCTTCATTTACAAGGGAAATGACGGGGCCAGTCCTTCAGCCCAGAGGTTCTAATGAGCTGCGGAGGAAAAGCCCCCCTGTTTTAGGAATGAGGAGCTCGGCCTGGGGACCCTCGGCTGCGCACCCGCCCCTCGCCTTGCCTTCTCCTCCTCCCAAGTCGGGAAGGAGGAAAAGGGCCCCCAGAGGGCAGGATCTGAAGCTCAGCACCAACCCTTGTGGTGAAAATAGAAATTTCTTGCAGCAAGGCTCGTAAAGTGGAGTGAGACTCATCGGTAAGGGGGAGACGGTGCGTCTCCATCCGGAGTCTTAAGGCCGATTGCCTGAGCTGAGCCTGCTGAGAGCCTGGCAGGCAGCGGGAGCGCCTCTAGGGTTCCAGCCTCCGCCCCAATGGGTCTGGGCAGCTCTTCTCTGCCCCTTGCCACCCCCCGCAGAACCTACTGCCCCCTTCCAGGCCCTCCTGGTGTTCCCCCTCCCCCTACCTTCTTGGTCTCTGATGCTGACATCTGGGAAAGGGGAGGCGTTGGGTTTGATGCTTTTGCAAATGTTTTCTCTACACTCTCCAGTCTTTGTGGTCATTATCCTTAGAAGTTGGACCTTACATCCTGTTCCTTTCCTGTCATTCTCACCCCCCCTTCCCTGGACTCCCCAAGTGTTTTTTACCACCCCCCCACATTCTCCGCAGCTGCATTGGCCAGGCTGCCAGCTCTGTGAGCCAGCTGTCAATGTGGTAATGCTGAAGGAAGCCCTGCTGGCGGGAAGGACCCATCCCTGGCTGCGGCACAGCTCTGGGTCAAGTGGCCAGCTCAGGCCAGGCTAGTGAAGGATTAATCCAGAGTCTTGATCAACAATCAGGTGGCTGTTTTTCCCAGACAGGGGGTCTGAAGGAGGCAGTGCCCAAGGTTACCCTTGAAAATTCCCAAAGGTGGCAACCAGTGGCGTGAGGAGTGCCTTGGCTAGGGGCCTCTTGAGCCTGAGCCCAGCCTTTGGGGCCTGGCTGTCCCTTAGGGCCATGCCAGGCTGTAGCGGAAATGGAAGTTTTGTTGCTGTCTCTAGGGCACGCTGCCATGAGCATGTTTCAGACCTAGTTAAAGTTTGGCTCTGCTTCTGACCAGCTGGGTGGTTTGGGCAAGTTCCTTAACCACTGAGCCTCAGTTTTCTTATCAGAAGAATGGGGATGAAAGCCCCTCTCTTTAAGGGCTATGGAGAATTGGAGCTGATGTGTTTGACCATGATAGGCCTTCGGTACGCAGTGGCTGTCATTTCAAATACTCTTCATGATACTGATGGGCTGGGGGAGGTCCCCGAATGCTGGTGGGACCTCCGTGCAGCTCTTGACCCCATCTCGAGAAGGAATTCAAGGATGAGTCAGGAAATAGTGACAGCATGGAGATATATTGCAAAGCGAAAAGTACACAGGAAAGGGGAATTCGGCGTTCTCAAGAGAGGATCACGCAGTGGGGTTTGGGGTTTCATCTTTATGGGTTTATTTGACCAAGGGGTGGGATATTCATGAAAATTTCTGGAAAAAGGTGGGCATTTCTCAGAATTGTGGTGCCACTCATTTTTACACCAAATATGGGTGATCTTGGAACTGTCCTGGTGCTGGCAGGTGTGTAATTTAGGACGTTAATGAGTGTATAATAAGGTCCTAGGTGGAGCCGGGGTCACATCCAGCACTCTGTTGGGTCCAGCTTGGTCCATACCCTGGTTTTCGGGGTTTTATCAGCCTATAACCTCTAGTCATGTGAAACTTACAGGAAAGGGATCCCAGCCTAGACTCCAAGAGAAGGTTCTCGTGCAAGAAGGAATTCAGGGCAAGTCTGTAAAGTGAAAGCAAGTTTATTGTGAAAGTAAAGGAATAACAGAATGGTTACTCTGTAGACAGTGCAGCCCCGCAAATATTTATGGTTGTTTCTTGATTATAGATGTTAAACAAGGGGTGGATTATTCATGTCTCCCCTTTTGAGACCATACAGGGTCACTTCCGGATGTTGCCATGGTGTTTGTAAACTATCATGGCGCCGGTGGGAGTGTAGCAGTGAGGATGGCCAGAGGCCGCTCTCGTCGCCATCTTGGTTTTGGTGGGTTTTGGCGGCTTCTTTACTGAGACCTGTTTTATCAGCAAGGTCTTTATGACCCGTATCTTGTGCCGACCTCCTGTTTCATCCTGTGACTAGCCCAGTAGGTCTCAGCCTGCTTTTACCCAGCCCTTATTCAAGATGGAATTGCTCTGGTTCCAATGCCTCTGACAAAACTGCTGCCTGGAATTTTTAATTCTCCTGTGACCCACCCTGTATTCATCCCTGTCTCATGCAGGTGCTGCTGCCTGCAGCCCAGGGGGAGGGAATGACTGGAACAGCTCTGCCTTAGGCTTAGCTTGAAGGAAGTCTCATCTCCCTCCTCCTCCCTGTTGCTGTCAGAGCAGGAGGTGGCCCCAAGGTGAGGCTCTAGCTGAGGCCCATTAATGACAAGGAAGAGAGGAAGGGACAGGATGCAGCCCCTTGCCTGCCCAGGCTGGGTCAGAGGGCTCCCAAGGCTGCCTCTCTTGGGGAGGGCTCCTGGAGGAAACCTGGTGTGTGCAGTCTTCCTGTAACATAAATGTGGGTGGGGATTCTGGAAGCCGCCCCATGGAAACATCTCCCCAGCTGCTTGGCAGGTACTTGGCTAATTTCACTTTGAGTGGGTGGGGGTTAGAATTCTGCTGCCACTTTTTACCTACCATGTGATTTGGAGCAAGTTACTTAATTTTTATACATTTCAGTTTTAAGTTGTAAAATGTAAAAGCTATGAGAAGTAAATGAGATAAAGCATGTGAACTACAGAGCCTCACGTGTTACAAGCGTCCATAAATGTCCAATTTTATTTGTGTTATGGGAGACTTTATTTCATGGCAAGCCCCAATTCAATCTTGAGATGAAGCTTCCTTTTTTTTTTTTTCCCCAGATGGAGTCTAGCTCTGCCGCCTGGCCTGGGGTGAAGTGGTGCAATCTTGGCTCACTGCAACCTCTGTCTCCCGCGTCCAAGTGATTCTCCTGCCTCAGCCTCCCGAGTAGCTGGGATTGCAGGTGCGTGCCGCCACACCTAGCTAATTTTTGTATTTTTAGTAGAGTCAGGGTTTCACCATGTTGGCCAGGATGGTCTCGATCTCTTGACCTCGTGATCCACCCGCCTCGGCCTCCCAAAGTGCTGGGATTACAGGCGTGAGCTGCTGCACCCGGTGAAGCTTCCATTTTGAAGGCTGTGCATATGAGTATCTTCCAAGCTCCCCTCTGCACACTGGCCCCCGAAATGCAAATGTAAGAGACTAAAAGGAATAAACCCCCAACACTGAGTCAGGGGTGGGGGGTCACCGATTCCTGGGAGACAGACAGTGCACGGAAGGTGTTGCCTGCTACACAGGTGGGGAGGGTGCTACAGCTCAGGACAGAACTGCAGAGAGAAGAGGCAGTGACCAGCCACAGACACAGCACCCGGGACTCAGGGCTTAGGGGCAAGAGATTCTGTAGAGCAAAACGTGTTTCCTGAGGACGGGGCGTCACTGACGGTCTGTTTATGAAACACCTGCACAAGTAGCGGCTCACCCTCTCCCAGCCTCTGTGTGTGTCACTCAGCAACACCCTAGAAGGCTCCTCACCAAAGGAGTTCAACTGCTGGGGAAGCTAAGGCCTCTGAACGGCAAGGCTGCCAAATATGACCGTGAAGGTATTGATGCCCACAGAAAATCCCTGCCCATCCCGCCTAGAGGCCCCCACCCCAGCCTACACAGGAGGGAATGGGGAGGCTGATTTACTCCACAGCAGAGGAAACACCAACCTGCCACCCTGTCCTTCTCTCTTACACATGAATGAGCCCTGAAGGATCCCCAGGCATTTGAAGAAGACCAACCGTGTGAAGGAGAAAAAGGAAAGCAACAAAAACACTGGCCAGAGGAAACGGAAATAATTCCTGAACAGAAGATGGCATTTAAGCCCTCTACTGAATATATTCGGGGAGAACTGCAGAATCTATTCCATCTATAAGAAAGCTCAGATTTCTTAGGAGAAAAAATACCCAGAGAACCATCAAAGAGCTCTTGAGATGAGCAAATATGCTTGCTGAAATGAGAAGTTCAATAGGAGGACTGGAAAACACACAATCTCAACATGCAAAAGCAAAAGAAAACAGAGCTGGGGAACCTAGGAAAAAGAGACTTGGGCTCTGTACAAAGGAGAGCAGACTAGGATCACATTGCCTACCAGTAACACGGGGTGCAAGAAGGGAATGGATGCAATATGGCTTCACGTTAGAAGGGAAAATTATTTTCAACCTGGAATTGTATAGCTAGCTACATTGTCTACCAAAAACCTTATGGCAGAATAAAGACATGTCAAACATGAAGGACACAGATTATCTGCAACATGACCACTTAAACATTTTTCCCGGCCGGGTGCTGCGGCTCACGCCTCTAATCCCAGCACTTTGGGAGACCAAGGCAGGTGGATTACCTGAGGTTGGGAGTTCGAGACCAGCCTGACCAACATGATGAAACCCCATCTAGCCAGGCATCGTGGCATGCACCTGTCATTCCAGCTATTCAGGAGCCTGAGACAGGAGAATCGCTTGAACTCGGGAGGTGGAGGTTGCAGTGAGCCAAGATCTAACCATTGCACTCCACCTTGGGCAACAAGAGCAAAACTCCGTCTCAAAAGAAAAAAAAGGAAAAAAAAATTTTTCCCAGTTTTATTGAAGTACCATTGACAAATACAAATTGTATATATTTAAGGTGTACAACGTGGAGTGATTTGGTATACATATACAAACACATTCTTTCTTTAAAAGTTGCTTGATAATGTTCTCCAGAGAAATTAGGGAATAAACAAAGAAAGAGGAAGATCCAGAAAACTGAATCCAACCTAGAAGAGAGTCAAGGGGAGTTCTGAGGTTTGATCTCAGGTCTAGACAGGGTGACCAGCTCATCCCGGTTGGCTGACTTTTTAGTTTCAGTACTAAAACTAAAACTAAGACAAAGTCTTGTCTCCTGGGGAACCTTGCCATTCTGGGCAAAACCAAGGTGACTGGTGACCGTAGTGATGGCAGCAGCTGCTGCAAATGGCCTGATGCTGCTGTCACACCAGCTGCAGCAGGGAGGCATGGCCAGGGCAGCACGCTCCACGGAGCAGGTAGGAGTCCTGTGCTCCTGGGTGGGGTTGCAGCCACCTAAGTTGTGTCTGCAGAGCAGAGCTTCCTTGTGCTCTTGGGGGGCCAGGAGCTGACAGGAGCCCTGCTCTCCCGGGTGCCACTGCAGCCACCCAAACTGTGCTGCAGACTCAGGCATCCCTGCAGTCTTGGGGTCCCAGGAAGGCCCCTCGTGCCCTCACAGGCTTAGGAGTGCCTGTCCCCACTATCTGGCTTCTTTCTGCTGTTGGTGCCTGCTCCGATCTCGGAGCGAAGTTGGGCTGAGCCCAGGTGCCATGAACAACAGCAGGAGGCAGATTCCCAGCAGAAGTGCGTAGGTCCCTGGTGAGGCACCACCTTCCAGCCAGGGAGGTCTGGAAGGCTGGGGGCCAGGCTGCCAGTCCCACCGAGTGAAATGGGAACTGGTGCCTTTTCTAGATCCACCCATGGCTGCTCATTCACTTCCCGCCCTCTGTGGCCCATAAGGGCCCCAGGATCAGCCAAAGCTGAGCAGATGACAGAATGACCAGCTGCAGAAACGAGCTGCCCTCTCTGTTGAGAGCTTCAGAGACCTTCAGAGACAACCCAGTGACCTGCCTGCAGAGGGGAGCCCCCCTTTCCAGGGCGTCCTCTCTGCTGAGACCTGAACACTTGATGGGAAAACCTGCCTAAAGAGAGCACCTACCCACCACAGGTCTTATTGAGCTGTTGTAACACTCAATAAAGCTCCTCTTCATCTTGCTCACCCTTCACTTGTCTGCATACCTCATTCTTCCTGGCACACCGGACAAGAACTTGGGCAAAGGTGCCACTGGCCACAGAGGTTTCTGGGAAGGAAATCGACACCCAAAAGATCCTGTAACCCTAGGCCTAGAGACCAACCAGTGAAAATTGTAGCAAGAGGAGTAGATTCTAAGAGGGAGGTTTCCTAGGGAAAGAGGAGTGCCATAGAATTTACAGTATGATGGAGATATGAGTAAAGTGCACAATACCAAAAACAAAGGCAATTAGAAACTCCAGGAAAAATAAACAATTACATGATAAAATGATGACCCAACTCAAAACATATTAAATGTGACATGATTGTAAGCTATTGTTTCAGTGTGAGAAAAGAGAATCTATTGGTCCTCATTGTTAGAAATAATCCATGAGTGATCCAAGGTTGGACACTGGACACAAAGTATATATTTCAGTATACTGCTTGATTCCATGGCAACAAATATTTGCATGGACATACGAATACAAACATGTTATTCTTTTCAACTTTTAGAATCAAGCTATGGATAACACAGAGAAGATCTGATTGAAGTTCAGGGACAGATGATAATCATGAAGAACTTTGACAGTGTAAAAATCAAAATGGTTGTCAGGAGTGGAAACCATTGCTGGGAAAAGAGATGCATTAGAAAGAGATACTGTCAAAAGTTGGTGCCACATGAAAGAGATTCATCTACTAGAGTTGAAAGGTGCACAATGGAACCCAGATAACAACAACGACAATCGTCAAACTAGGAGAGGCAGAGGGGGAAGAGAAGGAAGAGAGCTGAATCTTCATGTTTCACAGTGGGAATCCAGTGGCTTTTGGCTAAAGTTAAAAAAATCAAGAAATAGTAGTATTTGTACATTATCTAGAGTTTCAAGATAACCACCACAAAGAGAGCAATCAGAAGTGAATACCTTAGATGAAAATACCCCAGGGGATGAACCAGGGAAGGAAGGAAGGATAAGACAGGAGACGGTTGCTTTTTATTATAAGATCTCTGTACCTTTTGATTTTTACCACGGGCATATGTTATCTTCATAAAGGCTGAAAAGAAAAAAGCAAACAAAATCAAAACAAACACAGACCTTGGGATTTTACCACCCTCTGGCTGGCTCCCTATAAAGAATTGGGCTGTAATAAAGCTGCACTTAGGCAAGCTTTGAAGGACAAGAAGGAGCAAGATGGCAACCTGGGAGGCCCTGGTTCAGCCCTTACGTCCCAGGGCATGGAGGTCACCAGAGAAGAAACAGAGCCTTGAAGGCTATATCATTTTCCTCTAGGTTCTCTGCTGAGTAGTGGGTTCCATCAATGTCCTCGTATTAGTTGGCTGAACTTGGGCTGTCATAATGAAATTATATAAATGGAGTGTACATATGATGTACACAAAAGAAATTGTATTTTCTCATGATATTCTGGCAGATAGAAGCCAGAGATCAGGGTGCCAGCGTGTGTGGGTTCTGGTGAGAGCTCTCTCCATGGTTTACATAAGGCCACCTTCTTGCTGTGTCCTCCAATGGCAGAAGGAGAGAGGGAGAAAAAGAGAGAGAGAAACAGAGAATCTCCTCTTCTTGTAAAGCCCCAGTCCTATGAGGGCCTCACCCTTACGACCTCATTTAACCATACCTGCCTCTTAAAGACTCTATCTCCAGATATAGTCACATAGAAGGAGAGAGGGAGGTGAGGCTTCAGCATATGAATTTTGGGAGAACACAGTTCAGGACACAACAGCCCTGAATGCTGACTAAGAGGCTGAGAGGAGGGAATGAAGATTTTCTCTCCATCCTATTCTCTGTTTTCATTCTGTTGGGCTTAACAACTGTATTAATCTGTTTTTGTTGCTGTAAAGGAATATCTCACACTGGGTGATTTATAAAGAAAGAAGCTTTAGTTGGCTCACAGTTCTGCAGGCTGTACAGGAAGCGTGGTGCCGGCATCTGCTTCTGGTGAGGCTTCCGGAAGCTTCCAGTCATGGTGGAAGGCAAAGGGGTAGCAGATGCATCACATGGAGAGAGTGGAAGAGAGAGAGAGGGGTGGGGGTAGCCAGGAGCCAGGCTCCTTTAAACAATCAGCTCTTGGTGAACTCATTACCACTCATTCCCGCAGGGAGGGCACCAGGCCATTCATGAAGGATCCACCTCCATGACCCAGATACCTCCCTCTAGGTCACACCTGTAATATTAGAGGCCACATTTTGATGTGAGATTTGGAGGGAACAAAACATCCAAACCATGTCAACAGCCAAACCTATGGCCGCTTCAAATTATAGCCACTCCTTCCAGGGAGTGTAATAATTAAATATTAAGAAAGCCCCACCCTTACTTCCATATGACTGTTTCCCCAGTAATTGTCCTCACACCTGTGTGTCTTGTTAGGACCAGTGAGAAGATCCTTCAAAGCCCTCTTGAATCAGGTGTGGTGGCTCATGTCTGTAGTATCAGCTATTTGGGAGGCTGAAGTGGGAGGATTGCTTGAGTCCAGGAGTTTGAGTCCAGCCTGGGCAAGCTAGTGAGACTCCCATTTTAAACAAACAAAAAACGGCTTTCTTGAAGCTCCTGCAATCCAGTGACAGACAAAGCATGGAGTAATTCCTGCACTCAAGGCTATTTCCATCTCAAATCATGTTGAGTTGTTTTGGAAACGGATATGGCTCTGTATCCCTACTCAAATCTCATCTTGTAGCTCCTATAATTCCCATGTGTTGTGGCAGGGACCTGGTGGGAGATAATTTAATTGTGGGGCGGGTCTTTCCTGTGCTGTTCTCATGATAGCAAATGTGTCTCATGAGATCTGATGGTTTTAAAAACAGGAGTTTCCCTTCACAGCTCTCTCTTTGCTGGCTGCCATCCATGTAAGATGTGTCTTTGCTCCTCCTTTGCCTTCCACCATGATTGTGAGACTTCTCCAGCCACGTGGAACTGTGAGTCCATTAAACCTCTTTCTTTTGTAAATTGTCCAGTCCTGGGTATGTCTTTATCAGCAGCATGAGAACAGACTAATACAGTAAATTGGTACCAGTAGAGTGGGGCATTGCTGCAGATGCTTGAAAATGTGGAAGCTACTTTGGAACTGGGTAACAGGCAGAGGTTGGAACAGTTTGGAGGGCCCAGAAAAAGATGGGAAAATATGAGAAAATTGGGAACTTCCTAGAGACTTGTTGAATGGCTTTGACCAAAATGTGATAGTAATATGGACAATAACATCCAGGCTGAGATGGTCTCGGATGGTGATGAGGAACTTGTTGGGAAGTGGAGCAAAGATGACTCTTGTTATGTTTTACCAAAGACACTGGCAGCATTTTACCCCTGCCCTAGAGATTTGCAGAACTTTGAACTTGAGAGAGATGATTTAGGGTGTCTGGCAGAAGAAATTTCTAAGCAGCAAAGCATTCAAGAGGTGACTTGGGTGCTGTTATAGCCATTCAGTTTTGTAAGGGAAACAGACCATAAAAGTTCAGAAAATTTGCAGCCTGACAATGTGATAGAAAATCTCATTTTCTGAGGAGAAATTCAAGCTGGGTACAGAAATTTGCATAAATAAGGAGGAACTGAATGTTAATCCCCAAGACAATGGGGAAAATGTCTCCAGGGCATGTCCGAGGTCTTCACAGCAGAACCTCCCGTCACAGGCCTGGAAGCCTAGGGGAAAAAAGTGGTTTCATGTGCTGGGCCCAGGGTCCCCCGTGCTGTATGCAGCCTAGGGACTTGATGCATTGTGTCCCAGCTGCTCCAGCCATGGCTGAAAGGAGCCAAGGTACAGCTCGGTCTGTGGATTCAGAGGATGCAAGCCCCAGGTCTCAACAGCTTCCACATGGTATTGAGCCTGCGGGTGCACAGAAGTCAAGAACTGGGGTTTGGAAACCTCTGCCTAGATTTCAGAGGATGTATGGAAACACCTGGATGTCCAGGCAGAAGCCTGCTGAGGGGTGGGGCCCTTGTGAGAACCTCTGCTAGGGTGGTGCAGAAGGAAAATGTGGGGTTGGAGCCCCCACACAGAGTCCCTACTGGGGCACTGCTTAGTGGAGCTGTGAGAAGTGGGCCACTGTTCTCCACACCCTAGCATTGTAGATCCACTGAGAGCTTGCACCATGCAGCTGGAAAAGCTGCAGACACTTCAACACCAGCCCGTGAAGGCAGCCAGGAAGGAGGCTGTACCCTGCAAAGCCACAGGGGCAGAGCTGCCCAAGACCATGGGAACCTCCCTCTTGCATCAGCATGACCTGGATGTGAGACAAGGAGTCAAAGGAGATTATTTTGGTGCTTTAATATTCAACTGTCCCACTGGATTTTGAACTTACATGGATCCTGTAGCCCCTTTGTTTTGACCAATTTCTCCCATTTGGAATGACTGTATTTACCCAATGCCTGTACTCCTGTTGTACCTAGGAAGTAACTAAGTTGATTTTTATTTTATAGGCTCATAAGTGGAAGGGACTTGCCTTGTCTCAGATGAGACTTTGGACTGTGGACTTTTGAGTTAATGCTGAAATGAGTTAAGACTTTAGTGGACTTTGGGAATGCATAATTGGTCTTGAAATGTGGAGACATGAGATTTGGGAGGGGCTGGGACAGAATGATAGGGTTTGGCTCTGTGTACCTACCCAAATCTCATCTTGTAGCTCCCATAATTCCCACGTCTTGTGGGAGGGACCTGGTGGGAAATAATTGAATCATGGGGGTGGGTCTTTCCTACATTGTTCTCCTTGTAGTGAATGAGTCTCATGAGATCTGATGGTTTTAAAAATGGGAGTTTCTCTGCACAAGCTCTCTCTTTGTCCGCTGCCATCCATGTAAGATGTGCCTTTGCTCCTCTTTGGCCTTCCACCATGATTGTGAGGCTTCTGCAGCCACATGGAACTGTAAGTTCATTAAACCTCTTTCTTTTGTAAATTGCCCAGTCTTGGGTATGTCTTTATCAGCAGCATGAGAACAGACTAATCCAGACACTTAGGTCAGTAAGGAGGGGTTTATACTGCACAGCATGAGCTCAGAAAGCCCAGATACCCAGTATCCAAAGTGTGGATACAAACACCTTTCCCTGACCAAGTTTCCACCAAGAATTAGAATGCCAAACAAAATCATCCTCTCCTTATGGAAATGGAATTCCCAAAGTAACAAGTTCCAAACACCTGTGTTCCTTCTTTAGCAATTAGAGTCCAAGCTGCCTTTCACTAGAACCAGATTTGGTTTCCATGATAAACCAATTTCAAATGTCTCCAATGTCATGCTTCCCCAAAGTTCTAATGAGTCTCTGAGACAGCCCCATGGATTTGTGCTCCTTGTTCATTTGGGGCTTCTGAGGACTTCCTTCACTTTCTCATGAGTTCACCTTTGTAGGCCAAAGAGTGTTTAAAATGTTTTACCTGCAGTTTTATATGTGGTTGAGAGGGAGGGTTTTCAGGATAACTCATCATCCTGAAACAGCTGTTATCCCTCCCCAAAATTTAGCCTAAGAGAAGCAGCATTCCCACGTGGGCCTTGCCAGTTATATCACCTGGAGGAAGGGTACAGAAAGCAAGCACAGAGGAGAGAAAACATTTGTGGTTTCAGCCTTGCTAGCGTGCGAATACGGGGTGCCAGTTGTCTGGAGTCTGTAGACTATGTGACCTTGAATGCTAGTAGGAGAATCCCTTTGGGAAGAGGCTGGGGCTTCTCCCTCAAACTCTGCAGAACCTGGAGCTGTGTTAGTCCTTTGCTGCTGTCGTTAGCTCTGCTCAGACTGGACCGACTGATTGATGCAGGGTCCAGAGGCCTGGCCTTCTCACTGCAACCTAAGCAGCTCAGAAGGGTCATCTGATTTTTCAGAACGCCTGTAGGGTAGGCTGAGGCCTCTGTTGAGACTGCAGTGCCAGCTCAACTCTTTTTGCTCAATTCTGCTTCTTTCCTTTCTCTTCCACAGCTGTTCATCCAAGAGTGCTCCCTGTAAGCCTCTTGCATGCTAATCTCCATCTCAGAGTCAACCTCCTGCACTCAAAGGAAGATGGGCAATGTGAAAATAAACCTGTAACACAAGCTTGTCCACCCTGCGGCCCACGGGACACATGCAGCCCAGGATGGATTTGAATGCAGCCCAACACAAATTATACTAGAAACTCTCTTAAAACATTATGAGATTTTTAAAGACATACTTTTTAACAAATGAATTTTTGTTTTTTTTAGTAGAGATGGGGTTTCACCATGTTGGCCAGGCTGGTCTCAAACTCCCAACCTTAGGTGACCCACCTGCCTCAGCCTCCCAAAGTGCTGGGATTACAGGCATGAGCCATTGCACCCGACTGAGTTTCTTATGAAGTTAAGCCTACGTTTACCATCCAACGCAGCAGTCCCACCTGATGTGGTTTGCATCTGTGTCCCCACCCAAATCTCCTGTCGAATTGTAATCCCCAGTGTTGGAGGTAGTTGGATGCTGGGGCTGGATTCTCACGTGTGGGTTACCACCATCCCCCCGGGAGCTGTTCTTGTGATGGTGAGACCTGGTTGTGGAAAGTGTGTGGCACCTCCCATTCCCTATCTCCATCCTGTTCCTGCCACATAAGACACCCACTCCCCCTCTGCCCTCCACCACGAGTAAAAGCTCCCTAAGCTCCCTGAGGCCTCCCAGAAGCTCATGCCGCCATGCTTTCTGTATAGCCTGTGGAACTGCGAGCCAATTAAACCTCTTTTCTTTAGAAATTACCCAGCCTTGGGTACTTCCTTAGTAGTGCGAGGACTGACTAATACATCTCCCTTAGTTATTTATCTGTGAGCAGTGAAAACCTGTGTTCACACAGAGACCTGCGTGAGAATGTTTATAGCAGCCTTTGTTCATAATCACCCAAAGCTGGAAACAACTCAAATGCCCATCGGCCGAGTGGGAGATTCACATCACAAAGCTGATTAGGGAGCATTCTTGGGGGTCGTGGCTATGGGATGGGTGGAAAAGAGCACTTGGGGTCTAAGGAGAAGCTGAGCTGTGATGCAGCCTCAACAGAGGCCTCAGTGGCTCACGCAGGGCGTTCTGAAGACATGGCCTTTCTGGCTGGGAAGAGAGGGCTGGGACTCCATATCCCTGCTTTGGGCAGTCCTTGGTGAAGGGCCATCCTGGGAAGGGGACATTGTCCAGAAAGACAGCTCTCTCAGCTGAAGCAGTCCCTGAAGGGGCTGACACTTGACGGAGAGTGTCAGCACACTTTCAGCAGCTGGGGTTCTAAGTCCTTCAGTCCTGGACAAGAATTTGGGTGACTACGGCACCCAGCACACAGAAACTCAATAAATATTTGTCAGAGTACTGAGTGGAACACAGTAGGGGCACCGAAGAAGGAGTAAGGATGGGACAGGGAGTCCAGAGACGTAACGGTTGTTGACACCTGATGGTCAGTTGGCACTGATTTCCCACTGGATCCCCTGAGACACAGTAGGTTCTCTCACCCGCCCCATTTTACATATGAGGATACTAGGGCTCAGAGAGGTTAAGTAACTTGCCTAGGATTGCCCAGCTAGGACTTGGGGGCTGCAGCCAGACCCCAAACCAAGGTACCCTGACCCATCCAATTTCCCCTCTTTTAGGTGGACAGAAGGGGACAGAACTTCTGGGCAAGGGGGCAGCAGGCCAGATGGGCAGAGGCTGCCTAGGACAGGTGTGTCTCACTGTGATCAAAGGCTTCCCAGGCCGGCATTTAATGCCTATGCACACATCCCAGACACTCATCCCATTGGCTGAAGAAAGTCAGCCGAGGCTGACATCTCGGGAGGGGAAGTTCATGCCTCTCATAAAAAGCCATGGTCAAGGTAGGGAGGGAAGAAGAATTGTGAGCAAATCATCCATCTACAAGGATCACGTGCCTACATGGTAACAGCTCATGGGAGCTGGGTAGTGGCTGCCCCATTGAGAAGGGTCACATGCTCTCCAGTTGCCACAGGCTCCACCATGCTCTGTGGTTCTCCCACCCACTGCCATCACCTACATGGCCCTGTAGCTGGATGTGTGCAACCAGGGTTTAGTGGTTTCTCCAGGCCTTTCTAGTACTCACAGGGTTTTTTTTGTTGTTGTTTTTGTTTTTTTGAGATGGGGTCTTGCTGTGTTGTCCAAGCTGGAGTGCCATGGCACAATCTCAGCTCACTGCAACCTCCACCTCCTGGGTTCAAGAAATTCTCCTGCCTCAGCCTCCCAAGTAGCTGGGATTACAGGTGCACACCACCACACCCGGTGACTTTTTGTATTTTTTAGTAAAGACAGGGTTTTACCATGCTGACCAGGTTGGTTTCAAACTCTTGACCTCGGCTGATCCATCCACCTCGGCCTCCCAAAGTGCTGGGATTGCAGGCGTGAGCCACCACACCCCGCCAAGTACTCATCTTTTCTGTGGCTAATCACACTATTTGATAGGGATGGGAAGACAGCCCTATTAGGCTCATCTTACTCACATTTGTAAATCTGGCCAGCTGAGCCCATGGGCTAGACTTCTAGCTGTGTAGAAGTCTGCTGCTGGAGCCTGTCCAGGAGCCTGGCACCCCAGGCCTAAGAGTCACCCTTTGGAGCCATCTGGGGACACCATTCAAATGGATTAAAACCATGTCTCCTGGAAAAAGGCAAGATGCCATTTAGGGAACACCCTAGCAGGGAGTGAGGTGCCTTGACTAGCCCCCACATACATTTTATCCAGCTGAGAGCTGGCCCCTAAAAGAATGGATCCCTGGCCAGATGTGGTAGCTCACGCCTGTAATCCTAGCACTTTGGGAGGCTGAGGGGGGAGGAGCGTTTGAATGAGCATAAAGTGTCTCCTTGAAATTTAGCTGTGGGGATGAGATTGGGAAAAGAAAGTGTTCCGGAGCTGGGAGAGGGGCTTGCCAGCTGGCAGGCTGGGCAGAGAATTCAGAAAGAGAAATAGGGAAGCTGCCCACAACCAAAGGCCGCTCTCCTGCCAGCCCTGGGCTCCCGCGCCCTGAGTGGTGTCAGCCCACAGCCTGCCCACATGTCACCCACCCCCTGCCCCCGCCCCAGCAGGGCTCTCGCTGCCAGACAGTTTGACATCCACGAGCCCTGCTCTGCCCGGGCCATGCTTGGTACCTTACAGCAACTTTCTCAGTGACTGCTAAAACAGCCTTTTAATCCCCATTCTAGGGATGTGGAAACTGAGGCTTAGGGAAGTAAAGAAGGTGATGAATTTGGGATAAAGATCCATCGATGTCTGGATGGTTTCCATACCATGACGAAGTCTTGTGACAATACTACACCCAGTTTAGACAAGACCCTCACCAGGAGCAGGGCGGCAGCCACCTCCTAACCAGCTCCTGTAGCATCGGATCTCTGATCCCTGATCCTGTTGCCATAGAAACAGCTTTAGACCTCACAGTTTCTCCAGGGCCCAGTAGGGAGGTACTAGAGGGAATAATCCACCATTTGCTAGCAAATTTGGGGAATTGTGGCTCATGCTTGACAGAGAGACAGCTGAAGGTGGGAGGGAGGATGGAGAAGGGCAGCTTGGTGTAATGTGAGCATCTGTTCCCTGTCCTAGGAGACTCCAAATCTGCAGGGAGAGGCCCAAGGCTGACTCCTTGGGATCACTGGGCTGAGGCGCACAGCCTTTTTGGATCAGCATCCACAAACAGCTGCTCCTCTGCCAGGCACTATTCTGGAGATGCAGAAGTGGACATGTCCGAGAAGGATCCTGCCCTCAAGGAGCTTACATTCTGGCATGGGAAGCAGAGAGTGGACAGTAGACGTAGGGCATGCATGATAAGCAGTGTGGAAGGTGCTATGGAAAAAGAAACCCACAGTCCCGGATACTGGGGATCAGAGAAGCTGGGATTTGCAGTTTTAAGGACTGCTCAGTTAACTGCCACTCCTTGTAGCCTCAGTCCTAGCTGCCTGTCCAGCCTGCCCTGCGTCAGCCTGTGGCCACCTCCTCGTGTCACCTCGGTCTGCAGAGCCCCTGGAGCGCACCTCCCTGGAGGCAGCCACGTACCTGCCCCACACTCCCGGACATTCCGGGCACTGCTTGGCCACAGCAAGGCTCCCAAACCCCACCCCGCTCCCCTTCCTCTTAGCAGATGACCGAGGAACTTACTTCCTGGGGAAGAGCGGAGGTTTCCAGGCTTGCTTCCCTCTGCTTCTTGCCCATTGCCCCAGCTCTGCACCTGCTGCCTTCCTCCCTTCTCCTCCAGCCTGGAAGAGGCTGCTCAGGCGTAGCTCCCCACCTTGACCCATGCATGCCTCCTGCCGACCCTGCCAGCTGTGGGGTTTGTAGAGACCCTGGGCCAAGTCTTCCCTTTAGGCGGTCAAGGTGCTCACATCACCTCTCTGCAGACGGGCAGAGACAGCAGCTTCCTTTGCAATCTCTAATCCTCCTTAGAGCCCTGCTCACACCTCCTGGGAACCTGGGAGAGATTTCACCTTGAACTTGACATTTGATGGCGTTTCGGGCTCAGCTGGTTTTGTCATCTCTCGCCAATTCTGACTGGCATCTGACTAGAGGCAGCGTGGGGCCGTTGATCAGATGCTGCAGCAGGAAAAACACCTTGGAGGAGAAACTGGCGAGATTCTAATCAAGTCTGTAGTTTAGTTCATAGCCTAGAACAAATGCCCATTTCTTAGTTTTGACAAATGTATGCACCCTGGTTAGGTAGCTTCAGGGGAAGCTGAGTGAAATAGAGATGGGAACGGTAATTACTTTGCATTTTCAGCAAATCTAAAATTACTCAAAAATAAAATTTTATTTTTTAAAAAATGATGAGTCTGGGTAAATGATACACAGGAGTTTTTTGGTACTGTTCTTCCAACTTTTTAAAATGTGTTTGAAAATATTACCAAATGAAAGTACCTAGATGGGTACAGTGGATCACGTCTGTAATCTCAGTGCTTTGGGAGGCCGAAGCGGGCAGATCACTTGAGGTCAAGAGCTGGAGACCAGCCTGGCCAACAGGGCGAAACCCCATCTCTACTGAAAAACAAATACAAAAATTACCCAGGTAGGGTGGTGCATGCTTGCAACCCCAGCTACTCAGGAGGCTGAGGTGGGAGAATTGCTTGAATCCGGGAGGCAGAGGCTGCAGTGAGCTGAGATTTTGCCACTGCACTCCAGCCTGGAGGAAGAAATCTAAGCATCCATCTGTGGATGAATGGATATAACAAGATGTGGCTCATCCATACAATGAAATATTCAGCCTTACAAAGGAAGGAATTTCTTTTTTTTTTT
>NW_016107351.1:6169930-6184299 GCF_001604975.1 Cebus imitator | reverse complement strand
ACCCAGGCTGGAGTGCAGTGGCACCATCATGGCTCACTGCAGCCTCATCCTCCTAGGCTCAAGAGATCCTCCCATCTCAGCCTCCTGAGTAGCAAGGACTACAGGTATGAGCCACCACACCCTGCTAATTTTTTTAATTATTTGTAGAGATAAGGTCTCATCATGTTGCCCAGGCTGGTCTTGAACTCTTGGCTTCAAGTGATCTTCCCACCTCAGCCTCCCCAAGTGCTGGGATTACAGGCATGAGCCACTGAGCCTGGCCAAAGAAGAAATTTTTTTTTTTTTTTTTTGAGACAGTTTCCCTCTGTCACCCAGGCTGGAGTGCAATGGCACTATCTTGGCTCACTGCAATCTCTGCCTCCCAAGCCTGATTCTCGTGCCTCAGCCTCCTGAGTAGCGGGATTACAGGCATGCGCCACCACACCCGTGTAATTTTTGTATTTTTAGTAGAGACAGGGTTTTACCATGTTGATCAGTAAAACTCCTGACTTCAAGTGATCCATCCACCTGCCTTGGCCTCCCAAAGTGCTGGGATTACAGGCGTGAGCCACCGTGCCCAGCCCCAAGGAAGGAAATTTTGATACGTGCTGTAACACCAGTGAACCTTGACGACATTATGCTAAATAAATTAAGCTAGTCACAAAAGGGCAAATACTGTGTGATTCCACTTATATGAGACACTAGAGCAGTCAAAATCAGAGCCAG
Organism: Cebus imitator; assembly: GCF_001604975.1. NCBI lineage: Eukaryota > Metazoa > Chordata > Mammalia > Primates > Cebidae > Cebus > Cebus imitator. Next base: position 6,183,594 of record NW_016107351.1, on the reverse strand, counting down.
AAAGTAGAATGGTGGTTGCCAGGAGCTGGAGGGAGGAGAATGGGGAGTTATTTAATGGGGACAGAGTTTCCGTTTTGCGAGATAAAGGGTCCTGGAGCCAGGCTGCATCACAACGTGAACGTACTTAACTCTACTGAAGGGGACACTTAAAAATGGGTAAGATGGTGATTTTATGTTATGTGTTTTTTTTACCGCAATTAAAAAAAAATGGCAGGGCGCAGTGATTCACACCTGTAATTCCAGCACTTTGGAAGGCTGAGGTGGGTAGATCCGCTGAGGTCAGGAGTTCGAGACCAGCCTGTCCAATATGGTGAGACCACATCTCTACTAAAAATGGAAAAATTAGCCGGGAGTGGTGGTGAGCGCCTGTGGTTCCAGCTACTCGGGAGGCTGAGGCAGGAGAATTGTTTGAACCCGGGAGGCAGAGGTGCAGTGAGCTGAGATCGAGCCACTGCACTCCAGCCTGGGTGACAGAGTGAGACTCTGCCTCAAAGACAAAAAAAAAAATAAGTCAATAAAGTTCCTAGAAAACAATTCCATGTGAGTATATGAAAGGCTGTAGGGCCTTTGTGGCCCCCAGACCCTTGCCCTTGAGGTGAGGCCTAGTCAGATAGGGCCCTCTCCAGTGTGGGACCCAAGCGGGGCCTGGGTGCAGGGACGCTCCTGGTCACAGCGTCTCCCGTGGTCACTGGACTAGACCTTCTATTCTGCTTGGCCCCCAGCAGGCAGAGCCCTTTACTGCCCCCTCCCCTGGCCCAAGCCCCTAGAAGAGAGGAGGGAAGGCCATGTGGATCCTGAAACAACTCAGAATCCAGCTCAAGGCCTGCTGCAAGTCCCAGGGACACTTCCAGGCCCCGCTACTGAGGCACTCCTCCATCTGCAGTGTATCACGAGGTCCCCCGCCCCCGACTGCCTGCTGCCAGCCTGAGAGGTTACCAGAGCCTGGTCTCCTTCCGACACTTCCCCAGCCTGCTGCAGGCTGCCGGCCAGAGAGCTTCCTGGGAACCCAGCGACTGACAGCAATCCTGCCTCAAAGCCTTCCAGGACCCTTGGCAGGAGACAGAGGGCTGGAGGCTTCCCTGGGGAAGCCACACACGTCAATCTGCTCCTGAGCCTGCCCCAAGGAGCCAGTGACAGCTCCTTTGCTGGATTCCGCAACAGACAGTCATTATTCTGGTTGTTGGCATTGAGTGTCACCAGATAAATACAAGCCCTGTTAGGACAGAATTCCGAAGCAAGGAAGGGCTACCTAGCTGGTCTCTACCTCTGGGCATCAGAAGCTGGGCTTTGCGATTCTGTCCAGGTCCCCAGGTTCAGATACATCCCCGTCCCTTACCCTGAGTCTCAACGAGGAACAGAGTTTGTTGGGACTGCTTCGTCCACACCCTGGGAGGGAGTTCACAAGCAGCATTTATTCTGCACTTTTCTATCCACTGACCACAGCTCAGAGGACTCTAGTGCCTCTAACTCCTTTGCACAGAAGACCCTGTGATAACCCTTCCCCAGCAGGCTAACGAGAGTGTCCAGTCTGCCAGCTTCTCTTCCCAGGGACTGTAGCTCCAGGGGCACATGGCCACTTCGAGCCCGTGAGTCCTTGTCATGCATCCTCCTGGCTGGGAGGGCAGACCCCACCCCTGCTGCCACCAGAATGGCAGAGCCCCTGAGCCGGCCTATAGACACTCACAGGAATCAGGACTTAAGGCCACCACAAACTTCGTCAGATGACGGGTCAGCCCACAGGAGTCCATGTGGGACCACTCTCTGATAAAGAATGAAGGAGGGAGGCAGGGCTGGGGTAAAGGGCTTGGCCTGCATCCTTGGCAAAGAATCTCTGTTGTGGGCACCCAGGGGCTGCTGAGAAGACACACCAGGTGGGACTCCACTGAAACAGTCTGCCCGTTGTCCCTGGAACATGTGGCATAGTGCGCACACTGATGTGAGTGTGCTCCTCCACGTAGCCCCCGCAGGAGACGTGTGTGTGGGCCGTGGCACTCGTGCTCACAGGCTGGGTGGGTGCCCACAGGCCACAGGCACTGCCCGGAGATGCTGCCTGGGGTACCTGCCACTCCTCACTTGCTGGTCCCCACCTCATGACACACTCTCAGTCAGCTCTGTGTCTCAAAAACCTCAGAGACAAACTCCCGCCCACATCAGCTCAAAGACCCCAGCCCAAATTAGGAGTGACAGCTCTGGCCTGAGCTCAGCTGTGTCCGCACCACACTCTCAGCTGGCCTGGGACCCCCACCCTCTCCAGAGAGGATTCCTAACTTGGGTGTGTGCTGATTTTTGACACGTGCTCAACTTTGACATGCGCTCACAGCTAAATTGTCAGAAAAGTTTTTTTTCTTGAACAGTTTCTTGTTGTTGTTTTTTTTGTTGTTGTTGTTTTGTTTTGTTTTTGTCCCACTCCGTCACACCCAGGCTGCAGGGTAGTGCTGGGATCTAGGTTCACTGCAGCCTCGAACTTGAACTCCTGGGCTCAAGCATCTGCCCCCACCTCTTGTTAAAGAAGCCACAGGCAAGCTTTTGCAAACAGCCAAGACTTTCCTGCAGAGGTAGAGAAAGAGGCTCGCAGCCCACCCTGCCACAGTCAGTGGGGGAGGTAACGGTGAGGAGAGTGGGTCCCTGCAGTGACCAGGTGGCTGGAAGACAGTGTCTGAGCCCTCAAGGGTATATTGAGGGGCAATAGCAACTGGGATCCCCGGATGTAGAGGAATGACTTAATTCCTGCTGCAGCAGCTGTAAAGAGAAGTCCAGTTCATCTTGGGGAAGACAGGGAGAAAGAAAACTAAAGGAAAAACTACGTAAGCCAAAATTATAGGTCTGGATTCCCTCCTTCAACTTGAAAATGCATTTAGGTAAAAATGCGGTAGCCCAGCCTCTTGTCATCTTTTTTACCTAAATGCATTCTCAAGTTGAAGGAGGGAATCCAGGGCCATAATTTTTTGGCTCAGAAAATTATAATCCTAGCACTGTAACCCTAGCACTTTGGGAGGCCAATGTGGGAGGATCATCTGAGGTCAGGAGTTCGAGCCCAGCCTGGCCAACATGGCAACACCCTGTCTCTGCTAAAAATACCAAAATGAGCCAGACGTGGTGGTGTGCGCCTGTAATCCCAGCTACTCGGGAGGCTGAGGCAGGAGAATTGCTTGAACTCAGGAGGTGGAGATGGCAGTGAGCCAGGATCGTGCCATTGTACTCCAGCCTAGGCAACAGAGCGAGACTCCATCTCAGAACAAAAAAGAAAAGAAAAAAGAAAAAGATGGCAAGAGCCAGGTCTGCACCACATGGCCCACCTCACTGCAGCTCACCCCAGCCTGGGGCTCCAGCTGTTCCTGGTTCCTCTGCAGACACAAGACTCCTCCTAACGACTAGAACTCCCCCTCCGGCCACCATGACTGAGACCACCACAGTGCACCCCGGCAGCGTCACCGAAACCGCTGTAAACTTGAAGTCACTTTCTCTTAGGCGTTGAGCAACAATCCTTTATTAAAAAGAATACAATCACATGAGCCCAAACAGAATTTCCTGCAAAAATATTTATCTGTTACTGTAATAGCCGAAATTGCACGGGTTTAGGAGACCTGGGAAGAATGATGTCCCTATTTCTGCGGGCGCTGCCTCGGAGTCGCTGTCTGATGGGTAACATGCAAGCGGCTTCCTCCTCCACCCTCCAAAATAGGATATTCAGAGGCCAGGTTGGCTTTACCCAGTGCAGTAAAGGGGTCCCTAAAATAGGAGCGTGAGCCCTGAATTTGTAAGCTGAATTCCATTTCCACTGCCCCCAGGGGTGCTTGCTATTTAAAAGGGAAATTTTAGCTGTAGCAAAAAAAAAGAAGAAATCATTATAATGCAAATCAGCTTTCTCCTCTAGTCTTTCTTGGTAAATCTCATTTTCAATTTTTCTCTGTGCTTGGGGCTGGGAAGAGTGTCGAATCCAGGCAGGAGAAAGATCCCTGGGAAGTTCCAGTAAGCTATGGCCCAGCCGAGCGCTCCAGCACTCCAGGCAGTACCGCAGGGGACTTTGGAGCCCTCGGCCCTATTTGTACTTCTGTGGGGCTTTGCTATCCCTTAAGCCCTCAGGTCCAGGGAACAACTGGCTACTTGGTAGAAGCATGTGGGGTGGCCCCAGGTCACCTGTGTGAGGCTCTGCAGAGCCTAGGAGCTCCCCTCTTCCTGTCCTCACCATCCTTGAGACCCTTACAAGCCACCTGGACCAGCTTGTTCCTGCCAATTCCTCCCCTGCCTGTCCCGGAGCCTGCTATCCCAAAATGCAGCCGTCCCTTAAAGCTGGGGACCACCCTTCCAGCTAGGCAGGTGAGACCCCTGCCCTGAGCTCCAGGCTGCAGAAAGCCCCGCTCTGGCCACCCGTGGAAGGGAGTCACCATGATTTGGGCCACACGACCCACATGAATGACAGGAAACTGTTCCCTTCAGCTGCAAGGTTGGAGTCCCCAGTCAGCTCACTTCTGATCAGCTGGCTAGACATTCAGGGGCTTCCATTACCCCCTAAGTTTCAATCATTCACTAGAATAACTCACAGAACTCAGGAACAATTTAGGATTTCAGTTTTATTTAATTAATTAATTTTTTTGAGATGGATTCTTGCTCTGTTGCCCAGGCTGGAGTGCAGTGACATGATCTCGCCTCACTACAACCTCCGTCTCCTGGGTTCAAGCAATTCCCCTGCCTCAGCCTCTCGAGTAGGTGGGTTTACAGGCGTGCGCCACCACTCCTGGCTAATTTTTTTTTTTTTTTGTATTTTTAGTAGAGACGGGGTTTCACTATATTGGTCAGGATGGTCTCGAACTCCTGACCTCGTGATCTGCCTGCCTTGGCCTCCCAAAGTGCTGGGATTACAGGCGTGAGCCACCACATCCAGCTTCAGTTTTATTTTAACAAAGGGTACAAATCAACCAGCCACAGGGCGAGGCACATGGGGCGATGTCTCGGAGGGTCCCACATGTAAAGCCTCCATTGTGCTCAGGACCCGTGACCTCCCAGCACATGGGTGTGTGACAAGATGCCGAATGTCACCATCATTTCTCCTCCTCCTTCCCCTTTGAGCTGCCACGTGCTGAGATTGGGCCACCTGGATAGTCCAGGACAATCTCCACACCCCAGTGTCACAACTTAGCCCCATCTGCAAAGGCCCTTTTGCCATGTAAGTAACATGGTCACAGGTTCCAGGGCCTAGGACTTGGGTACCTATGGGGGCCATGATTCTGCAGTCACACCCTGTGACTGGCGCCCAGGCCTTTCCTGATTCGGGAGGGAATTTGATTCCAGTTTTGTGGAGTCTGTGGTGGGTGTGGCCACGCATACCAGGCACTCTGGGGGCACTGAGCCCCAAGCCCTGGGACTTGGCTTGGGTGGGCTACATACCACGAAGTGGAAGGTTGAGAGCTGACATGGATCTGTGTCCCCACCCAAATCTCATGTTCAATTGTAAGCCCAGTGTTGGATGGAGATGGGGCCTCGGGGAGGTGACTGGATTATGAGGGCAGCTTCTGGTGAATAGTTTACACCATTGCCTGATGCTGACCTCAGGATAGTGAGAGTGAGTTCTCCTGAGATCTGCTTGTTTAAGTGTGTAGCAGGCCGGGCGCAGTGGCTCACATCTGTAATCCCAACCAACACTTTGGGAGGCCAAGGCAGGTGGATCACCTGAGGTCAGGAGTTTGAGACCGGCCTGGCCAACATGGTGAAATCTCGTCTCTACTAAAAACACAAAATATTAGCCGGGTGTCCCAGTGCACACCTGTGATCCCAGCTACTGGGGAGACTGAGGCAGGAGAATTGCTTGAACCTGGGAGGCAGAGGTTGCAGTGAGCTGAGATCGCGCCACTGCACTCCAGTCCGGCAACAGAGCAAGACTCTGTCTCAAAAATAAATGAATAAATAATAATAATAATAAAAGTGTAGCCCTTCCCTGCCCAGCCTCTGCTTTCCCCGTGTGAGGCGTCTACTCCTCCTTCGCCTTCTGCTGTGATTGTTTCCTGAGGCCTCCCCAGAAGCCGAGCAGATGCCAGCAGCATGCTTCCTCCACAGCCTGCAGAACCGTGAGCCAATTAAACGTCTTTTCTTTATAAATTACCCAGTCTCAAGGTGTGTGTTTTTTTAATAGGAATGTGAGAACAGGCAAATACAAGGGCTTTTTGCATTCTGTGACCACAGCCCTGCCTCAGTGGAGGTGGGAGGGAGAAGGCAGGCAGGGCTGGCTACACACAGCTGGTTGGTCTAACTCTCCAGCTCGGCCCTGGGCTGGCCAGGAAGGGACCCATTGTGGGAGATGGGTCCCTTCTCTCAAGTCTGTTCTCGTCATTACGCGGGAGCGGGTCTTACGTGGACTGGAAATGTGGAGACCAGCCTGGCCCTGGGACCCCAGCTCAAGCTCCGGCCGTCAAAGCTGCTCTGCTCAAGGCATCGCTTCTTGTTTCCAATCCCATTCATTGCATCTTTGCTGCACAAGACACTTTGCACGTATGACCACGCAAGGGTTCAGGCCCTTGTCTTTTATTTCAAAGCTTGTTTTTCACTGCATCTAAGACCCTCTGCAGTTCCCAAGGCTGCCCTGTACAGTTACGCAGGTTTTCACTGCACAAGAGCAAAAGGCCAAATGCTGAGCGGTGCTGAAATCCAGCCAGGGCTCCATGTGCCCAACTGGGAGCCCACACACAGGCTGCAATCACCCAGAGGGAAGCCTTATTCAGATTTGCCCAAAGGTACCATATGATAGCCACCCCGACGCCTTCATTTTAGAAATGAAGACACACAGAGAGGTTAAGTAACATATCTAAGATCACATAGCTGGTCAGTGATCCTTGGGATCCAAGCCCAGTCTTTGCATTCTATGGCATTGCCCAAAGCAAGGTTCTGCTAAGCAAAAGACCTCAACAGATGCTGTGTTAAGGGAAATGTCCAGACACTGGGGACTCTGTTGGGTGGAGCATCAGCAACAAACATGGTGGGAAACACAAGCTTAGAAATCAAAGATGAGGGACGGGTGCGGTGGCCCACGCCTGTAATCCCAGCACTTTGGGAGGCCAAGGTGGGTGGATCACGAGGTCAGGAGTTCGAGGCCAGCCTGGCTGAGATGGTGAAACCTCATCTCTACTAAAAATATAAAAATTAGCCGGGCGCCGTGGCAGGTGCCTGTAATCCAGCTACTTGGTAGGCTGAGGCAGGAGAATCGCTTGAACCTGGGAGGCGGAGATTGCGGTGAGCCGAGATCGCCCCCACTGCACTCTAGCTTGGGCGACAGGGCAAGACTCGGTCTTTAAAAAAAAAAGGCATCAAAGATGAGGTTCAAAGTCTTGCTTAGTCACCTCTTGGCTGTATAACTTGGGCAGATTCTTCACCTCGCCAAGCCTCGGTTTCCTCACCTGTGAAATGGAAAGCCCTGGCTTGAATCCCAGTGACCACTGGCCAACTGTGTGGTCTGTATATGTTACCTAACCTCTCTGAGTTTCTTTCTGGCTAAGGTGGAGGCTGCTGGGGTAGCTGTTGGCTTCATATGGTGCCCTTGGGTAAATCTGAAAAAGGCCCCCCTCTGGGCAGTTGCGGTCCTAGCCCACAGGACTGCTGTGAAGATTAAGAAAGTGCTGTGTGCCTGTTTATATTTATATTTTTCTGGCTGAAGACCAGTTTCTCCAGCGTTGAGGGTTGAGTGCATGGCTCTGGTCTCCCTGGGAAAGTGCCAGAAAAGAGAGAAAGGCCAAGTTGGAACTGGGGCCCCGGAGGTGGCCTTGCCGCTGCCCCCGCACCTCTCGTCCAAGACACACCATGCTCCCTCAGTCTCTGTTGGCCTCAGCTCTGCAGGTAAAGGGGAGGCTGTGGACTTTGTGTTGAATCAAGCACGGGAGCTCCTATGGAAGGTTTCACAGATGACAGGAGCGATCGCTGGCTCCCCTCGCTCTTCTCTAGTTTAGTATTTTACAGGAAGGGATTCCAGTCTTCCTGGGCTTCTCCTTCCAGCTTTTTTTTTTTTTTTTTTTTTTTTTTTTCACTCTGTAGCCCAGGCTAGAGTGGAGTGGCGTGATCTCTTTTTTTTTTTTTTTTTTGAGACAGAGTCTCACTCTGTAGCCCAGGCTAGAGTGGAGTGGCGTGATCTCAGCTCACTGCAGCTTCCGTCTACTGGGTCCTGGTTCAAGCAATTCTCCTGCCTCAGCCTCCCAAGTAGCTGGGATTTCAGGTGTGTACCACCGTATCTGGCTAATTTTTGTATTTTTAGTAAAGACAGTGTTTCACCATGTTGGCTAGGCTGGTCTCGAACTCCTGACTTCGTGATCCGCCCACCACAGCCTCCCAAAGAGCTGGGATTACAGGTGTGAGCCACCATGACCGTCGTCTCCTTCCGGCTCTTAGCACAGCCTCAGGCAAGGTTTTCCTGAGCATTAATCCTACACCCCCGCCTTTTCTTCATCCTTAGATAAAATGAAAGTCAACATTAAGTTTTGTAGGACTAGGGACTTGGCGCAGTGGTTCACCCCTGTAATCCCAGCGCTTTGGGAAGCTGAGGCAGGAGGATTGCTTGAACCCAGGAGTTGAGACCAGCCTGGGCAACATAGTAAGACCCCATCTCTATAAAATTTTTTTTTAAACTAGCCAGGCTTGATGGTGCACACTTGTAGTTCCGGCTGCTCAGGAGGCTGAGGTGGGAGGATCACCTGAGCCTGGGAGGTCGAGGCTGAGGTGAACCACGGTCGCGCCGCTGCAGTCCAGCCTGGGCAACAGAGTGAGGCCTTGTTTGAAAAGGCTCCTTTCCAGGAGATGGGCCTGATGAGATGCCGAGAAGCCACTCCGGAAAGGACAACTATTAATTACAGAGTATTCCAGGAGTCACCCTGGCCACAAGGGAGGAGCAGGCTCTGTGGTTCCCACACACGGTTCCCGGCACTGCAATTAGCCCAGAGCCTTCCAGAAATGTCAAAGACAATGAGGTTTGATTTTTCCCCTTGCAAAACAAAAAAGTTTTGCAAGACTGTGAAGGCAGGCAGGTGGATACTGAGAAGTCCCTCAGAGGCCTCCCAGCCCACCCTCCCCCAAGGCCTTGCCCTGGGAAGCTGTTTTCTTTACCAGGCATCTCCCGATTTGTCCTTTGGGGGTTGATGGAGATTTATTTATTTAAACACACAGCTGACACTTGTTCCCCTTGTCTTCGGAGAGTCAGGAACAGGATATAAACATATTTGGAAAGAAGCTGGAGCAGGGGGCACTGATGAACCAGGGGCCTCAGAGGTTCTGAGTGATTCTCTTATTATGGTCCAGTGCTGACCACCCAGTCCATTTCTCCCTTGCTCAGAGATGACGGGAGGAGAATCAGAAAAACAATGGTCACGCCAACCTCAGGCTTCCTGTGAGGGTCAGGACATCCATCATTGTTCTTCTACAAATTAATAGACTGGCCCATCCCTGGTTGCTATGGCAACCACCCCTAGCCCTTTTGTGATGGTGAAATGGAATTCATTGGAAGTGCTTTTCAAGTGAACTCTCCTCCAGACAAATGGATTGAGGAAGGAAATTACCAGAAGGCCCAGCACCTCTGAAGGGGTCTTTATTTCCAGGAGATGGGCCTGATGAGATGCCGAGAAGCCACTCCAGAAAGGACAACTATTAATTACAGAGTATTCCAGAAGTTGCCCTGGCCACAGGGCAGGAGCAGGCTCTGTGGTTCCCACACACGGTTCCCGGCACTGCAATTAACCCAGAGCCTTCCAGAAATGTCAAAGACAATGAGGTTTGATTTTTCTCCTACTCTCCCACCACGCTGGGCTCCTTACTTCAAATTGCCTTTGCCCTGTTCTGATCTCTGCAAAGGATGCCACGTTTGGGGGAAAAAATGCCAGCTCAAAGACAGAAAATCCCAGAGTGCCCACACCGGAGGCCAGCCTGAGGGGTTCTGGAGGGAGCGTCCCGAGCAGGCCAGACGGTCGACCGGCTTTGTGTGTTTCATCCCAAGACTCCAGAATTCAGCTTCAAAGGAAAACCCCTGATTCTGGGTGCCTTCCTTTTTATACAAAAAACAAAAACAGGGGCCTGGCACAGTGGCTCACACCTGTGATCCCAGCACTTTGGGAGGCTGAGGCGGGTGGATCACTTGAGGCCAGGAGTTCACGACCAGCCTGGCCAACATGGTGAAACCCCATCTCTACTAAAAATACAAAAAATTAGCTGGGCGTGGTGGCAGGCACCTGTAATCCCAGCTACTCAGGAGGCTGAGGTAGGAGAATTGTTTGAATCCATGAGGCGGAAGTTGCAGTGAGCCGAGATCATGCCACTGCCCTCCAGCCTGGGTGACAGAGTGAGACTCTGTCTCAATAAAAAATTAAAAAATAAAAATAAAACCAAAAATACCCAGCATTTCTTCCCAGTTACATAAGTCTTTCAGATCCACTGTAGAAAGATGAGAAAATAGAGAAAATCACATGTGTGGGAAGTAGGGAAGTTCCTTTTTAAAGTTTCCTTTCTTGTTAAAGAATAAGTGTGCTAATAACTTTGTGAAGCCCTATCCTGTGTAGCTGTTTGACATGCCGTGCTTACAGGCACGTAGTACATTCTGTGTCCTTGTACTTTAACCAAGATATCTGTACTGGACGTGCTCACAGGCACGTCCCAGCTCTCCATTGGTTTTATCTGTTTAGAAGTTTTAAATTGTTAGCCAATCGGGTTTTAGTTTAGATTGTGAGGTCTGATTCCAGCCAATGGAGATCAGACACAGTATCAATAAGGACGACCTCAAATGCGTTAGGAATAAATTTGTCTGTTTTCCTTTGTTCATTTTACTTCTGTGGCAAGCTGGCTAGCGAGGGTACTCTTCCTGCAGCCCAGGAAGTGAAACTTGCGTTGCTGAAAGATCCTTTGTCTCAGTGCTGATTTTTCTTTGCGGCACTGAGCATCTATTTCCAACAACACGGAATAAGATAAAGCCAATTATAATCCCCTCCCCACCCCAAATACCCACCGCTAGCACTTGGCTGTAAACCTCTCTGTCTCTCTGGGTAACTGCCTTGTTGGCTCCTGACATCACAGCTTTATTTTTGTCTCCCCTGCCCTTTCATGTGTCGGTGGGAGGAGGTCCATCATCCCTCACCCCCGGATGCAAGCACTAGTAAATGCATGGCCCCTCAGCTCCTTCTCTTAGGTAATAACTCATGGCCACACGGGGCTGTAAACACAGTCTTCATGTGATCCCCAAGATATTCAGGCTGGGGGAGATCAGAAACATGCCACCCAAAATATGTATCTTTTAGCATAAGGCTTGTTGAGCTGCGGGCAGTTAAGAAGAAACAGGTGCAGGAAGCTCTGTGCTCCCCTGTTTGCCTAAAAGCAAGACATAGATTTACAGAGACAGAAGCTTTCCTGCTCCCCTTTCTACCACAGCGCAAAGCTGAGCCACCGAAGACATCTTTGCGCCCTTGTGGGCCTGGGGCCAGCTCCAGAGGCATCCACAGGAAGAGGCTTCCCCAGCCAGCCTGCGCCCGCCAGCTCTGTGCCTCCCGAAGGGGCTGCTCCTCCACCCAGAGCCCTCTCCCTTTGTCTGGTGGCTTCTCTAAAGATGTACTGTTCTCTGTGGAAGATGTGACGGGCTGGGATTCAAAGCCATCTCTTTGAGAACCAGAAACTTCCTGGGTGTTTCCTGTGCACATAGGAAATGTGCATGCCAGCCAGGTGCCGTGGCTCACGCCTATAATCCCAGCACTTTGGGAAGCTGAGGCATGTGGATCACTTGAGGTCAGGAGTTTAAGACCAGCCTGGCCAACATGGTAAAACTTGGTCTCTACTAAAAATACAAAAATTAGTTGGGTGTGGTGGTGCGAGCCTGTAATCCCAGCTGCTCAGGAGGCTGAGGTAGGAGAATCACTTGAACTCGGGAGGCAGAGGTTGCAGAGAGCTGAGATCGTACCACCGTACTCCAGCCTGGGAGACAGAATGAGACTCCATATAACAAAAAAAAGAAAAGAAAAGGAAACACGCATGCTGCAGCACATGTGTGTGTCTCTGTCTCTTGCTAATCCGTCTTCTTGTTCCAGCTGAGAACTCACCAGTGTTGAAGGAACAAATGAGGTTTCCACCCCTACAAACCTGTGATATTAATCACATCTCTCAAGGAAACTAGGAGCTGAATCTTCTCCCTTCCTCAGCTCAGCCTGCTCCAGTCCAGGGGCTGCAACGGAAAGGGGATGGTCCTCCACTCGCCTGGACAGCTTCCTCTCTTGGCTTCCGTGGGCTCCTGGAAAGTTCCCTGCTGGGCTCTGGGTCCCTGTGACCTTGGGGGATGCTCCTCAAATCCCGGGTAGTCCCACATGACGTCCAGCAGAAGCCCCCCTGAGCATCCATCTGGGCACTGTCCATTCTCCTTCCAGGCGCCCCCACTGGTAGAGTCCTTGGGCAGCCCCTTGTGATTCTCTTTCTAGTCTGCAAGGAACGCCCCCACCTCCTTGCTCTGACACCCAAACCCCTGTAGGCCTCCCGCTCCACCACCCAAATGGCCACAGCCATTTCCCCGCCATGGAGATGTTTCTGGGGGAGGCAGATCCCCGGCCCCCTCACTCATGAGCTTCCAGGCTGGCCAGGTGTCCATGCTTTGCATTTTTCTGCTGCAGGAGACACATTTCAAGGCTCTCGGAGGCTGGGAGGGGTCCCGTGAGTTTTCCTGATGCAGAGACACAGCAGGGACCCACCTAGGGGCCTACCTGCACCCACCCCCTTTCAACCAAAGCGTGGAAATAAAGGAAGAATCTTGAGTTCCTTCATGGGAAATTCCAGGCACTAGCTAGCCTTGGAAAATAAATGAGTAGCCGGATAAGCAGGAAGATGGGAGCAGCAGCAGCCTCCCAAGCAAGCCAGAGGCACAAGGTGTTTTGGTTCCTACAGAAACTAAAGATAACATCGTAACATATGTTCTCCAGTTGTTTTTCTGAACCCCCACTGCCAGCCTCTATCCCATAGACCTCAGATGCGGGGGAACCGAGGGCGGCACTCTGACCACCGATCTTTGTTCAGAGTTTCTTCCTGAGAGGCCTGGAGAGTCATGCCCGTGGCCACTGCTGTACAACCTCCACGTCCGGGTTTACGACTTTACCTGCAATGCACCCCTCGCTTTCCCGAAATGCACTCCTGCCTTAAAAAACCCTTGCTTGTGCTCATGCCTGTAACCCCAGCACTTTGGGAGGCCAAGGCAGGTGGATCACTAGAGGTCAGGAGTTCAAGACCAGCCTGGCCAACATGGTGAAACCCCGTCTGTACTAAAAAAAAAAATACAAAATTAGCCAGGCGAGGTGGTGGATCCCTGTAACCCCAGCTACTCGAAAGGCTGAGGCAGGAGAATCCCTTGAACCTGGAGGCGAAGGTTGCAGTGAGATCGAGCCACTGCACTCCAGCCTGGGTGACAAGGGTGAAACTCCATCTCAAAAATAAATGAACAAAAAAAAACAAAAAAAGCCCTTGCTTGTGAGCTGTCATGAGTTCGGGTCTTCAGCCTTAGCGGCCATTCTCCTCACATGGTGCCCGGCTACAAGTGCCCTTTATTTTATTTTATTTTATTTTTTTGAGACGGAGTTTCACTCTTGTTACCCAGGCTGGAGTGCAATGGCGCAATCTCGGCTCACCGCAACCTCCGCCTCCTGGGTTCAGGCAATTCTCCTGCCTCAGCCTCCTGAGTA
>NW_016107351.1:6154953-6169810 GCF_001604975.1 Cebus imitator | reverse complement strand
ATTTTTAGTAGAGACGGGGTTTCACCGTGTTGACCAGGATGGTCTCGATCTCTTGACCTCGTGATCCACCCGCCTCGGCCTCCCAAAGTGCTGGGATTACAGGCATGAGCCACGGCACCCGAACTACAAGTGCCCTTTTTGAGACAGCTGGGGAAAGCAGGACAGGGAGGGGGGAGGGTCCCTGTTTTCCTAACATGCCGTGCTGATGGCAGCTATACTCAGCTTTGCAGCCCTGTAACCACAAACGCTTCCTTTCATAAAAATAGGCCAATTAAATCTAAAACAGAGTGCAGAAACCACAAGCGTCCAGGCTGTTAACAGTAGGGACTTTCCACAGTCCCCAAATGCACATCCCAGCAAGGTCCTAGCCCACCCTGATGCGCCTTCGCTTCATTTTTATGGTAAACATCATAGCCCGGGTGGAGATTCGAGATGCTAATGAGATGCGCGCGTCGCGTGAAGCAGCGTGACGGGAGATTGTGCAGTCGTGATGGACAGACCACCCCGAACAGGCAGTGACATCATCCGGAGGAGGCTGGAAGGAAAATAAAACCGCAGTCTGACCTGCTCTGGGGAGCCAGCTGCAGGTCTCTTCCGGTACTGTCCCCCTTGCTGCCCGAGCTGAAAGCCCTGATAAACTGCCTTGCTAGAGCCCATCTTAGAATCTTGGTCAGTTTCTATTTTCTGAGGGTCCACTGACCGGGAACACTGTGCTCTTGGAAATTCTCCCTCCTAATGTTCTGGGAGAGGGCGAGGGGGCTCAGGAGATCAGGGGCAATGCTCCTTCCTCCCGCTGTAAGTCCTGCACATGGTGGGGCAGAGGCCCTGGTACCCATAGCATCATCTCTCCAGCCAAAACTCAGTCTCTGCGCTAACAGCCTGAGACAGCGTCCTTTCTAAAGACAGAGCTGTGACATGATGGCAACTCATGTGTATCAAGCACTCAGCCAACACTTTGCAGGGATTAGCTCACAGAACCCTCACAGCCCTAGGAGCTAGACACTGCGTGCAGGAGAGGTAACTGACCCCAACAGAGCCTGGCTTTTCCCTTTGGCTACTGGGGCGAGGGTGATCTCTAGGCCCTGCCATGTCCCACTTGACAGGAGTGTCTTTGTTGTCTGAGGGATTTGGTCCCTGGAGTGTCCAGCGATGTGGTTTATGATGGCGGCCTCAGGACATCCCCTATTAGTGCCAACCTCCAGAGGGACTGACAACGGCAGGTGAGTCACGTGGTTATCGTGTGATGGAGCTCCAGTAAAACGGACCCCAAAGCCCCGGGCGAGCTTCCCTGGCTGGCAGCACTCTTGAGTGTTGTCAGACATCAGGGCCAGGAGGTGGGAAGGCTGTCCAGGGCTCCCTGGGGAGAGGATGGCCAGAGGCTCCGCGTTTGGATCCCATGAGACGTCTCCCTGTTCATCTCAGCCTGGGGCTTGTCCTAATTTGTCACCTATTTATTTATTTATTTTTCTGACACAGAGTCTTGCTCTGTCACCTATGCTGGAGTGCAGTGGTGCGATCTTGGCTCTCTGCAACCTCTGCCTCCCAGGTTTGAGCAATTCTCCTGTCTCAGCCTCCCGAATAGCTAGGATGACAGGCGTGTGCCACCACGCCCGGCTAATTTTTGTATTTTTAGTAGAGGTGGGGTTTCACCATGTTGGCCAGGCTGGTTTCGAACTCCTGACCTCATGATCCACCCGCCTCAGCCTCCTGAAGTGCTGGGATCACAGGCATGAGCCACCACACCTCACCATTTGTTTGTTACCTTTTGCTGTAACTGTAATTGTTAAGTATAGCACTTTCCTGAGTTCTGTAGGTCATTCTAGAAAATTGTCAAATGAGAGGGTGGTTATGGGGGCCCCCGAATTTATAGCCAGCTGTTCTGAAGTGAGGGTGGTTTTGGGACCCTCATAGTGTGGCTGGGGTCTGAGGTGGGGGCCGCCTTGTGGGACTGCAGAGTTTCCAGAATTCACCACAAATGCCATCATGATCTCTGCTTTGCAGATGGGTAAGTAGATGGACACTGAGAAGGTTTTGTGACCTGCCCAAGGCCAGATGTGGAGATTCTACATAAACTGTTACATAATTTGAAAATTTTAAAAAAACTTAATCCAGGCCAGGCACGGTGGCTCACACCTGTAACTGCAGCACTTTGGGAGGCTGGGGTGGGAGGATCACCTGAGGTCAGGTGTTGGAGACCAGCCTGGCCAACATGGTGAAACCCTGTCTCTACGAAAAAAACAAAAAAAGCCTGCGTGGTGGTGGGTGCCTGTAATCACAACTACTCAGGAAGCTGAGGCAGGAGAATTGCTTGAACCTGGGAGGTGGAAGTCGCAGTGAACAGCGATCATGCCATGGCACTCCAGACTGGGCGACAGAGCGAGACTCTGTCTCAAAAAATTATAATAATAATAAGTAAATAATAATAAATAATAAAATGTTTTAAAGAACTTAATCCTAAGTGAATTAACGCAGGAACAGAAAACCATGTTCTTACTTATAGGTGGGAGCTATACACCAGGGCCTCTCAAGGTGCAGGGTGGGAGGATGCTGAGGACTGAAAAACGACATATCTGCCCGGCTCGGTGGCTCTCTCACGCCTGTAATCTCAGCACTTTGGGAGGCTGAAGCAGGCGGATCACAAGGTCAGGAGTTCGAGACCAGCCTGACCAACATAGTGAAACCCTGTCTCTACTAAAAATTCAAAAATTAACTGGGCATGGTGGTGCATGCCTGTAGTCTCAGCTACTCAGGAGGCTGAGGCAGGAGAATCAAAACCAGGAGGCAGAGGTTTTGGTGAGCTAAGGTTGCTCCACTGCACTCCAGCCTGGACAACAGAGCGAGACTCTGTCTCAAAAAAAAGAAAAGAGGCTGGGCACGGTGGCTGACGCCTGTAATCCCAGCACTTTGGGAGGCCAAGATGTGCGGATCATGAGGTCAAGAGAACGAGACCATCCTGGCCGACATGGTGAAACCCTGTCTGTACTAAAAAATACAAAAATTAGCTGGATGTGGTGGCGCGTGCCTGTAGTCCCAGCTGCTCGGGAGTCTGAGGCAGGAGAATTGCTTGAACCCGGGAGGTGGAGGTTGCAGTGAGCTGAGAATGCGCCACTGCACGCCAGCCTGGTGCCTGGTGAGCGCCACTGCACGCCAGCCTGGTGCCTGGTGACAGAGCAAGACTCTGTCTCAAAAAAAAAAAAAAAAAAAAAAAAAAAAAAAAAAAAAAAAAAAAAAAAGAAAGAAAAGGAAAATGACCTATGGGTACCCCAGAGATATGCAATTTACTTATGTAAGAAAACTGCACACGTACCTCCTGACCTTAAAATGAATGTTGGAAGGAAAAAATATACCCAACACAACAAGACAAAACAAGGGCTGGCATGGTGGCTTATGCCTGTAATCCCAGCACTTTGGGAGGAAGATGTGAGAATCCTTTGAGTCCAGGAGTTCGAGAGCAGCCTGGGCAACATAGTGAAACCCTGAGACCCCATCTCTACAAAAAATGTAAGATTTGTCTAGGCTTGGTGGCATGCATCTGTGGTCCTGGCTACTTGGGAGGCTGAGGTGGGAGGATCTTTTGAGCCTGGGAGATAGAGGCTGCAGTGAGCCATGGTCCTGGCCACTGCACTCCAGCCTGGACAATGTGGCAAGATCCTGTCTCAAACAAAACAAAACAAAAAACATGAGAACCCTTCCCTTAAGAAACCTAACCGTCTATCCCTGGGCCACAGGGATCCCAAGTTGCATGTCCTACAAGTCTAGACCTAATCCAGGGAGAACAGAGAGGGGAGCAGGGCTCTGGACCTGCAAGGCAGGGTGCCTTCCATGTCTCTTCCCTGACGACGGAGTGAAGAGGATCCTTATAGGTCTTTCGGGGTGACCGCTGTCCACACCCCACATCCTCCAAAAACCTGTATCAGTTCTCAGAGATGGGCTAGCTCAGTGATGTGGAAGGGGTGTGAAGTGTAGCTCAGGTGGGTCCCTCGCCTGCAAGATGATATTATTAGATAGAGCGGTGCCCCCACCCTGATAGGCATACTGGCTTTGGCCTCAGGCTGTTCCCCGAGGCGGGCACAGAACCCCGGGGCAGCCCTGGCCTCTGTGCTCCCTGAGGAGCAGATCCCCTTACTAAGGAGGCCACCTGCATCTCCTTTGCTTCCAGAATTGCGCCAGGCTGACTCTGCACCTGCTGCGGCATTCTCTCCATGCCCAGGGGCCATAGCTGAGTTACACAAGGAACTTAGGCTTTATCCTATCCCAAACTGTGCCCTCGCTTGGCTGGCTTCAAAAGAACAAAGACGGGAGCGTCATGACTCACCATGACATCCCGCTTCCGGAGACCTCGCAGGTGGGGGGCGCTTGACATGGGTTCATTCATCCGTTTGGCAAATATTTATCAGATGCTTATGATGTATCTGGCCCTGTTCGTGGCCCTGGAGACGGAGCAGTGACCAAAGAGATTAATAATCTCTTTTGGGGAGCTGACATTTTCCCTAGAGGGAGAAAATAGACAGTAAACCCAGTGGGTGAATCATACAGTACAATGGTCCTCAGCCCTGGGGCCCAGCATCCCACCAATGGCAGGCCCTTTCCAGGCGAGCTGCCAAGTGCTGGCCCCTGTAACCTGTTCAGCTGAGGATTCATCCTGGCCAGGAACATGGGTGCAAGAGAGTGGGGTGTAGGGCCAGGAGACGCATGGAGGAGGGGTGACTGGTTTCTAAAAATGGCCCCAGCAATATTTCTTTCTTTTTTTTTTTTTTTTTTGAGACGGAGTCTTGCTCTGTTGCCAGGCTGCAGTGCAGTGGCACGATCTCGGCTCACTGCAACCTCCGCCTCCCGGGTTCAAGTGATTCTCCTGCCTTAGCCTCCTGAGTAGCTGGGATTACAGGCATGTGCCACCACGCCTGGCTAATTTTTGTATTTTTAGTAGAGACTGGGTTTCACCATCTTGGCCAGGTTGGTCTCAAACTCCTGGCCTCAAGTGATCTGCCCGCTTCAGCCTCCCAAAGTGCTGGGATTCCAGGCGTCAGCCATGGCACCCGGCCTGCCCCAGCAATATTTCTATGTCCACATGCACTTCCTTCAGGAGGTGGCATCTGTTTTCCCTCCTCTAGAACCTAGTTGGGCTTGTGACTGTCCGACAAACAGAAGGAGGTCAAAATGATGCTGTGTGACTTCCAGCCTTGGTCATAAAAGGCGATAAGGCTTCCACTTGGCGCTCTCTCTCTCTCTCTCTCTCTCATACAGCCACTAGCTGCATGTGACCACCGAGCACTTAAAACGTGGCTAGTGCAGCTTAGCAACTGAATTTTTAGTTTTATTCAATTTTAATACTTCTTCCCCTTCCCCCCCGCCCTTTCCTCTTTCTTTTTTGAGACAGGGTCTCACTCTGTCACCCAGGCTGAAGTGCAGAGGTGCGATTTTGGCTCACTGCAACCTCCTCCTCCCGGGTTCAAGTAATTCCCATGCCTCAGCCTCCCAAGTAGCTGGGATTACAGGCACCCGCCGCCACGCCTGACTAATTTTTACATTTTTAGTAGCGATGGATTTTTGCCATGTTTGCCAGGCAGGTCTCAAACTCCTGACCTCGTGATCCACCCGCCTCAGCCTCCCAAAGTGCTGGGATTACAGGCGTGAGCCACTGCACCCGGCCAATGTTAATACATTTTCGTTGAAATTGCAATAGCAACATATGGCACCAGCTCACTCTCTCTCACCACCCATGTGTGCAACCAACAAGTAAGAGGTGCCACGCTGCAGAAACCATGTGGAGAGGCCCCACAAAGACAGGGCGGCTGGGGGAGCCCCAGCTTCCAGCCCCCACTGGTTTGAGTGTTGTCAGTCAAGGCTCCAGACACACACATGAGCCAGACTTGAGATGCTTCTCGCCACAGCCTGTGTCTAACAGTGATCCCAAGGAAGACACCAGTTAGAGCCGCCTGAGCCCAGTCTGTGAGAGACAGGCTAAATATGGCTGCTGTTTTAAGACACTACCTTTTGGGGTGATTGCCCAGGCAGCAATAAACAACTGGAAGAGGAGATGAGGAACACCAGGAATGTAAGCGAGGCTGCCCGCTACCCACCCATATCCACCACCGCTTCCAGGAGAGCAGGGTCAGTGGGATGTGGCCCACGGGCCCAATCAGCCCACTGCCTGGTTTTATAAATAAAGTTTTATTGGAACACTCATATGCTTATATGTTATCTGTGGATGCTTTCTCATAAAAACAGCAGAGCTGAGTAGCTGTGACAGAAACCATGCAGCCTGCAAAGTCTAAAATATTTACCACGTAGCCCTTATAGACGCTTGCTGTCCTCTACAACAGAGAATCAGATTTCCTGTTTTGAACTCAGAGATGTCCAGGTGACCTGCTTCGACGCATGAACCGTGAGCCAAGGGGTCACCTTCGCGTGGCAGCTTTAGGAGCCAGCTTGTACTTTGTGCCATGCTTTCTGCTCCTTCTAGAAAGAGCCCCGGTGATCCACAGAGAGCTGCTCCTTCAGCCTAGGTCCTGGAATGCAGACAAAATCTGTACACATGCACCTCAACTGATGGAGGGGTCACATTCTGATAAATCCACTGTAAGTTGAAAATACTGTAAGTTGAAAATACTGTAAGTTGAAAAGGCATTTAATACACCTAACCTACTAAACATCATAGCTTAGCCTAGCCTACCTTAAACATACACCACTTATATGAGTCTACAGTTGAGCAAAGCCATCTAACCTAAAGCCTATTTTATAATAAAATGTTGAATATCCCATGCAATTTGTTGAATACTATACTGAAGGTAAAAAATAGAATCATCGCATGGGTGTTCAAAGTATGGTTGGTTGTTTGTCTGTTTATTTGAGACAGAGTCTTACTCTGTCACCCAGGCTGGAGCGCTGTGGCCCAATCTCGGCTCACTGCAGCCTTCACCTCCCAGGTTCAAGTGATTCTCCTGCCCCAGCCTCCCGAGTAGCTGGGACGACAGGCGTGTACCACCACACCCCGCTAAATTTTTTGTATTTTTAGTACAGACTGGGTTTCACCATGTTGGCCAGGATGGTCTGGAACTTCTGACTTCAGGTGATCTGCTTGCCTCAGCCTCCCAAAGTTCTGGGATTACAGGCATGAACCACCGTGCCCAGCCTCAAAATTCAGTTTTTAATGAATACATGTCACTTTCACACCATTGTAAAGTAAAAAAACTGTAAGTCAAACCAAACCATTGTAAGCTGGAGACATGTCCTAGGGGTACATGTGAAAATAAGTAATTCAAAAGTCTGGCCAGGTGCGAGGGCTCAAGCCCGTAATCCCAGTACTTTGGGAGGCTGAGAGAGTTGGATCACCTGAGGTCAGGTGTTTGAAACCGGCCCGGCCAACATAGTGAAACCCTGTCTCTACTAAAAATGCAACAATTAGCCGGGTGTAGTGGCAGACACCTGTAATCCCAGCTACTATGGAGGCTGAGGTGGAAGAATTCCTTGAACCTGGGAGGTGGAGGCTGCAGTGAGCCGAGATTGCACCACTGTATTCCAGCCTGGGCCACAAAGTGAGGAAAAAAAAAAAAATCTAAGCTGTTGGAACATCAAAATATTTTGAGCTCTAAGGGATTGTGACTGTAGAACCTGAACCACATAAACGGGCAGCTATAACCTTTGTTTCTCTGATTATAGATTAGCCTTTTTCCTTACCTACCTTGTTTTGAAAATGTTGTAAGAGGCTGAAGTGCACCAGGGAAGACCCTTCCCTCTTCACTGTTGATCTTCATCACAGATTTACCCCCGCTTTCCTCCCTCATACAAAGACTTCTGACTATCACATTGTCTAAGAATGTCAAATAGACTCTTAAATGGAAAGGAAATAAAAAACAAGTTGTACAGAAAATAGTAACTGATTAAATTGTTGTACCTCATAAACTAGGCTTGTATAAAAGATACTATATTCCTACTAAATTTCGTTGTTTTCTGCCTATATAAGCAAGACTTTAACTTTCCTATTTTTTTTTTTTTTCTTTTTTAAGACAGAGTCTTGCTCTGTTGCCCAGGCTGGAGTGCAGTGGCACGATCACAGCTTGCTGCCGCCTTGACTGCCTGGGCTTAAGTGATTCTCTCACCTCAGCCTCCCTAGTAGCTGGGACCACAGGTGCGCACCACCACACCCAGCTAATCTTTTAGCTTTTTTGTGGAGATGGCTGGTCTCAAACTCCTGGGCTCAAAGAATCCATCCACCTGGGCTTTCCAAAGTTCTGGGATTACAGGTGTAAGCGCCTGGTTAAGACATTAACTTTTGACTTCAGAGCACCGACTCTATTCCTTTGGAGTCTGTGTACCTGAATGGCTACTCTCAGCTTTTCACTTAAATCAACTCTTTTAAACTGGATTTTGATTCTTTTGGTTATTTCAGATTGACAGGCCACGACTGTAATTCCAGCACTTTGGGAGGCCGAGGCAAGCGGATCACCTGAGGTCAGGAGTTCAAGACCAGCCTTGCCAACATAGTGAAACCCCATCTCTACCAATAACACAAAAATTAGCCGGGCGTGGTGGTACATGCCCGGAATCCCAGCTACTTGGGAGTCTGAGGCAGGAAAATTGCTTGTACCCAGGAGGCAGAGGTTGCAGTGAACCATGATCGTGCCACTACACTCCAGTCTTGGTGACAGAACATGATGCTGTCTCAGAAAAAAAAAAAAAAAAGGCTTGCTTTGCCTGGGCATGGTGGCTCTTGCCTGGTAATCCCAGCACTCTGGGACGCTGAGGCGGGAGGATCCTTTGAGCCAGGAGTTTGAGAGGGGGTTGGGCAACATGGTGAGGCCACATCTCCACAAAAAAGTAAAAAATATTAGCCAGGTGTGGTGGTGCTCACTTGGGGTCCCAGCTACTCGGAAGGCTGAGGTGGGAGGATCCCTTGAGCCTGGGAGATGCAGGCTACAGTGAGCCCTGATTGAACGGCTGCACTGCAGCCTGGGTGACAGAGAACGACCCTGTCTCCACAACGACGACAACAACAAAGCTTTGCTTTATAATATTTTTAAATGGTTGCTTTTTCCCACCAGCAGTCTCCTTTCATTTTCTTTCAACTGCGAATTACAATTTTAAGCACTTGAATATGAGCTGTAGGTTTGGGTTCTCTAGGACAACCTAGAGACGATTTGACTTTCTGTGACTTTCAGAAGCAGCCTGGATGCCCCCTCCCCTCACCCCACCCCAGCAGAAACCCCTCAGCCCGGCGCTGCAGTCTGCTGCTGGCTGTGTGTCATCTGAGCTCGGGGTCTGGCTGGAGATCAGAAACGCTGAGCTAGGGAGGCTGCACATCTGAATTTACATATAGATTTCCCAGGGCGGGTAGGTTCCAGCTTTTCCCTGATGAAGGTGAGGCTGTTCTTGATTTTCTGATTATCCAGAGGCTGGATTGATTGTGCAGGTTTTTGCAAAGTAGCTTTCTGGGTTCGGGATGGTGTAAGATGGGAATTTAACAATGGAAGTTGCTGTATTGGTGGAGGGCGCTCAGATGCACGTGTTGGAGATTCCTCTCAGGATTCTGTGCTGTAGAGTCAAAATACTCCCTCTAAGGAACAGGGGAGAAAGGAAACTTCCAATTCCTTCCCCTCAGCGTTTTGGAACCACGCCGATCTGTACGATCAGCGTTCTCTGCCTTATTTATTTTATTTTAAATTTTTATTTATTTATTTATTTTTATTTGTGAGATGGAGTCTCACTCTGTCACCCAAGCTGGAGTGCAGGGGTGCATATCGGCCCACTGCAACCTCCGCCTCCCGGGTCCAAGCAATTCTCCTTTCTCAGCCTCCCCAGTAGCTGGGATTACAGGCACCCGCTGCCACACTCAGCTAATTTTTGTACCTTTAGTAGAGATGGGGGTTTCACCATATTGGCCAGGCTGGTCTCGAACTCCTGACCTCAAGGGATCCGCCCACCTCAGCCTCCCAAAGTACTGGGATTATAGACGTGAGCCACCGCACCTGGTCCTTCCCTTTTAATTTCCTTACTTATTCCCTCCTCTGGCTAATTTTGCATTCCTCTTCAGAGGCTGAGCTGGCCAGCTTAATGAGCCTCCCCGACTTGCCATCAGATAGATGGTGCACCATTAGCTGCCTGTTTAACAACCATATTTCTTCCTCTCGATGAGGGCTCAATATCTCGCACATGAAATATTGCTTGGAGAGCCCCCAGTCCAGGACTTGAAGTACCGAGCAATTACTCAGCAGTGATTCTGGAGTGGTGGCAGCTTGGTGACAGCCGCCTCTTCTGTGTCCTCTGGTTGATTGGCGACCGGAAGCAGACAGGCTTCCGTGTTACCAGAGATTGATGGCTTGTCCCCACTGGCAGTGGCTCTCTGCGAAGCTCCTCCTCCAGCGTCCTCTTTCCGTCCTGACATCTAGAGCTGTGGGGCTCAGTGTGCTCCCCATGGGGGCCCACATGACCTGCAGGCTGGACCCCTGCAGGGGGCAGGAGGCTCCCACGGCTGACTATGGCAACCACAGTTGTGATTTTCGTGAGCTCATGTGACAGCTGAAAAGAGACAGCTAGCCGGGTGTGGTGGCTTACGCCTACAATCCCAACACTTTGGGAGGCCAAGGCGGGCAGATCACTTGAGGTCAGGAGTTCAAGACCAGCCTTGCCAACATGGTGAAACCCTGTCTTACTAAAAATACAAAAATTAGGCATGCTGGCTCATGCCCATAATTCCAACACCTTGGGAGGCTGAGGCAGGCAGATCACTTGAGGTCAGGAGTTTGAGACCAGCCTGGCCAACTAAAATATTCTACTAAAAATACAAAAATTAGCCAGGCGTGGTGGCGACTAACTGTAATCCCAGCTACTCAGGAGGCTGAGGCAGGAGAGCGCTACATTCTCCATCCCCTGGGCTGTGAATGTTAGGAGGACCTTCTCTGACCCCAAAGCTGGTCTCCCCAAATTCATTCCTGTAGAAATTGCCCCAGAGGCCGCACAGCCCCGTGTCCTTTCATCATTGTTCGGCCTCCCTCTCTCTTTCTGGCCTTTCCTTTCCCTCTGGTCTCCTCTCTATAAGGGCTTTTTGAATGATGTTTGTGTCTTTGTTCTACCAAGTGAGACCAGGCACAGTGGCTCATGCTGTAATCCCAGCACTTAAGACAGGCCAAGGTGAAAAGATAGCTTGAGGTCAGGAGTTCAAGACCTGGCTGGGCAACATAGCAAGACTGTCTCTACAAAAAATTAAATTAAATTCAGCTGGGCTCAGTGGCACACACCTGTGGTCCCAGCTACTCAAGGGGCTGAGGCAGGAAGATTGCTTGAGCCCAGGAGGTTGAGGCTGCAGTGAGCTGAGATTGTGCCACTGCACTCTAGCCTGGGCAACAGAGAGAGACCCTGTCTCAAAAAACAAACAGACCAGGCACGGTGGCTCATGCCTATAATCCTAGCACTTTGGGAGGCCGAGGTGGGCAGATCACTTGAGGTCAAGAGTTCGAGACCAGCCTGCCCAACATGGTGAAACCCTGTCTCTACTAAAAATACAAAACTTAGTTGGACATGGTGGCAGGTGCCTGTAATCTCAGCTACTTGGGACAGTAGAATTGCTTGAACTTGTGAGGTGGAGGTTGCAGTGAGCTGAGATTGTGCTGTTACACTCCAGCCTGGGAGACAGAGGGAGTCTCCGTCTCAAACAAAAACAAAAACCACACAAACAAACAAAACCAGGTGAGCGCAGATGAATGAAGGGGAAGAAGGGCTTCCAGTGACATGGCAGACCCAGTGGACCTGGCCTTGGCTCCTTCTTCAAACACAAAGAGGACAGAAAAAACAAACAGCAAAAACAACAACTTCTGGCCGGGCGCGGTGGCTCACGCCTGTAATCCCAGTGCTTTGTGGGGCCGAGGTGGGTGGATCACCTGAGGTTGGAGGTTTGAGACCAGCCTGACCAACATGGAGAAACTCCGTCTCTACTAAAAATACAAAATTATCTGGGCGTGGTGGCGCATGCCTGTAACCCCAGCTACTCGGGAGGCTGAGGCAGGAGAATCCGGAAGGCAGAGGTGGCGGTGAGCTCAGATCACACCACTGCATTTCAGCTTGGGTAACAAGAGCAAAACTCCATCTCAAAAACAACAGAACAGAACAAAACAAAACAAAACAACTACCACTAAACAGTTTTTTAAAATAAATACTCAAAAGAAGGAAAGCTAAACCCTCAGGATGGGAAGCAGAGTTCCAGGCCACAGCAGGACAGCAGAGACCGGCAATCCTCAAAGTTTTGGATGGAACTGAGGTTCTAAGGTGGGAATAGGAGGCGACATTTGGAGCTTACTTGAGGTAATGTGGCTGGAATGGAGCCCCAGTTTAAAGCCTGGAGCTATGGATTGCTGCCCTCAAGGCAGTTAAAGGGGACTAGAGAAACTTCACCTTTTGGACCAGGGACTTAGGGCCCTGTATAGCAAAAGAGAAGCCAGCTGTCAGACATCAAAACCCCAATCCTGTGCCAAAAATTGGGGCAGAGTGTGATTTTATACTATGTGAGAGGCTCAGGAAGTCTGAGTCATGAAAATAAATTAAAAAAAACTGGTCCAGAACCATTGAATTGCCTGAGCAAGGATGAAAGTGCTCTACAGGGACGATTTCACAAACTAGAGAACACTGAACTCCCATGGCAGCAGGGGAAATGCTTTCAATATAAGCCCCTCCAAAATACGACAAAACATATGTAATAAACAAACCACCTTGAAAGTGAGATATTAACACTAACAAATGAAGGCTGAGCCTGATGACTCTCACACCTGTAATCCCTGCACTTTGGGAAGCTGAGGGAGGACGATTGTTTGAGACCAGGAGTTCAAGACCAGCTTGGAGAAACATAAAAAAAAAAAAAAATTAGTAGGGCATGGTGGTGCATGTCTATAGTCCCAGCTACTTAGGAGGCTGAGGTGGGAGGATCACTTGAGCCCAGGAGTTTGGGGATGCAGTGACCTATGAATATACCACTACATGCCAGCCTTGGTGACAGAGTGAGACTCTGTCTCGATAAATAAATACGTAAATAAATAAATAAACATAACAAAAGGGGAACTGGCCCACCAATAACTGAATTTTTTTTCTTTCCACATGTGACAAGGCAGACATGCCTTTGAAATGTGTTGAAAATGACATGAGAAGAAAAAGAAGGAATCAAAATCATAAAGAAAAAACGTTTTGAAAATAGAGTAAGCAGACCTGGAAACTAATCAAATAGATCTAGACATAAAAAATACTTTCGTTGAAATTATAAATTAAATTTCTGAGATAAATAGCAGGGAAGAGCACATCAAAGAGAGAATTACAGAAATAGAAGATAAATAGAAGGAAATCATCCAAAATGTAGCATGGAGATATAAAGAGTTTAAAAGTATGAAAATATGAAAGCACAATAGGGAAATGTAGAAGACAGAATGAGTAGGTCAAACACATATTTTATGATTTAGAAGAGAATAAAGACAACGTGGGGTGGGGAGAGGCAAATTCAAAATGCAGAACGACAGGATTTTTCCGTAACTGAAGGAACAAGTCATCAAAGTATCACATTATCCAAACAGGGCAAATAAAAAACTAAATACACATCTGGAGACACTGTGGAGAAACTAGAGACATCAAAGACATAGAGATCTTACAAGAAACTGACCGGGCGCAGTGGCTCACGCCTGGAATCCCAGCACTTTGGGAGGCCAAGACAGGCAGATTACCTGAGGTCAGGAGTTCAACACCAGCCTGGCCAATATAGTGAAAGACTGTCTTTACTAAAAATACAAAAATTAGCTGGGTGTGATGGCTGGTGCCTGTAACCCCAACTACTCAGGAGGCTGAGGCAGGAGAAGCTCTTGAAACCAGCTGGTGGGGGTTGCAGTGAGCTGAGATCACACCACTGCACTCCAGCCTGGGTGATGAGGCAAGACTCCACCTTAAAAAAAAAAAAAAAAAGAAGAAGAAGAAACCAAAGAGATAAAACTGCCTAAAAAGAAAGAACATGGCTGGGTGTGGTGTCTCACGCCTGTAATCCTAACACTTTGGGAAGCCAAGGTGGGTGGATCACCTGAGGTCAGGAGTTTGAGACCAGCCTGGCCAACATGGTGAAACCCCATCTTTAAAAAAAAAAGAAAGAACACTTTGATTAATAGAATTCTTAGCATTGTCAGTGGATGCCAGAAGACAAAGATTTAATATCTTCAAAGCACTGATGGAGTGTATCTGTTAACCTAGAATTATATGCCCAGCTAAACTATCATCCAAAAGGAAGGGCTAAAATGGAGACATTTTCAGACAAAGGCAGAGAGTTAGCACACATGGATCCTCACTGAATGAACTATTAAGAAGTTTGCTTCCCTTGGAAGTGGAAATTAATTCTAGGAAAATTTAAATGATAGTTAACCTAACAAGCATTGCTATAAATAATACAAATGTTAATAATGATAATATCAATGAACCTAGAAGATTAAAAACAAAGCGAAATTGGCCAGGCACGGTGGCTCATGCCTGTAATCCAAGCACTTTGGGAGGCTGAGACAGAAGGATCACTTGAGCTCGGGAGCTTGAAACTAGCCTGGGTAACATAGTGAGACTTCGTCTCTACAAAGAGAAAAGAGAAGAAAAGAAAAAGAAAAAAGACCATATGACCTTCAAAGTCTAAAATATTTACTGCCTGGCCCTTCCAGCAAGTTTGCAGTCCACACCACATGGGGGCAGTATAACCTTATTAGAAGATCAAGATTCAGGGGATGAATAAAATGTGATGATTGACTCTACAAAACTGGAAGAAAAAGAAGTAAATTAAAATATTAGCTAATAATAGGTGAATCACTTGAGTCCAGGAGTTCAAGACCAGCCTGGGCAACATGGCGAGACCTTGTCT
>NW_016107351.1:6151290-6154708 GCF_001604975.1 Cebus imitator | reverse complement strand
AAAAAGAAAAGAAAAGAAAAAAAACTACCCAATAATAACATGCAAGATGAGAGGACAAAATTAGAGAAAACACTGATAGGTAATAGATGTAAGTCTAATTTTATGAGTCATTACAATAATAGTAAATGTACTAAACTTGTCTATTAATTGATTGAGACTCACTGAATGAAAAAGGTCCATCTAATCTATTCCAAAAGTTTTTTGGGGTTTTTTTTGTTTGTTTGTTTTTTGAGACAGAGTCTTGCTCTGCCATCCAGGCTGGAGTGCAGTGGCATGATCTCAGCTCACCGCAACCTCTGCCCCCTGAGTTCAGGCAATTTTCCTGCCCCAGCCTCCCAAATAGCTGGGATTACAGGCTCCCACCACCACTCCCAGCTAATTTTTGCATTTTTAGTAGAGACAGGGTTTCACCATGTTGGCCAGTCTGATCTTGAACACCTGACCTCATGATCCACCTGCCTCGGCCTCCTAAAGTGCTGGCATTATAGCCTCCGTGCCCAGCCATCAAAAGTTTGTAGATACAACTAAACTCAAACAACACAGAAAGATTAAACATAAACATCAAAAAAAAAATATGTATACAAAAGAAAGCTGGTATAGCAACATTAATACCAGACAAAGGAGTCATTAAGATAAAAAGCAAGTCATTACTCGATAATTAAATAAATCATTCTTCAAGAAATATACTAATCCTGTGCCTCTGTGCATCTAACCATTTGGTCTCAACTACAGAAACAAAACTGAAGGAGAAACCAACTTGCAATTATAGTGGAAAATTTTAACATATCTTTGTTAGAAAACTGTAGCTTAAATTAGTAGGAATATAGAAGATTTAAACCACACAACTAACAAGCTTGATCTAGACATACATAGAAGCTAAATATTCTTTTCTCTCTCTTTCTTTCTTTCTTTTTTTCATGCAGGGCTTTGCTCTGTTGCCCAGGCTGGAATGCAGTGGCACAGTCATGGCTCACTGCAGCCTCGACCTCCCGGACTCAAGCACTTCTCCCCACTCAGCCTCCTGAGTAGCTGGAACCATAAGTGTGTGATACCAGCCCTAGCTTTTTTTTTTTTTTTTTTGTAAAGACAAAGCTTTGCTATGTTGCCCATCCTGGTCTAAAACTCCTGGGCTCAATTAAGCCTCCAGCCTTGGCTTCCCAGTGTTGAGATTATAGGTGTGAGCCACTGCACCCTTCAGAATTAGCTATTCTTTCAAACACACGCCTGACACTTAAAACAATTAGATATTAGGCTACAAAAGAAATTTCAATAAACACCAGAGAACTGATATACAGACTACCCCCTTGGATGTTAAATAATAAAATGAGAAATCTCAAACACTTGGAAGCTAAAAAGGATACTTCTAAATAATTCAAAAGATAAATCATAATAAAGGTATCAAACATTTAGAACTAAATGACAGTGAAAGAATGACTTACCCTAACATGGATTATAGCTAAAATTCTGTTAAGAACATTAGGCTGGACTCAGTTGCTTTGGGAGGCCGAGGCAGGAGGATCACTTGAGACCAGGAGTTTGAGACAAGCCTGGGCAACACAGCGAGACTCTGTCTCTATTTTTTAGAAAATGTCAAAAAGAATAATTTAAAACACTTGTTATAGACCAGATGCAGTGACTCAAGCCTGTAATCCCAGCAATTTGGGAGGCCAAGGTGGGTGGATCACCTGAGGTCAGGAGTTTGAGGTGAGTCTGGCCAACATGGAGAAACCCCATCTCTACTAAAAATACAAAAATTAGCTGGGTGTGGTGGCACACATCTGTAATTCCAGCTACTAAGGAGGCTGAGTCAGACACGAGAATCACTTGAACCCAGGAGCTGAAGGTTGCAGTGCGCCAAGATCATGCTACTGCACTGCAGCCTGGGTGACAGAGCGAGACTCTGCCTCAAAAAACAAACAAACAAACAGTAGTGGGAGGGATCCAAGATGGCCGATTAGGAGCAGCTCAGGATTGCAGCTCCCAGTGAAAGTGTGGAGGGTGAGTGGATGCTGCATTTCCAGACAGATTTTTATTGCCCACAGACTAGGAGATTCCTAGGCAGAGGAGCCCCACAGATCCCCAGCACGGCTGTTTTGGCTGGTGCGGCTGTTTTCACCTGCGTGACTATTTTGGCTAGTGCCCTGGCGCAGTGGTTCTCCATACAAAATACATGGGTCTGGGTGCCGTTTCAGCTGGCGATTGGAGCTCTGGGAAGGCAGAGTCACCCATTCATCTGATTAAAAAGGGGACTGAAATAGGGAGCCAGGCCAGGAGATTCCTGGGCAAAAAAGTGCCACGAATCTCAGTAGCCACTGTTTCAGCCAGCGCAGGCGCAGTGTGTCACCACACGGGAAATCACACAGATCCTGGCACCTTTTCAACAGGCGACTGGAACACCTGGGAGACAGTTGACTGTTCAACAACAACAACAACAAAAAGACTCTGAGGCAGGGAGCCAGGTGATCAGACTGAGCTGGTCCCACCCCCACAAAAAAACAGCAATTGGAAACACTCTGGATTAAGAGTTTCACAGCAAGCACAGCTGAACCCGGGATTGTCCAGATCTGTGAGGGAGGGGCATCTGCCATTACCGAGGCAGTCTACCACTACAGAGGTAGTTTGCCATTGCGGAGGCAGCCCACCATTGCCGAGGCAGTCTGCCATTACAGAGAGACTCTGCCATTATAGAGGTGGGCCACCATTGCCGAGGCAGTTCTAACTACACGTGTATAAACAGGACTGCAGGGAAGTTCACACAGCAGCTGGGCGGAGCCCACAGCAGTTCAGCAAAGCCTCTGCAGGCAGGCAGTGACTAGGCTGCCTCCTTGCTGGGCAGGGCAGCCCTGAAAAAAGGCAGCAGCACAACAGAAACTCATAAATAAAGCCCTTACTCCCTGGGACAGAGCACCTGGGGAAAAAAAACGGGGGTTTTATGAGTTCTGCTGCAGCAGACTTAAACGTACCTGCCCAGCAGCTCTGAATGAACAATGGAGCTCAAAGCTCAGCACTTGAGCTCCTATAAAGGACAGACTGTCTCCTCAAGCAGCTCTCTGACCCCCGTATATCCAAAGAGTCACCTCATAAAGGAGAGCTCAGACTGACATCTGGCAGGTACCCTTCTGGGACAAAGATAGCAGAAGAAGAAACTGGCAGCAACCCTTACTGTTCTGCAGCTGCTGCAGGTGATCCCCAGGCAAAGAGGTCAAGAGATCGAGACCATCCTGGTCAACATGGTGAAAACCCGTCTCTACCAAAAATATAAAAAATTAGCTGGGCATGGTGGTGCGTGCCTATAATCCCAGCTGCTCAGGAGGCTGAGGCAGGAGAATTGCCTGAACCCAGGAGGCGGAGGTTGCGGTGAGCCGAGATCGTGCCATTGCACTCCAGCCTGGGTAACATGAGTGAAACTCCGTCTCAA
>NW_016107351.1:6122433-6147820 GCF_001604975.1 Cebus imitator | reverse complement strand
GGAAATGGGGGAGGGTCGGGGGGGTGGGGAGTTAGGGAGAGATAGCATGGGGAGAAATGCCAGATATAGGTGATGGGGAGGAAGGCAGCAAATCACACTGCCATGTATGTACTTATGCAACAATCTTGCATGTTTTTCACATGTACCTCAAAACCTAAAATGCAATAAAAAATTAAAAAATTAAAAAAACAGTAGCAAGTAATAGTGAAATTAATAAAGCAAGCATTCAACACAAGAAATGAGAAAAAATATCCCCAAAATACAAAAACAATGGAAGGAAGAAAATAATAAGGACAAAAATGTATGAAACAGAAAATACACAAAAGAAAGAATTAACAAATGTAAATTTAATTCTTCAAGAAGACAAAGTAGATGATCTTTTGGAAATAAAGATTATGAAAAAAGGGAAATCACACACAAACATCAGAAATACGAAAGAAGGAATGTACAGCAGAATTCTTTTAAAAAATAAAAAGAGAGGACTACTAAAAACTTTATATCAAAAAAAAATGAAACAGATGAAATTTTAAAATGCATAGAAAAATAGAAATTATCAACATTATCTTTAAAAAGTAATAGAAAATCTGGGCCAGGCATGGTGGCTCATGCCTATAATCCCAGCACTTTGGGAGGCTGAGGCAGGCAGATCATGAGGTCAGGAGATCGAGACCATCCTGGCCAACATGGTGAAATCCTGTCTCTACTCAAAATACACACACACACAAAAAAAAAAAAAAAAAAAAAAAAAGCTGGGTGTGGGGGCAGGCACCTATAATCACAGCTACCCGGGAGGCTGAGGCAGGAGAATAGCTTGAACCCGGGAGGTGGAGTTGCAGTGAGCTGAGATCGTGCCACTGCACTCCAGCTTGGCGACAGAGTGAGACACTGTCTCAAAAAAACGAAAGAAAGAAATAGAAAATCTGTAAGCATTAAAACATTAAATCAGTAGTCACAAACCCACTTGCAACAAAAGCACCAAGCCAGACAGTATCAGAGTCTTACCCAGACTTTAAGGAGCACATAACCCCTGTCAGGTACAAATAGTCCCATTGAAGTTTCTTGGGATGGGGGTAGGAGGGGCTCCCTAATTCCTTTTAAAAGGGTGGCATAAATTAATGCCAGAAGCAGGCAAGAATGATGCCTGCAAGAAAAATATGAACACAGACACACAAATCTCAAATCAAAATTAGCAAAGCAAATCAGGCAATCTGTACATAAACACTTCATTATGAGCATGAATACTTTAACTCAGGAATTTAAAGACAGTTTAACACTAACATATCTGCTAAAGAAATCCACCACATTGAAACATTAAAAAAGAAAGTCCATATGCTCACCTTATTAGATGCAAAAAGGGTGTTTAACAAAATGTAGTACCCACTTGTGAATTTAAAAAATTCTTAGCAGACAACAATAGATAAAAATGTTCTTAAACCAGTCTGAAACATCTACCAAAACCCTGCCAAAAAGCATCATAATGTACCCCCCACAATGTATACAACTATAATATCTTTTAACAGTTAGTTTCAATACGGAATTTGAAACAAATTAATAAACTTTTTGTATTCTGTCACATTTTTAAAAGGCATCACACTTAATGGTAAGACATTAGAATTATTTTCTTTGGGCTGGGCGCAGTGGCTCACACCTGTCATCCCAGCACTTTGGGAGGCCGAGGCAGGTGGATCACTTGAGGTCAGGAGTTCGAGACCAGCCTGGCCAATATGGTGAAACCCTGATGAAACCCCCTTCTCTAGTAAAAATACAAAAAATTAGCCAGGCATAGTGGTGCATGCCTGTAATCTCAGTTACTCAGGAGGCTGCAACAAGAGAACCGTTTGAACCCTGGCGTCCCATTGCATTCCAGCCTGGGCAACAGAGCGAGACTTCGTCTAAAAAAAAAAAAAAAAAAAAAAAAACTACAGTTGAGGCCGGTGGTGGCTCTCTATTAAAAATACAAAATTAGCTGGGCATGGTGACACGTGCCTGTAATCCCAGCTACTCGGGAGGCTGAGGCAAGAGAATCACTTGAACCCAGGAAGTGGAGATTGCAGTGAACCAAGATCCCTTCATTGCACTCCAGCCTGGGCAACAGGAATGAAACTCTATCTGAAAAAAAAAAAATTAAAAATTACTAAGCACAGTAGTGCACTCCTGTAGTCCCAGCTACTTGGAGGGCTGAAAGGGAAAGATGGCTTGAGCCAGGAGTTTGAGGCTGTAATGGGCCATGATTACTTCACTGTACTCCAGCCTGGGCAGCAGAGCAAGATCCTATCTATTAAAAAAAATCAATAAATAAAGTGATTTTATTTTACTAATTAATTTACTTATTTTGAGGCAAAGTCTTGCGCTGTTGCCCAGGCTGGAGTGCAATGGTGTGATCTCATCTCACCATATCCTCAGCCTCCGGGGTTTAAACAATTCTCATGCCTCAGTCTCCCGAGTAGCTGGAATTGTAGGTGCATGCCATCACACTTGGCTAATTTTTTTTTTCTTTTTTAGACGGAGTCTGGCTCTGTTGCCCAGGCTGGAGTGCAATGGCACAGTCTTGGCTCACTGCAACCTCTGCCTCCTGGGTTCAAGCAATTCTCCTGCCTCAGCCTCCTGAGTAGCTGGGACTACAGGTGCCTGCCACCATGCCCGGCTAATTTTTGTATTTTTAGTAGAGATGGGGGTTTCACCCTACAGATTTCAGATCTGCCAGCTCCACATTTCTGAGAGCCAAATCCTTAAAATAAATCTGTTAATATATACATATTCATTTCCTATTGGATCTGTTCTCTGGAACGCAGTGACAGACACAGGCATGGGGGCAGGGGGCAGGGGTTGATGGGGGTCATCCTGGAGGCTACCCTGCTGATGAGTTTCCTGGGGTTGCCATGATAGGACCGCAGACTGAGGGCAATTAAACAACAGAAATGGATTTCTCACAGTCTGGAGGCTGGAATTCTGAGATCAGGGATTCGGCATGCAGACCTCTGGCAAGGGCTCTCCTTCTGGCTTGCAGACGGCCGCCTTCTGACTGAGTCTTTGCCTGGCAGAGAGAGGAAGACAGAGCTCCCTGGTGTCTTCTGATTAGTGCATTAATCCCACTGTGAGGGCCCCACCCTCAAGACCTCATCTAACCTCATCTATGAATTGTTTATTTCTTGAATTTTCCATTTAATCTTTTTGGGGATTTTTTGTTTGTTGGTTTGGTTTTTGACACTGAGTCTCGCTCTTGCCCTGGCTGGAGTGCAGTGGTGTGATCTCGGCTCACTTCAGCCTCCACTTCCCGGGTTCAAGCGATTCTCGTGCCTCAGCCTCCTGAGTAGCTGGGATAACAGGTGCACACCACTACACCCAGCTAATTTCTGTATTTTTAGTAGAGATAGGGTTTTACCACATTGGCCAGGCTGGTCTCAAACTCCTGACCTCAAGAGATCCGCCTGCCTCAGCCTCTCAAAGTACTGGGGTTACAAGTGTGAGCCACTGCCTGCCCCCCATTTAATATTTGTGGACTGTGGTTGGCGGCAGGTACCTGAAAGCTTGGAAGTGAAGTCGTGGGTAAGAGGCACTGCTGCGTAGTCTGCCTTTATTCACATGCCAGGAATATGCCTCTACTCATCTCACTTATTTTAAAGGTGTGAAAATGCACACCAATCAAAATTGCAAGAATCCGGGGTGTTTAAAATCATATTGAAATCAGTGCGGATTAGGTTCAGGAGTTAATGAAAATACATAGCGATTTTATGGAAAGAGGTACCCAGGGGCAGGAGGGACACTGGTTGAAACAGACACGAGAACTCTCATCTCTGCTGGATCTCAGAACAGAGATTCTTTTTCCCAGAAAGTGGGCCTGCAGGTAGACAGGGCTGGGGTCTGTCATCAGGCCACAGAATCCTATATTTTACGTGTATGTGAGTGGCTGACAGATCTACAGCTCCAGTCCCAACCCCTCCTCCAGAACCAAAGCTTCATCTCCAGCGGCCTATGGGACTGGTACCTGAATCTTAAGTCCAGGGACGTCCAGAGAGCCACAGGCTCTGTCCATGGCCAGAAGGGACCAGCCATCCCCACCATGACCTGGAAGGTCTCTTTTCCTGCCTTCCCCTGCCAGAAGCCCCCTCTCCCACCTCGCCACCCCCCACCTCTGTGCACTGGGCTGCAAGTCTGGTCTGCCCTGGATGGGCTCATTCTTCACAGTCGAGTGTCCAAAGGACAGGACCAGCAGGTCCTCTGCGGCCAACACTGCTGGCCTCACTTTGTGCTATGGGATGGAGGAGGGGTAGGGGCTAGGTGGGTCTCCTGGGCCTGCCGTAAACCAGGTGGCCGAATACAGCATAAATGTATCGTCTCACAGTGCTTGGGGACAGGAGACTGAAACCAAGGGGTTGGCAGGGTGAGATCCTGCTGGAGCGCCAGGGGGATGATGTGTCCCAGACCTGGCTTCCAGCCTGGTGACAATCCTTGGCTTCCTTGGCTGTGACAGCGTCACCCCTCTGCCTCCCTCTTTGCCTGGCCTTTTTTCTTGTGCCTCTGTCTCTGGGTGTCCTCCTCTTCTTCCAGGGACACCCGTCATATTGGATAGGGGCCCGCTGCAATCCATTTGGCCTCATCTTAGATTTAATTACACCTGCAAAGACCCCATTTTCAAATAAGGTCACATTGTGAGGTCCCATGTGGATAAGTGTTGATTACAGACGTGAGCCACCTCGCCTGGCTAGAGTGGGTTAATATTAATAAATAATGACTGAATGAATAATAAATGAATATAACCTAACAAACTTTCAGGTAGAGCTCCCCCTGAGTCAGGCTCTGTTCTAAGAAATTTATAATTCAACAAATGCTCATAATCACCATGCGAAGCTGGTACCATTATTATATCCATTTTATAGGTGGGGAAACAGAGGCATGGGGCTGATACAGTCTGGATATTTGTCCCCACCCAAATCTCATGTTGAAATGTAATCCTCAGCTGAAGGTGGGACCTGGTGGGAGGTGACTGGCTCGTGGAGAAGGAGTTCTCATAAATGGTTTAGCACCATCCCCCTGGTGCTGTCCTTGTGATAGTGAGTGAGCTCTCATGAGATCTGGTCTTTCTGTTCTTTTTTTTTTTTTTTTTTTTTTTTTTATTGGGTCTTTTTTTTTTTTTTTTTTTTTTTTTTTTTTTTTGAGACAGAGTCTTACTCTTACATCCAGGCAGGCATGATCTCACCTTACTGCAACCTCCGCCTCCCAGGTTCAAGTGATTCTCATACCTCAGCCTCCCGAATAGCTGGGGTTACCAGTGCCCACCCCCATGCCCGGCTTATTTTTGTATTTTTAGTAGAGATGGGGTTTCACTATATTGGTCAGGCTGGTCTCAAACTCCTGACCTCAGGTGATTCACCCACCTCAGCCTCCCAAAGTGCTGAGATTACAGGCATGAGCCACCGTGTCCGGCCAAAAGATCTGGTGTCTACAAGTACGTGGCACCTCGCCCGCCACACTCTCTCTTGCTCCTCCTCTACCTTGTGAGATGCCTGCTCTTGCTTTGCCTTCTGCCGTAACTTAAAGCTCCCTGAAGCCTCTCCAGAAGCCAAGCAGATGCCAGTGCCATGTTTCCTATACAGCGGGCAGAACCACGAACCCATTAAACCACTGTCTTTATAAATCGCCCAGTCTCTGATATTTCTTTAGAGCAATGCAAAAATGGCCTAATACAAAAAATTGCCACCAGAAGTGTTGCATTGCTATCAAAATACCTGAACATGTGGAAGCAACTTTGGAACTGGGTAATGGACAGAGGTTAGCAGAGTTCGGAGGGAAGACGGGAGGAGGAGAGGAAGTTTGATTTCGCAGGCTCATAGGTGGAAGGACTTGCCTCGTCTCAGATGAGACTTTAGTCTTTGGACTTTCAAGTTAGTGCTAAAATGAGCCAAGACTTTGGGAGGCCGTTGGGAAGGCATGACTGTGTTTGGAAATGTGAGAGGGATGTGAGATTAGGGTGAGGGATGGGGTGGATTCAAATAATTTGAATATTTGTCCTCTCCAAATCTCATTTCAAAATGTAATCCCCAGGGATGGAGGGGGACCTGGTGGGAGGTATTTAAATTATGGGGGCAGAGCTCTCATAAACGTCTTGGGCCATCCCTTTGGTGACAAGTACGCCCTCGGCCTAAGTTTACATTAGATCTGGCTGTGAAGGTGTGTGGTGCCTCCCTCCCTTGCTCCGGTGCTGGCCAGGTGACGTGTCTGCTCCCACTTCACCCTCTGCCATGAAGCAAAGCTCTTTGAGGCCTCCCCAGAAGCCAAGCAGATGTTGGTGCCATGCTCCTATGGCCTGCAGAAGCATGAGCCAATTGAACCTCTTCATTTATGAATTATCCAGTCGCAGGTATTTCTTTATAGCAATGCAAGAACGGCTTAATACAAGGGCTAAGAGACTTGTTCAAGGTCCCACAGCCAAAATGGGGGACAAGCCAGGACTACAGCTAGCTGCTGACCCCACGCTCTTAACCACCACATTCCACAGTCTAACAAGCCTTAAGATTGCCCAATCTTCCTACAGGGGTGGGAAATGTGGATGGTGGCAGTGGGCAGGGGGAAAGGGAAGAGGGGGATCTTTGCACCCAGGACTGGAGCCGGTTTTAGGCCATCAGCACCAGAGGCAAAGTTCAGACTGTGAACACCTTTGTATCTGTGGTATGTGGAGAGACCAGTGCTTTCCACAAAGTCCTAGTGCCTACACCTGGGAAGAGGCTGGTGTCATCTGTGTGCTCCCCAGGTAATCTTTGAAGAGGGGTCCTCATAAGTGGCTGGCAGCTCTCATCTTCCAAAAGCCACCCCAATTTAGACTAATTGGGTTGAGCTCTATCTTACAAAGGCAAGAGACTGAATTATAGACTGTTGGATGATTTTTAAGAGAACTTTAAAAATACACACAGCAACATAGCTAACAAAATAGAATCTGCCTAGTCAAATTTCTTGCTGCCTTCTGAAATGAATGCAAAGGGACAATTTGCAATCAACGTTTTCATCATGTGGGAATGAAATGCTTGGGGGTGATGGAGAAGCCAATGCTTATTCCCCCAGAACCCGACACACCAGCCCAAACCCAACCATGAGCCTGTCTCTCCCTGGAAATGGCCTTCCTGTTTCCACCGGGCAGCTCCTAGCCATGCCTTGACCCACTGCTGCTTCACATCTTCCCTGGCCCTCCAACGGATGTGATTCCCTATCCTCTGAATTCCCACGGAACTCAATTTATAGTCCTTTCTACCAGTGATTTCATGTTGCCTTGTAAATTTAAGAATAGCAACCCCCCTTTACTGAGCTGTTACTATGCACCAATAATTTGCCTATATCCTATCTTTTATTTATTTATTTAGAGACAGCGCCTTGCTCTGTCGCCCAGGCTGGAGTGCAGTGGCGCAATCTCGTCTCACTGCAACCTCCGCCTCCCGGGTTTAAGCAATTCACCGGCCTCGGCCT
This sequence comes from Cebus imitator, assembly GCF_001604975.1. Classification (NCBI taxonomy): domain Eukaryota; kingdom Metazoa; phylum Chordata; class Mammalia; order Primates; family Cebidae; genus Cebus; species Cebus imitator. Next base: position 6,140,365 of record NW_016107351.1, on the reverse strand, counting down.
CCTGAGTAGCTGGGGATTACAGGCACATGCCACAATGCCCCGCTGATTGTTTGGTATTTTTAGTAAAGACAGAGTTTCACCATGTGGCCAGGCTGGTCTTGAACTCCTGACCTCAAGTGATCCTCCTGCCGTGGCCTCCTAAAGCGCTGGGATTACCGGCGTGAGCCACCGCGGCTAGCAACACATCAGCCCTTTTAATCCTCACACCAACTTAGTGTGGATGGTTATTACCCTGATCTAGCAGATGGAGACGCTAAGGATTAGCGAGGTTAAGCCATTTATTATGGATAGTGTATTAGTCTATGCTCACGCTGCTATGAAGAAATACCTGAGACTGGGTACTTTATGAAGGAAAGAGGTTTAATTGACTCACAGTTCCGCATTGCTGAGGAGACCTTTAAATCAAGGGAGAAGGCAAAGGAGAAGCAGACACCTTCTTCCTGGGGTGGCAAGACAGAGTGAGTGCAGGCAGGGGAAATGCCAGACACTTGTAAAACCATCAGAACCCTTGAGATTCGTTCTCTATTAGGAGAACAGCAGGTGGGAAACCGCCCCCATGATTTAATTACCTCTGCCTGGCCCTGCCCTTCACACGTGAGGATGCTGGGGATTAGATTTGGATGGGGACACAGAGCCATGCGATATCAGATGGTTTCAAAGAAACTGCCCAAGGAGCCTCTGGTTTTTCTCAGATTCTACAGTCATAATATATGAATTAAAGAGGGTACATTGATTTAGGGAAAGGGAAGAGCAAGCTGCCTTTCATAGGCGATTTTGACATAGACAGGTACTGTGTTAATTTACTACTCCATATTTTTATAACATTTGCTCTGTAACTGTCAGACGATGTGCCAGGAGTTGGAATTTCAAAATATGAGTAAACTGGGGCACAGAAGGAGCTCTCAGCCTCCTGAGGGAAATGGTGCGGCTGTGAAATAACCATCACAATGTGCCCGTGGAGAAGGCAGTCATGGGAGTGATGAGTGACCAGAAGGGTGTCGTCAGTCCTATGAGAGTGAGGTTGTTTGTTTGTTTTTTTATTTTTGTTTTTTAAGATGGAGCTTCACTCTGTGGCAGCTCACTGCAACTCCTGCCTCCCAGGTTCAAGTGATTCTCCTGCTCAGCCTCCTGAGTAGCTGGGATTACAGGCGTGCGCCACAATGCCCAGCTAATTTTTGTATTTTTAGTAGAGACGCGGTTTCACCATGTTGGCCAGGCTGGTCTAGAACTCTTGACTTTGTGATCCGCCCACCTCGGCCTCCCAAAGTGCTGGGATTATAGGCGTGAGCCACTGCACTCGGCCGAGAGTGAGGTTTTAAAGGATGAGTAGGAGTCTCCTGGTAGGCAAGGAGAAAAGGTCATTGCTGGGAAAGAAAATGTGGGCAAATGGGTGTAGCAAGTTTGGAGAATGGAATGAGGAAGTCGAGGGGTTGGGGTGGTGGAAGGTGAGAGGGAGAGGGCGGTGGTGGGTGGGTGGACTCCTGGACACACAATGAGGGATAGTAGAAATGAACAATTTACAATCAGCACCCACGTGGCAGGCAATGTTCCATGGGTGTGAAGCCTCCCCTTCCTCAACTGGGCAGTGGTTTCCTGAGTCCGTTGCTTCATTTCCTCTGCCACCTTTGCCTTGTCAAAGGTCACCAGCAGCTCTTACTGGTCAAATCTCCTGATTTTCATCAGTTCCAGTCTCTCCCTAAACTCCTGCTCCACCCAGTCAGTTGTCAATCTTTTCATACCCTAGACCTCTTTGCAGCCGAGTGAAGCCTTTGGTCCCTTCTCAGAGTAGTTTGTAAACGCATAGAACAAATAAATAGAATCACAAGAAAACCAGCTATATGGAAATACAGTTATCGAGATATTTAAAAGCCAGATTTGTGAGGTAGAAAGATGGACTTCTTTACTAAGGCATCAATTGTAAACCCAGGGGACAGCCTCAGAACCGCGGTCCTTTTGTAAGAGTGACCAGTGTAAACGATACTGCAAGCTTTCTGCAACAGCTGTGATGGGATGTAAAAAATCTGCAATTGTTTTTTGGTGAGAAAGTCAAGAGTGTGTCTAATCCTGTTGTGTTTTGTCAACTATATTTATAATTAGAGGAAATGTTAAATACGAGGCAGAGGTTTGTGAAAACAGAGAATTTCTTTTTATCTATCCAAATTCATGTGCTCCCTAAATTCTATACAAAAATCCCTTGGGGACCTTGAATGCCAGGTTCAAAATCCAGGTTTACACTGTTAATGCTCCCCCACCCTTTCCTGTGACTCTCTCCCAGCCGTCTTCAAAAGATGGGGTTGGAAGAGGAAGTGACCTCCATCTGTCTGTCAAAGACTTCTGGGTCCTTTAACAGAAAACAAAATAAAATGATGTGCTGAGATGAAGGGAGATGTGCCAGCCACTCCCCATTCCAGATAAATGAGGCAATGGTTGCCTGTCTTACCCCATCACAGGCCCTGAGACCCCAGCCCACCACCCCCAGGCCATGGTCACCACCTCTGCACATAACCAGACCCTGGACACTCGGCCAAAGAGATCCAGAACCCAGAGCAAGACAAAGGAAGAAATGTATGCCCAGACATGCTTCTACGCTTCTCACTTCAAGGAGGTTTAATTCCCTCCTTTTGAGCATGGGCTGAATTTAGAGACTTCCAACAAATAGAATATGGCAGAAATTATCATCTGTCACTCCTGAGACTAGGTCGTAAAAGACCCTGTAACTTACTCTTTGCTCTCTCTGTTGGATCAATCACTTTGGGGAAGTCAGCCATCATGTTGTGAGGACACTCAATTAGCCTTTGAGAGAGATCCATATGGCGAGGAGCTGAGCCCTTCTGCCAGCAGCAGAGAGAAAATGAGGCCTCTCCAGTCCACAGCTACGTGAGGGAGCCATCTTGGAATTGGATTCTCCAGCCCCAGTCAAACCTTCAGATGATTGTAGCCTTGGCTGACAGTTATTTGACTACAGCCTGACAGTTTGACTACAGTGAGGGAACTTGGGCCGGAACCTACCCCAGCTGAGCCACTGCCTCATTCCTGACCTTCAGAAACTGAGATGGCAAATGTTGATGTAAGTTACTAAGCCCTCAAGCACTTTGTTAAGCCGTGATAGATTGCCAGTACGGGAAGTAGGAAGAAGAGAAATCCTGCTCCTCTCTAGGCGGCCGGAGGGGAAGATGCTGAGGAAGAGGAGGGCAGGGTGAGTTACCTCCCTTTGAGAGGGAGGCCTCGCAGGGTGTGTTGGGCACATCCTTGGTGCCTACATCCAACAGTCCTGCCGACGACTTCCGTACCTGCTGTGCTCCCCCGTTTAAAAGCACATTACACAACATCTCTGCCATCAGTTTCCTCAACTGTAAAGGGTGTCACAAATCAGCCTGGAGTTGCTGCAAGGGTTCAAGGAGGTAATAATAATATACACATACCAACAAGAATGCCAGGCGCACAGTAAATACTCACTGAACGGTGACTCTGCATTAAACTCACGGGGCCCTCCTGCCCCTACCAGGCTCAGGTGCGGCTGTTCCTGAGGGAGGTCACTCTCCTCTGACACCCAGAGGTGCTAGGTCCCGGAGGATGGGGAAGAGGCACCTCAGTGCAGCTCCAGCTGGTCCCTGAGCTTCATCCTGTCTCCAGCTCGTCCTGCCCCTAAAGAGCATCTAACACGTGAAAAGAAATTCAGCCTCACTCATAATCAGGGAAATGCAGATTGAAACCACACTGAAATGGAAACAGTCTTTTTTTCTTTTTGAGACAGTCTCCATCTGTTGCCAGGCTGGAGTGCAGTGGCTTGATCTCAGCCCACTGCAACTTCTGCCTCCTGGGTTCAAGCGATTCTCCTGCCTCAGCCTTCCGAGGGGCTGGGACTACAAGTGCCTGCCACCATGTCCATTTTGTTTTTGTTTTTGTTTTTTTAGTAGAGATGGGGTTTCAGCATGTTGGCCAGGATGGTCTCGATCTCCTGACCTTGCGATCCACCCACCTCAGCCTCCCAAAGTGCTGGGATTACAGGTGTGAGCCACTGCGCCCGGCTGGAAACAGTCTTAAGTTTTATCAGCAGATAACCAGACAAACGCCATGTGGTGTGTCATACAGTAGACTATTACTCAGCCATGAAAGGGAAGGAGCACATGCCACAAACAGGTGAAGCTCAGAAACACAGTGCTCAGTGAAGGAAGCCATTTACAAAGGGCCCCATATTGCATGATTTCCATGAAATGTCCAGAATGGGCCAGTCCATAAAGACAGAAAGCAGACTGGCAGTTGCCAGGGGCTGGGGGAGGGAGAAATGGATGATGCTTCATGGGTGTGGGCTTTTGTTTCCTTGTTTTTTTTTTTTTGTTTTTGAGGCAGGGTCTCACTCTGTCACCCACACTGGAGGGCAGTCGTGAAATCGTGGCTCACTGAGGCCTCGCCCTCCCACACTCAAGCAATCCTCCTGCCTCAATCTTCCAAGTAGCTAGGACTACAGGTACGCACCACTATGCCTGGCTAATTTTTTCCATGTTTTATAGAGACGAGGTCTCCCTATGTTGCCCAGGCTGGTCTCAAACTCCTGGGCTCAAGCGATCCTCCCATCTCTGCCTCCCAAAGGGCTGGGATTATAGGCAGAGTGGGGGATTTTATTTTGGGATGATGAAAATGTTTTGAAACTAAATAGAGGTGGTCGCACAACATTGTGAATGTATTTAACACCATTGAATGGTTCACCTTAAGATGGTTAAATGTATGTTATGCAAACTTTACCTCGATACATTTAAAAAAAAAAAACTACACTGAGATGTTGCTTTTTTTTTTTTTTTTGGAGAACAGGATCTCACCCTGTCACCCAGTCTTGAGTGCAGTGGCACAATCACGGCTCACTGCAGCCTCAACCTCCTGGGCTCAAGCGATCCTCCCACCTCAGCCTCCCAAGTAGCTGGGACTATAGGCTCATGCCACTACACTCAGCTAATTTTTGTATTTTTTATAGAGACAGGGTTTCACTGTGTTGCCCAGGCTGGTCTCAAACTCCTGGGCCCAAGCGATCCTCCCACCTCCGCCTCCCAAAGTGCTGGGATTACAGGCATGAGCCATCATGCCCTGCCCAAGATACCACTTTTTATTCAGCAGATCAGCAAGAGTGAAAGGATTGACCCCACACCATAAGTGAGGCTGCAGGGACAGGTGTCTGCACCATGTTCACAAGAGTGTGAACTGGAAAAGCCTTCAAGAGACCAGCCTCACCATCAGACAGCATCTATCAAAGACTTACAGCCTTTGACCCAGCAATTTCACAGCAGGTACTTACCCTGCAAATACACCAGCACGCATGAGGAATGATACAAGTTCATGCATACTTGTTGCATCATTATATGCAATGGCAAAATATCGGAAGAACATAAACATCCCGTGGACCAGTTAAATAAATGGCAGCAATTCATACAGTGGAACCGAAAAGGAAGGAGGCCACTCTTAACGGCTTTACGAAGTGAAGAAAGCAAGGCGCAGGGTGCTGTGTTTACGTCCTTCCCTCGTACACATGCACACTTTTTGCACATATGTGGCTGAGCATACATAGAGTAGCCCTAGAAATAAACTCAAGAACTAGTAAGAATTTCTCTTCTTGGGTGCAGTGGCTCACGCCTGTAATCCCAGCACTTTGGGAGGCTAAGGCGGGCGGATCACCGGAGGTCAGGAGTTCGAGACCAGCCTGGCCAGCATGGCGAAACCCCATCTCTACTAAAAACACAAACATTAGCCAGGTGTCATGACGCATGCCTGTAATCCCAGCTATTCCGGATGATTCCTGAGTATCACTTGAATTCAGGAACTGGAGGTTGCAGTGAGCCAAGATTGTGCCACTGCACTCCAGCCTGGGCGACAGAGTGAGACTCCATCTCAAAAAAAAAAAAAATTTCTCTTGGACATGAAGGAAGAGGCCTCCAAGAAGACCCCATTAAGCCCACCTCCTGGCGTCTACATCCTGGTGTAGTCCTGCCATTATTGTGGTAGGATTGGTCTCTGTGACCAGAGAATATGGCAGAAGGATGTCACCTCTGAGGCTAAATAATGTCCCCGGACAGATTCATATATAGAAGTCCTAACCCCCAGTGCTTCAGAATGTGACCGTATTTGGAGACAGGACCTTTAAAGTTATAACTGTGGTAATATAATGATATATGGGTGGGCCCTAATCCAATCTAACTGATGTCCTCATAAGGAGAGGAAATTAGGACAGAGACATAGACAGAGGGAAGACAGTGTGAAGTTACAGGGAAAAGACAGCCTTCCATCTCTAAGGAAGTCTCAGAAAGCCTTCTGAAGCCAGGCACGCTGGCTCACTCCTATAATCCCAGCAATTTGAGAGGCCAAGACGGATGGACCACCTGGGGTCAGGAGTTCAAGACCAGCCTGGCCAACATGGTGAAACCCTGTTTCTACTAAAATTACAAAAATTAGCTGGGCATGGTGGCCCATACCTGTAGTCCCAGCTTCTCAGGAGGCTGAGGCAGGAGAATCGCTTGAATCCTGGAAGCAGAGGTTGCAGTGAGCCAAGGCCCAACCATTGCACTCCAGCCTGGGTGACAGAGTGAGACTCTGTCTCAAAAACAAAAAAAAAAAAAGAAAAGAAAAGAAAAGAAGAAAGAAAGACAGCCTTCTGAAAGAGGCCTCAGATGAAACCAATCTCGCTAACAGCTTGATCTTGATGTCTAGCCTCCAGGACTGTGAAAAAAGACATTTCTGTTGTGTAAGCCACCTAGCCTGTGGTGCTTTGTCATGTCATCCCTAACAAACGAATGCAGGCAAGGTCATAAAGGGCACTGCAGCCTCTTGCCAGCTTTCCCTCTCGGAATGCTCAGTCTGGGGGACACCAGCCAGCGCTGTGTTGTGAGGACACTCAAGTGGCCTCATGGAGAAGCCCACATGGTGAAGACCTGAGGCCTCCTGCCAACAGCTGTGTGAGGAACCATCTTGGAGTGGATTCTGCAGCCCAGTCCAGCCTTCTGGTGATGGCAGCCCTGGCTGACAGCTTGATTGCAGCCCCTAGAGACACAACCACACAGGTAAGCTACTCTGAAACAACTGACCCATGGAAACTGCATGAGATTTTAAAAGTTTGTTGTTTTGAGCAGCTTCATGTTTGGGGTGATTTGTTACACAGCAATAGCTAGCTATTACAGAATGTCCACTTTTTTACCCATGAAAGGCTGAATAATGGCCCCCAAAGATATCCAGCTCCTAATCCCTGGAAACTGTGAACATAACCTCCTATGGCAAGAGGGCCTGAGCAGAAGTGATTAAGGCTTGTGATGGAGAGAGGATTCTGGCTTTCCTGGATGGGCCCCAAATATAATCACAAGTATCCTTAGGAGAGGGAGTCAGAGGGAGATTCGGCTACAAGGAAAAAAAGGTGATATGAGGACTTCAACAGGAAGATTTGAAGATGCTACACTGCTGGCTTTCAATATGAAGGAAGAGGCCACTAGCCAAGGACTGCAAGGAATGTAGCCACTCTGGAAGCTGGAAAAGCAAGGAAACAGAGTCTTCCTAGAACCTCCAGAGGGAGTACCGCCTCCCAGCACTGGGAGTCCACACTGTGAAAGTGACTTTTTTTTTTTTTTTTTGAGACAGGGTCTTGCTCTGTTTCCCAGGCTGGAGTGTAGTGGTGAGATCTCAGCTCACTGCAGCCTTCACCTCCTGGGCTCCAGCGATCTTCCTGCCGCAGTCTCCTGAGTAACTGGGACTACAGGCGTGCACCACCGTACCCAGCCAACTTTTCGTGTGTATTGTTTGTAGAGATGGGGTTTCGCTATATTGCCTAGGCTGATCTCAAATTCCTGGGCTCAAGTGACCGTCCCATATCAGCCTCCCAAGTAGCTGGGACTGCAGGTACACACCACGCCACCCGGCTAATTTTTTTGTTTGTTTTTAAGTAGAGATGGGGTTTTGCCATGTTGCCCAGGCTGATCTTGAACTCCTGGCCTCAAGTAATCCACCCACCCCAGCCTCCTAAAGTGTTGGGATTACAGGCATGAGCCACTGCACCTAGACATGAAAGTGATTTTGGATTTCTGATCTCTGGAACTGTAGGAGAATAAACGTTGTTTAAGCTACTGCGTTTGTGTAAGTAGTGACGGCAGCCATCAGAAGCCATTTTGGCTCCCTTTGCATGTTGTTCTAAGGATGCAGTGTGTGCGCTCCCCGGCTGTCATGGACCTGTTTGCCCCAGGTCCCTCCTCACCTGCTGCAGCAGTGGTCGGCCGACCTCCGCAGGCTGTTTCCAGGCCCGGACTGGCTCCAGTCCGTGGGAGGCAGTGTCGGGGGCACTGGAGGGTGGGCGTTCTGGGGAGTTCATCCTCTTCCTCTCTGTCTTGGGCTGCACCTCTGCATGGCTATAACCCCACCCATAGCTCTCCACAAGTGACCCCCGTCCTGTGGTCCTGGTAGCGCCACATCTTCCCTTTGTCCCTTCAGCCCTCAGGGTGGTAGCAGCTTCCTATCCCTGCCCCTTATCATCCAGGCCTTCATTAAGCGTCCAGCAAGTGGCACCTGTTACGACCTCCAGCGGAGGAGTCCCGCTGAGTTCAGGGTCGCACCACCAGGAGCGGCAGTCCTGGGATGCCACCTCCCCACATTGCAAGCAGTGGAGGCTTGCTGGTGAGGGCGGCGCCAAGAAAGGCACGACTCACACAGGCATGGGATGGCACCACGCCATACTCACCTGGACAACAGATGGAGCATGGTCAGCTGCAATAGTGAGTGGCAGCTCCCCTGGCCCCACGTGGCCTCGCCCTCCAGGGAGGGGGTCTGCGTGCACCCTCTCACCCCAACACCCACCAGGAACAGATAGAGCAGTGGGTGGCGGGTGCCACAGGAGACACACACTTAGGCAAAGCAGAGGGCACACCACATCGAGCACAGGGAAAGGGAGCTCTTTCTTTATTCGTAAGGAAATGATCCGGCCCAAGGCCCATTTTCATGTGACTATTCGGGTCAAGAGACTGCACGCCCAAGGCTGGCTTTCCCAGCACTCTCTCCATTCAGCTCTCTCTGGGTTCGGCACCTGAAGTGCTTTCTATCCTCCTCCCTAGGCCTTCAGGGAGCCTCAAATAATATGATAAACAAAAGGAAACGGTCATAGGAGTTAAGAATTTAAAGGCGTGTTTTGTTCAGCACAAGCTCTGTCCTTGAATCGCCTCCACAGCATTCTCAGCCCAGGGTCGTCTTTAGTTTTAATTGGCTTTTTTTTTTTTAAGAGATAGGGGTTGCAATCTGTCACACAGGCTGGAGTGCAGTGGTGCAATCATGGCTGACTGCAGCCTCGACCTCCCGCCTTAACCTCCCGAGGGACGCACCATCGCACCCAGCCCAGGGGTCTTTTTACACTGTTGCACCTGTGCACCTGGGCTCATCTCTTCCACTCAGCCACCCACTGCCTCCTTCCCCACACTCCATTCTCTTTAGTGCCAAGCGGCCTCACTCCTCCCTGGAGCCTGCCCAGCTGTGACCTGGATTTCTGCATCGTAAGGACCGGGTGGGCTGGGGGGTGGCGTGCTGCTTAGAGAAGCCCTGTTTGGCCATCGTGAGAGCCAGAGAGATGTGAAAAATTATAAAAAGGCAGAACATCAATGCACCTCTGCGTGCGCACTGTGGATCCACTGAGGCCCCAGAGGCAGGTGGGCTGCTTCTCACCTGCCCCCAACCCCTGCAAAGGCCCCAGTGCCTCCCCCAGCCGGCCCCTCTTCCGGGCAGCCCCAGCCCCAGCCCCGGCAGCTGTGGCCGGAAGGAAGGCTTCAGTGATTCTCCAAGCAGAGGAGACAGCAGAGCCCAGGCAAGTGAGTGATGTTCACTTGCCTGCCCAGTTTCTTGTTTTTAGAGTCTGACATGGGAATGTTGCGAGGTGACCACATTTTTCAAAGCTCAAATTGAGACAGATGGTCTGCCCAAAGATGTTTTCCCGATTTAGCCATTTACTTATATAAAAAGCCTTACAAAAAAGTGCACACACCAATTCACATTTGATTGTCCATTTAATAAATCGTGGCTGAGGAGCAGAATCACGCCTTGACCACTGGGGGCACCACGTGGCCTGGATGGGGGCAGGAAAGAGAGTAAGGAGGCCCCCAAATGGAACCCAGGGTAGAGATCTTCAGGGCAGGTATAACCCCTCGGGGAGCCAGCCCACTCCGGGCCCAGCCCTGGGGTCAGGACGCTCCTGGTCCCCCTTTGCAAACCCTCCCGCAGAGCTGGCTGTAAAGAATGGTTTGCTCTGGGCTGTGATAAACAGCCCCCGAAGACTCAGGGAAATGTCTGCAGCTCACCAGCTGGGTCTTCACTCCGAGCCATTACCCTGCAGGCAGGTCTCAGAGGACACTGGAGGTGAGCCCTGTGCTCCCTGCTGAACTCAAAGAGGCTCCTGCAGGTGAGGCCCTCTGTGGGGACCTGGCTCAGGGCCTCCTGCCCCCTGTGCTGTGCGGAGATGAGGCAACAGAGGCTGAGAGGGGGTCAGCCAGCACCCCACCCCACCGGGGTCCTCAGGCCACGGCCACAGCATCATTTATCTGCAGTACCGACTCACGCGTCTTCGACATTTACCTGGTGCTCAGCCCTGATCTTAGTACTGCAGACTGGAGCTCATTCTGAACTCATGCACCCAGGTGAGAAGGATGCCATTATTAACCTCTCATTTTACAAAGAGGCAGAGAATGCAGTGACTTGACCAAGGCCCCACAGCTTGTAAGCAGTGGAGGGGGGATTCGAACTCAGGTCCATGTGACTGGGTGCCTATGGGAGCAGTCACCCCCTGTCCCATACCAAGGCTTTCTGCAGATATCTACTTCCTCTCTGTGTGAATTTTCCCAGAGTGGGACCACCCCTTCCCTGACTCTCCCCACTCCCACTGCCTCCCCCGCCCAGCCACTGCCATCTGGGATTGCCTCGTCACCTTCAGCTGGTCTCCTTTCTTTCTCTCTCTCTGTTTCTTTCTCTCTCTCTCTCTTTCTTTCTTTCTCTCTCTTTCTTTCTTTTTCTCTTTCTTTCTTTCCTTCTTTCTTTCTCTCTGCTTCCTTCCTTCCTTCCTTCCTTCCCTCCTTCCTTCCTTCTCTCTCTCTCTCTCTTTCTTTCTTTCTTTTTTTTTGAGACAGCATCTGACTCTGTCACTCAGGCTAGAGTGCGGTGGCACAATCTCGGCTCACTGCAACCTCCACCTCCTGGGTTCAAGTGATTCTCCTGCCTCAGCCTCCTGAGTAGCTGGGACTACACACCCAGCTAATTTTTTGTATTTTAGTAGAGACAGGGTCTCACTGTGTTGCCCAGGCTGGTCTTGAACTCCTGAGCTCAGACAATCGCCCACCTCGGCCTCCTAAAGTGTTGGAATTACAGGCGTGAGCTGCGCCTGGCCTTTCTTCCTTTTTTACCATCCCCAGATTCCAATGTGTCCTGCACAGGAAGTGAGAGGGGCCTCCTCACACACAAGGTCACATGCTCAGGGGCCTCCAAGGGCTCCCGACAGCAGCCTCCAGGCTCGGCACCATCTGACCTGTCAGCCCCACGCCCTGTGCTCCAGCCACCTCTGTGCCTCAGGGCCTTTGCACTCGCCGTTGTCTTGGCCTGGAATGCTCTTTCCCCAGTTATCCACATGGCTAACTTCATCCTCAGCTTTATGAGTGGGATCAGCGTCACCTTCTGAACCTACTCTGACACCCTACTTCAGATCGTGTCCTTCCCCAGACACCCCCTGCCTCCCATGCTCCTCTCCGCCTTACTTTGCCACCTTCTAACGTCCCGTCCCACAACCTTATCATACTTCTGGTTCGCTGTCTGCTGCTGTGGCAGTGCATGGTGCGTAAGGACAGGGATCTTTGTCATTTCCTGGTCGGATGCCTCCCAGTGCCTAGGGAATGCACTCAGAATGCACTCCGTAAATACTGTTTCAATGAACGAGTTGCCTCTAACACACATAAGAACCCTCGTGGTAGGTCCAATCTCCTCTCACAGATGATTAAACTGAGACCCAGAGGAGTTCAGCATCCAGCCCAAGACCACACAGCAAGGAGGACGGAGCAGAACTGGACCAGGTTCTTTCCCCCAGCAAGAGCTGCTCCACACTTTGATGGGGTAGATTGGCTGCAAAAATGCCCGCACTCCTCTGCCCTTCCCTTTCCCCGCTCCCCTGGCCATGTGGCAGTGCAGTGGCTCCCATGTGGCTTCTCTTCCCCCCTCCTGAATCTTGGCTGGCCCTGGACTTGATTTGGCCAAGACAATGTAGCAAAAGTGATGGCAAGGTCCCCTTCCTCCTTGGACCCTGCCGCACTGTGAGAAGCCCAGGTGGCCTGCAGGAGGATGGCGGCAAAGTGGCACCCAGCTGTGCCTGTCCTAAACCAGCCAGCCCGCCAACTGCCCCAGAGGCATGCATGAGCTCAGCTGGGTTTACCAAGCCCAGCCCAGGTCCCAGCACCATCCTGCCACCTGCGGCCTCCCCAGGAGCAGTAGAATGCTGCTGAGGGCTGGGTTGTTATGAAGCGTGACCGTGGCAATCACGGAGATGCTCGGATTCCAGCTGGAGGGGCCCTGGGGAAGTCGGCAGGTCTAACCTCAGCAGGGTGGCTCTTGCGCCCATCTTTCCAATGGGTGTGGAGTTCGGGAAGGACCCTGGGCACCAAGGCCAGTGGCAGGCTTCTCCTCCCCCTGGCATTGAGTTCTGTGGTGAGATAGAGGTAGAGACCCGCTATTTTGCTGGGCAGCTTGGAGCCCCCAGCCAGGCTTTGCTTTGGGGATGGGAGTGGAAGGGTAGGCAGGAATGGCTTCACTCTTATCCCCAGTGGCCCTCTTAGACAGGGCTTCTCACGCCCCATGCCAGCCATTGTAGGTGCCACAGAGAGAGAAGGGCTTGGGTCCCGAATTTCCTCTTCTCAGGATCTGGCTGGGGGAGGGCAGACTCGGTGGGAGTGGGCTCTCCCGGTGTGTGTCTTTCTCCCTTAGCTGGAAGCAAGGGCATGGATGGGGGTCATTCGCCTGTGTTAGGAGCCTGAGGCTCAAACTGCTGGGGACCCCCTAGCAGCTGCCTGGAATGTACCTCAGCATCAGCCCTCACAGGCCTGGAGGCTGTGACCCTAGGCCTCTGTGTTCCAGGGTCATCCCAGGGGACCTTGGCCCCCTCTGCATTTGGGGACTGCCCTGACTATGGGCTGATGGAGACGGCTCAGGGCAGCACCTGGATGTGAACAAGGACTGTCCCTGGGGTCCCCATCACCTTGGCTGAAATCAGAGGCCAGCAAGCACCAGCTGCCTCTCCTCAAGACGCACCGTCCACCCCTCTGGCCCAGCCTCCCCCACCCTCTCTGGATGCGCTAGGCCTCTGCGCCGTCCCCCAGTCTCGCCCTGCTGCTCCTCTCCCCACTACAACGCTCCACTCCTGCATCACTTCACCTTTCGGGGAGCCAGTCGCTCTGTCCTCTGCAACCTGTGGCCATCTGCACAGGCCTCTGTCACCAGGATAAGAACCATTGGGGGACACTCACTGTGTGCCAAGCACAGCTCAGCAGTCATGACGGGATCCATCTAAGACCACAGCACTCTGCAATGGGCTCATGAGCATCGTCTCTTTACAGACAAGGAGAGATGCTGAAGGTCACGTGGCTGGAAAGCAGGAGACAAGATTTAACCTGACGCCGGGTCTGACCTCAGCTGACATACAGCCCTTAACCGGCAGCGCTGGAATCGGGGGTGCGGTGTCTGTCTCTCCCCTGGACGACGAGCCTCTGGGGCAGGTGGGGAGTGCCCAGCAGCTGCCTGTCTGCATCCCTAGCACCCAGTGCACTGCGGGCACATGGCGTGCACTCCAATGGGAAGGTGTGCACACAGGCCGACAGATGGAGTCCAAGCGCCCATGCCTTTCAATCTCGCACTCCCACGGGCAGCCGCCGGCAGAAATAGCCAGCTCATTTGAACGGAGGGGCAGGAGGAAGAGACAGGAACCCAACTTCAGACAAATGGAAATTTTCAAAAGAGGGAGGCAGTGGCCAAGCCCGGCGGAACGCAGCTCCAGCCTAGCAATTTAGCACGATTAACTGAAGCCGCAGCCCCGGTCAATATAATAGCGGGCGCATTATCAGTTTTGCCACAAACCATGATTCATTATCTCTGGGTTGTGCTGGCTCACTCGCGGCCGGCGGGAGCACCGTGGCTTCTCCTGCGACCCGCTGTATTGTCATCAGTCACATTCTAGGGAAACGTTCCCGGAGGAAACCGCGCCATCACCTGCAGTGTCAACTACTCGCAGATCGGATTAGGAACGTTCCAAGGTGCAGTAATGTGGTGTGACATTGTGCGAGTTAATTTACAGAAAAATTAAACATCATTTGGAGCCGAGCAAGGGAGAAGAGTGGGGGACTGGCTTGGTTTCAGACAACATTTAAATGGCCTCGGGGTATTGATTCTGGAGGAAATCTTTGCGAGGACTCATGGTGGTTTATAAACGTTTGTCCAAAATCCCCCAGCTCAGCCTAGATATGGACAAAGAAGACTTAGAAAGCAGAATACAGCAGGCCATGCAGGACCACATGAGGGGACACCCCGGAGCAGAGCGAACCATGGGGGCTATGGGGGCAGCCTTGTAGTAACAAGAGGTGAGGTGCCCCCTGATTGGCTTGTTTGAATAATGCTACCTCCTGACAGGGAGGTGGGACCGTTAGGTTGAAGATGTGGGGTGTAGACAATCTAGCTGATGCAGGGACCAAATAGGGCCTTTCCTGCTGGGTGGGGGCCATGCCTGGTGAGAACAGGGGGCCTCGTAGCTCCTAGGCCTTTGGGGCTTTATGAGGCTCAAAGATAGCAAAGCAGCACTTATTTTATTTTATTTTATTCTATTTTGAGATAGAGCTCACCTTGTAGCCCAGGCTGGAGTGCAGAGGTACAGTCATAGCTCACTGCTGCCTGGAATTCCTGCCCTCAACGGATCCTCTTGCCTCAGCCTCCTGAGCAGCTGGGACTACAGTCATGTGCCACCATGCTCAGACAATTTTAAAATTTTCTGTGGCGACAGGGTTTACCCATCTTGCCCAGGCTGTTCTCAAACTCCTGGGTTCAAGCCATCTTCCTGCCTTGGCCTCCCAAAGTGTCAGGATTACAAGCACAAACCATCGTGCCTGGCCAAAGCAACACTTAATATAGCATCTTTTTTTTTTTTTTTTTTTTTTTTTTTTTTTTTTTTGAGACAGATTCTGTCTCTGCTGCCTGGGCTTGAATGCAGTGGTGCAATCTCGGCTCACTGCAGCCTCTGACTCCCAAGATCAAGCGATTCTCCTGCTTCAGCTTACTGAGTAGCTGAGATTACAGGTGCCCATCACCACGCCCAGCTAATTTTTTGTATTTTTAGTAGAGACAGGGTTTCACCATGTTGACGAGGCTGGTTTTGAACTCCTGACCTCAAGTGACCCGCCTGCCTCGGCCTCCCAAAGTGCTGGGATCACAGGCGTGAGCCACTGCACCTGGCCTTACTATCGCATCTTGATTTGGAGGCTGGCAGGGCGGGGGGTGCAGGTGAGGTAAGAATGATGAGAAGGGTGCCCTCCCTGCTGCAAGGATGGGTGGAGGTGCCGACGGCATCACAGAACAGGCGGCACTGGAGGCCGACCTCAAAGGGCAAGTAGTGTATCAGGACAAAAATGAGAGCAAGGGCTTCAGAGCTGAGGAAAGCTCACAGGCAAAGGCACAGGGGCAGGAGACAGTGCAGGGCGTGAGAGACAGGCGGGTGGAGAGTCCGCAGTGAGGAAGAACATAAGGTACGGGGAGGTGGGAGGGAACAGATTGCTGAGGGTCGGGATGCTTTGCTGGAGATAGGAATTCTTTAATGCGGAGAAGAAAAGATTTAGACAGAGAAACAACCCTTATCCCTGGTGGCCGTAATGATCATCCGTCCGTAAAGAGCTCTTACGGAGAAGTCGGTCCCCACATGCTTCAGGGACCACGTGGATCTGAACACTCCCCACATCATGACTCCAGGCTGGGGCTCTCCCTGAATTTCAGACTCAGATGCGCAGAGAGATCTCCATCTAACCCTCGCTTCATGAGTGCCTGAGGAGCACCAGGCAGAGGTTGAGGCCTTGTGGGTCCAGCAAGGGATTAACGGAAGACGTTCCTATGGGAGGTGCTCCTCTCCCAACCTTTGCTTTGTCGGCGACGCCGGGGCAAGTCCACCCTGAAATGCACATTCCTGCTCTTCCCCTGCAGACCGGCATCTCCTCCCGAAGTCTCCAGAGGGGTTTGGAGCCGGCAAAGCTGGAAATCCCGGCGCGTCCTGCCTGGCTGCTGGTGTGGCCTGATGTGCCAAATCCGCCAGTGGCCATGTCCTGCCATTACCACCAAAACATTTCTCAAATCTGTGCCTCTGCCTTCTCCCTTCTTGTGATCACAGGCTGGTTCAAACCTGTTCAAATAGAAGAGGCTCGCACACACCCACACCCACACACACACACACACACACACACACATATACACACGAGAACTTTTGTGTCTCTCCCCTGCATCACAACTCGTCTTGTTACCTTCAATCCCTCCTGCACAGTCATTAGGGTAACTTCCTCCCTCCCTCCCTCCCTCCCTCCCTTCCTCCTTCCTTCCTTCCTTCTTTGTTTTTAAGATGGAGTCTCGCTCTGTCACCAGGCTGGAGTGCAGTGGCGCGATCTCAGCTCACTGCAACCCCCACCTCCTGGTTTCAAGCGATTCTCCTACCTCAGCCTCCCGAGTAGCTGGGATTACAGGCACCCGACACCACACCCAGCTAATTTTTGTATTTTTAGTACAGACGGGGTTTCACCACTTTGGCCAGGATAGTCTCAATTTCTTGACTTCATGATCTACCCGCCTCAGGCTCCCAAAGTGCTGGGATTATAGGCCTGAGCCACCACGTCCAGCCTAGGGTAACTTTTCAAAACACAAACCTGTTTATGCCGCACTGCAGCTCAAAAGCCCTCCAGCCTCCCTGTCACCCATAAGGAAAGCCCAAGCTGGTTGGCACATGCTCGGCGCAGCACCCACAGCCTTCAGTTGTGGCGCTTTGTCTCATCAATGCCTTCTCTTCACCTGTGTCTTGCATGCGATACTCCAGGAAATGGCTTAATTGCTTGCAGATGTCCCCTGGATACTGTGGTAGATGAGATTACTGGCCCTAACTCATCACCTCCCTGCATTCGCACCTTTTATGATGTGAATTTGCTGTTCTTCCAACTGGCAGCAAGATGTACCTCCCTTGACTTCAGGCTTGGTCACGGGACTTGCTTTGGACAATGGGATGGGAGCAGGCCTGACACAGCACCGGCCTGAGGTGCACCATGCATTTCAGCTTGTCTCTTGTACCTCTTCTGTCACCAGGAGGAGGGCTTCCTGGGAGTCGCGGCTGTGCCTGGATCCCCAAATGATACACAAGGAAGGCCGAGCATGGTGGCTCATGCCTGTAGTCCTAGCACTTTGCGAGGCTGAGGCAGGAGGATCATTTGAGGTCAGGAGTTCAGGGCCAGCCTGGCCAACGTGGTAAAACCCTGTTTCTACTAAAAATACAAAAATCAGTGGGGCGTGGTGGTGCACTCCTGTAATCCCAGTTACTCAGGAGTTTGAGGTGGGAGAATCGCTTGAACCCCATAGGTAGAGGTTGCAGTGAGCCAAGATTGCACCACTGCACTCCAGGCTAGGCAACAGAGTAAGACTCTGTCTCAAAAAAATAATGATATTAATGAGGCCAGGCACTGTGGCTCATGCCTGTAATCCCAGCAGTTTGGAAGGCTGAGGCAGACGGATTGCAAGGACAGGAGATCGAGATCATCCTGACTAACATAGTGAAACCTTGTCTCTACTAAAAATACAAAAATTAGCTGGACGTGGCAGTGCACGAATGTAGTCCCGGCTACTCGGGAGGCTAAGGCAGGAGAATCGCTTGAACCCAGGAAACAGAGTTGCA